>NC_139221.1:290980356-291522856 GCF_055691185.1 Crinia signifera | reverse complement strand
ATCGGTGCTGTACTTGACAGCACCGATCACCACCGATCCCTGTGTTACCGAGCGGCTTAGCCGCCGGTAACACAGGAAACGCTGTGAATGGCTGTTCAGATTTGAACAGCCAATCACAGCGATCGCCGACCGGGGGGGGGGGGCACCCCTGCCCCCCCTCGGCGGCGAGGGGGGATGTCTGCTGTCAGGGACAGCAGACATCACCTAACTGTCACTGCGTCTATAGACGCAGTGACAGTTTAAAGCCATGACGTACATGTACGTCAAATGTCGGGAAGTACTTCCCGACCATGACGTACATGTACGTCAAATGTCGGGAAGGGGTTAAAGGTCAATTCTAACTTATGAAAGAAAAAAGCCAAATAGACTCCCTTAAAAGAGAAGGTAACTCTTAGTAAATCTACTTCCATGGCAGCGGAGACTGGACTCAATGGGGTTTTTAAAGACAGACATGGGCTTGTGGGGAAAGGTACAGGAAGTATAAACTGTGCTAAGGATAACAATAAAATTAAGAATAAAATTTGTTTGATGAAACGGTGTATGACATAAAATGTACAATTTAATGTATGAAATTACATAAAGATAAGAAACAAAAATATTGATATGACAATGCTGATAATAACTGAAGCTTTGGGGATGAGCGCTAATGTGTTTTAACGGGATAAATAAAAGGAATAAATATAAGATGTAGAAAAGAAAAGATAGTTAAGAAAACACCTGAAAAATAAAAATTTGGTTAATAACGATGTTTACAGCTCCTCTGAGTACATGTGGAAAGTCCGTGGAGTGTGCTAACTTTCCCTACCTCTATTGCCGGGGTTGATCGTGTCGGGTTGGAAGGTCCGTGCGCTGCTGAACGGAGGTTGCGCCGCACGTCCTTTCCTTTCCTTCTGGATCTCAGGTGCCGGGACTCGGTGTGGGGGACTGGACAGAGGTGCGTGTTACGATGGATGGAGATGCCGCACGCCTCTGCTCTGCTCCCGTCGGTCCAAACAGACACCTCGTACCACAGACAACAAGCTCCGTTACATCAGAGCCAAGGAAACACCTGCCGCAACGAGGTGTCTGTTTGGACCGACGGGAGCAGAGCAGAGGCGTGCGGCATCTCCATCCATCGTAACACGCACCTCTGTCCAGTCCCCCACACCGAGTCCCGGCACCTGAGATCCAGAAGGAAAGGAAAGGACGTGCGGCGCAACCTCCGTTCAGCAGCGCACGGACCTTCCAACCCGACACGATCAACCCCGGCAATAGAGGTAGGGAAAGTTAGCACACTCCACGGACTTTCCACATGTACTCAGAGGAGCTGTAAACATCGTTATTAACCAAATTTTTATTTTTCAGGTGTTTTCTTAACTATCTTTTCTTTTCTACATCTTATATTTATTCCTTTTATTTATCCCGTTAAAACACATTAGCGCTCATCCCCAAAGCTTCAGTTACCAATTTATTTATTGAGCTGCTTTACTCCTCACTCCAGCGCAGTGAAAAATCACCCCAAATGCTGATAATAAAATGGTTAAAATACTGCAATTAATATTCACTCAGTGCATTAGACGTGAGTGTGTGGATAGTCACCCTTCTTGTGTGGTCCACCAGTACTGGGGAAATCCTTTATGGTTTGGGAAATTGTAATATCCAGTGAGTAGGAGGTGTTGGTCTCTTCTTCTCCTTTGCCAATATGGAACCGGGTCTGTTAGGAGGTGGCGTCCCTCCAAAGATGGTATTGCCGCAGTGAGTTTATGAAGAGATAAGCCACTTGTATTGGTGGTTTGTTGCAGCCTCCACTGGAAAGTTGGTAACCGTTTCTGGATGGGCCGAGTGGGTGATTTATCCAATATTTGCAGTGAAAAGGTTTTCCAAGAGGCCTACGCGTTTCGCAGCACAAAGCAGATTTTTCCTTGAAAAAGCTGCTTTGTGCAGCGAAAATTGTAGGGATCTTGGAAAACCTTTTCAATGTAAATATGCACTGAGTGAATATTAATTGCAGTATTTTAACCATTTTATTATCAGCATTGTCATATCAATATTTTTGTTTCTTATCTTTATGTAATTTCATACATTAAATTGTACATTTTATGTCATACACCGTTTCATCAAACAAATTTTATTCTTAATTTTATTGTTATCCTTAGCGCAGTTTATACTTCCTGTACCTTTCTCTATATCATTGGGAGTGACTACCCATTATTCTTTAACTACTGCTTGGCTAGGCATACTCATATCAAAGCACCGGTCATGATATCTTGATATCAACAATCCCGCTACCAGACATGGGCTTGTGTCGACACAGAACAGAACAATCAAACTTGTGACTATAGCTGCCAGACCAAAACAAGACTGTAGGAGCAGTAGCATACTATAAACTGTGTGGCGTCACACCATGGGGGAGGAGATGTATCAAGCCTTCTAAAGACTGGAGATCACAAGTGGAGATATTAGCAACCAATAAACGTCTACGTAACATTTATCAATTGAGTGCTATAAAATGATAGGTAGAAGCTGATTGGTTGAATAAGAAGCTGAAAAAGCTGATTGGTTGCAATGGACTCCACTCTATAAAAGGCTTCACACATCTCTCCCAGGTTTCCCACAGGTTAGAGGTTAACTGGCGCAATCTCTGACAATTTTAACTAGTAACTCTGGTCTCCAAGGGTGTTGTGGAGGTGTATGCGTGGGGGCAGTATGGGTATGCATAGCCAACTGAAGATTTCCTTGAGTTTGGCTGGTTCCAGACTTATTTATCCTCTTCCGACCTGTTGCCCTAGGTAACACACCTCTGCAAAGCCCATCAGGCACCTGTAAGATGGTCTTAATTCTTGGATCTGGGTGAGTACCGATGAAGTTTTTCTAGCTGTTCCTCTAAGAAATGCATTTTGGATGGTTGGTAGAACCCAAACACCCTGGCAGAATGGGATTCATTATGTCCTTAAACCTGGATGAAACATTTCTCGTTCTTGCATCAGCATAAATCCAAACAACCCGAACAAAAGCAATATTTTTTTTTATACAGTCTCATCCACTGCACTGCATAGGCTACCTAAGGAAGGAATGGTCTGATGAGCTCAGTCCACGTCCCTGCAAGAATACCACATATTTTCTAAATAATTGCAATTTGTATTTATTTATTAAGATGTTAATATAGCGCACACATATTCCGCAGCATTTTACAGAGAACATTTGAACATTCACATCAGTCCCTGCCCCAGTGGAGCTTACAATCTATGTTCCCCATCACACACACACATTCATTCTAGGTTTTTTTTTTGTTGGGAGCCAATTAACCTAGAAGTATATTTATGGAATGTGGGAGGAAAGTGGAGTACACGGAGCAAACCCACGCAAGTATGGGGAGAATATACAAACTCCGCACAGTTAGGGGCATGGTGGGAACCAAATCCATGACCACAGTGCTGCGATACAGTAACGCTAGCCATTACACCTTGCTGCCCCTAATGTTAGTGATTATAATGCGCTCGGACAATGGAGTATGACTTGGTTTAAAAACAAAAACATTAAGACAAAAAAACTTTCATAATCACATGGTCCTAAATAGTATGTAAATTACTCTCTTTACGGAATATTCCAGTGATCTTATAAAAGACTGAACAGGAGAATGTAGCATCCTGTGAGTTCATATTCCTACCACTAGATGGCTCTTCATTTCCAACAATGGTTCCACAGAAAGCATTTGTGATCAGACAGCATGTATGTAACACAGCAGTCAGCAGCTTATGTGAGGCCTAATATGCCAATGTAAAGCAAGTAAACTGGTCTAAAAATAAAACATACACTGTTTTTAATTGCTCAATTTTGCTTTCACTAAGCAGAAGGTAAACACAATGGTAAAGTGAATGACAGAATAAGCCAGTAAATCAGGATATTTACTTGCACATGGGTATATACCGCTGCATGCCTTTTTCTTACCGCAGAGAGCTCCATGCAAATTATTTTATATGCGAACACATACATTAGTGAAGACTAACCGATCTCTAAATAGCCCAAAAAAAGCTGCAAGAACTTGCCCACTTATTTATGTTTATTTGTGACACCAACCCAACACCAGTGGCATGAGGTCAAAGACAAAAACAGGACAATCCAGTTAATTTTTACCATAGAACTTAGCACCAATAAAGCTGTATGATTTTTTTTTTACACGATATGGCAAGTTTCAACTGATCGAAACAACCAATTGTTTAAAAACTTCTGTGTGCGCATGACCAAGATCCAGTGTGGGTGCCCGCGGGTCGTTCATTGAGCAGGCGGATAGATGAATGACCCGTCGTGATAGATGGCCATATAATTCCATGTGTAGATATGAACGATGTGGTCATGGCAGCAGCAGCAGAAGCGTCTCCCGCGCCTTCCTGCTCCTATTCTAATTAATACTAGCTGCTGATTGGCTGAGAAAGTGGCACCCAAAACCCTCTGATCATTTACTCATTCGTTCTGTGTGTGGCCATGATCAGGGGTGGATTTCAAGGGAAATTGGATAGATATCTGACTGGATCCAATATCTATCTGTGTGTGGATAGACTACACTGTTTCTAGGGTCTCCGAATGATAAATCTACACTGTCTAAACCAGGCATGTCCAAACTGTGGCCCTCCAGCTGTTGTGAAACTACACATCCCAGCATGCCTTGCAATAGTTTTAGCTTTCCCTAATAGCAAGACTGTGGCAAAGCATGATGGGACTTGTAGTTTCACAAAAGCTGGAGGGACATATTTTGGACATGCCTGGTCTAAACAGACACTAGTACATTGACAGGTAAAAGGTAGATGATGCTTAAGGTCGGCAAGCACAAAATGTCGACATGACAGATGTATACACGTGTAGAAAGTTTTTTTGTGTTTTTTCCACATATTTTACTATTATTTTTCTTAATTTACTATCCACCTGGATGACCATTGTGACTAGTAACCTGTGGCGACAGCAGCAGTAACGTACAGGGACCCCTGGCCCAGAGCATGCTGAGAGGATCTAGGTTCCCTGTGGTCACATATTAGGAAACATAGAAAATGACACAAATATTTGCGTCAATCTTTTTGTATGTCGGCCATTTCCATAGTGACCTTTTGACACGGTCAACATTTTGTACCAGTCGGCCATATGGGGTCGACCAAGTCCACCAGCTTCTAGCATGTGGCAGTCTTCCCTATCCACTCTGCTCAGAGGTAGGACATCTAGAACATTAACCACACTTGGCAAATTATTTTATGAGAGCTATATATAACAACATGGGCGTAGGACATTCTGCTTAGCTCCAGTATCTGCACCAGGACCCATACTTGCAAAGTCCGCCATAAACAGGCCATGTAGTCAGTGAATAAAGAGTGACGTGTGTTGGGATTCTCTGTGCTACAGTACTAATTCCAGGCCATACCCACCAACGCTGTGACCAGCAGCCTGGCAACACAAAGGTAGTAGTAAAACCAGCACTCCACCCCAAGGGATGACGTAACATCAATGTGCAGTGTGTATATGATGCACGTGTACGCTGGTAATTGATTTAAGCACTCAAGTTAAATATGTTGCTTTAAGAAATTGAAAATAAAGTGGCAGATGCTTTCATACCCCTAAGTGGGATTTAACTTATAAAAATAGAATCTGCCTTAGAAGACATGGCAGAGCGAGCACAGACTGCGGTGCAGCCATTACCAAAGCCCAAACCAGCTCTTCAACAAACACCCTATGCAAACAGGAGCCGCCAGCATCTTCAGATACCAGTCACGGCTGTCTGCTAAATCACATTTATAAATACACTGTGGATGGTCTCCTCCTCAGCCAACACTAACCAGTGTGTGAGCCTGGGGAAAGTATTTGCACACATTATACAGTCTTACGGGTCATAAAGTGAAAGGCCCCCTACTACTGTTCGTATCTCAGTGCAAGTTAGTGCAAGTTAGCGGATGTGTCTTCGCAACAATACAGCCAGAACGCTCCCTGTACAGTCTCTACCTTAGACGAGTCAGACAGAACATGTAGAAAAGGAATATGGGTTGGATTAAAATATCAAAAGCTTAACGATCTGTAGTGTGAAAGAGTGGGAGACAGACCATTCATCTTACTGACGTCGTTTGTGTACAGATTTGAATCTTTCATTTTCAACATCAACATTTCAAGTAATTGACCAGAACTCACCTGTGCGTGTTTCATTCTCATCAACCTGCAAAACATAAGATTTGAAAAGGATTATCATTTGTAACTAGAAATCCGCACAAACTACTACTTGATAAAAAAAGGATACATCTATTTGGTTGTACAATAATCAATTATCCAAGTGAAAATCATCATCATTAATAATGAAATAGCTCTTTTAACCCCAATAGTACTCAGAGTATATTTGCATTCAAGTTCAGAACACGTTAAACAGAAAAGAGAACCAAGCATTTGGTTTGTGGCTTTGTTTAGGAACTAAAGTGCAATGCGCGAGTAAACAGGAAAGGCTTGAGTATTGCTTTTGAAGGACTCTACAGCAAAAGACTCTAGAACTGGGTGGAGCAAAGAAGTAACAGATTGGGCCATGGATGAATTCAGGGAGTTTCTAGGAATTGTTTAAACTGGTTACACACCTAGTTGAGGCCCAGGTGATCGTGTTAAATGCTCTCGATCAGCCAACTTGTTGCAACCTCCAGGACCCAACCATTGCAGGACAGTTATAATTGGTTGATCGGCTAATGCTCCTGCATCGGTACTGCAAACACACCGATACAATTGGTCATACACCTCATATCAGGTGTACCTAGCTTAATAGTCCTTCAATTACAGATCACTGCAAGTGAGTGAAGCGGTAACGAATTAGAAGTTGCTCCTTACATTGGACCTTGGTTCAATTCCTTTGTTGGGAGACCCAGGCGGAGGGTATTGCAGTAGTCTATGCGTAATGATATAGATGCACATATGACTTTAAGCCAAATTTCTAAAGGAATAAGGTACTTAAGCCAAATTTCTAAAGGAATAAGGTACTTGATTCTGGCTATGTTCCAAAATAATGATTTGATACCAGCGGCCGATCCCTGATGTGTAAGGTCACCATTCAGGACAATCCCGAGATTTCACAAATGTTCAGAGTTTTGTTATTCTGGTCCCCTAAGTGTAAGCCCAGTTGGATGGCTATGCTGCAGTCTTGTCCTTAGATGGTGAGCTCCTATCATAGAGGACCTGTTCTATCAGTAATTCCGTTGCATTGTGATTGTCAACAGTCCTGGTGTACTCTGCCTCTCTTGCTTCTGCTAGTAACAGCAGTTACAATTATGTAAGCATTAAATAGTAAAACCACGAAGAACACTACACCAGAACTTACAGGAGGCAAAGAAACTATAAACCATTCTAGCAGAATGGCTAAGTACCGAACAGGAAGGGATTATCACTTGTAAGATGGGTGTATAAACACAGGCAAGTGGGATCTGCTGAGGTTATAATGGATGTTGACTCTACTGTATGAACATGTATCTACAATAAATCATCTCTATCTGCAGTACAATACAGTGCTTTCCTGCCGCAGGATGTGGTCTCAGAGGACACGTTTATGGTTCACAGACACAAAAAACTCAGGAAAACAAGTGAGGGAAGTGGTACAGTCAAGAGTTCAGTCCATTCTTGGCAGACAGATTCCAGGAGACGCACTCTGGTGTCACGCAAAAATCAAACTGATAAGCTCACATACCAATCATTATGCAACGCATTACACAGATATCAAGCTCCCATATCCTTTACGATACATGATCCAGTCAAACCTGACAGCCAACAAATTTCATTCTTAGCCTCACGCAAAACAGCTGTATTAACGAATGAATTTTTTTTAAATGGACAAAAAATGTATATAAATGAAATGGGAGATTACTCTTGGCTGCGGCCTATATTGCCCGAATGGCTTTCTTTCGCCCACCGTTGGAATAGTAGCTAATTTCGCATCACTTACAGTCAATGGGTCTGGTGGCAGTAATGGTGACAGCTTGTGCCATACGTTGGTATGTGAATGCCTGTGCATCTAAATATAAAACATTAAAACTACAAATCACAGTATTGCTCTGTAATAGATACTTGTTAGGGGTGTGGTATAATACTCTGACAGTCGGGATTCCGACAGTCATTACTCAGACGTCGGAATCCCGACTGCACAGCGGGGGGAGCGCAATGAAGCCCCTTGCGGGCACGGTGGGAAGCTGCGCTCGACACCTATTTTATTCTCCCTCTATGCGGGTCGTGGACCCCCACGAGGGAGCAGTCGGGATTCCGACGTCGGAGTAACGAATGTCGGAATCCCGACTGTCGGGGAGCCGTCCAGCACCCCTTGTTAGTACAGAAGGGGCTGGATACAGCTATGTCTAACATTACATATGGCAAATCATTTTTAATACACCAGAAAACAGACAGGGCTTCAGTGACAAAATATATGTAACGCACAAGGTTTAGGCACTGTGCCAATGTCTCAGACTGTTATACCCCTTTTCCACTAGCCTACATATCCTGGGTTTTTGCACGGGAGCATGCAAAACCCGTGCAGGCAGGTAACAATGCCCCAAGTTGAAATGACCCGGGTTGCGAGACCCGGCATTTCAACCCGGTTAGCTGTGAAGTGTACACAGGTAACGCATTCACTGCAATGCAATAGCGGGCGATGGGAGATGTTCTTTTCTTCCAGTGCCAGAATTTAATTCTTCTGCGCACCACCTGATGCTAATGGATGTTTATCTGAGCAATTCAATTATTGCTTATTGCCTATTAGCATTTCACACGGCTAATGAAAATAGGAAAATACTTTAAATAATAATAATAGGTGCTGGTATCCTTAGATAATATCATAAGCATTTAATGCACATAATTAAAAAAACATATTGATGGAAATCATAACATTAAAAAGATATATGAAATGTACAAATATTGGTACAAATTGTACTATTTGGAGGGCAAATGGCAAGGTGGCTGTAGATTGGGGATACGGTCAACAACTAGGTCGACATGCAGAAAGGTCGACATGGGTCTAGGTTGACAGATCATTATGTCGACATTGGCAAGGTCAACAGTAAAAAGGTGGACATGGGGTTTTTCACTGTTTTTTGAGCCGACAGGCGGTATTTCATGCCCTACCATCCACTAGGGAGTGGCGGGAGAATAAAATAGTGTGCCGAGCGCAGCGACCAATAGTTTAAAAACTTTCTGTGTGTGGGTGGGCATGATCACGATCCAATGCAGGTGCCCACCGACATTCGGGTCAAAAAACAGTGAAAACCCCCATCTTCCTGCCTGTATAAGAGATCAGCAGGCTCGATGAACGACCGGCGGGCACCTGCATTGGATTGTGATCATGCGCCCACACACGCACAAAGTTTTTAAACTATTGTTCGCTCCACTAGGGGTTCCGTCTACAGCTGCGACTGTAATTAGCATCAGTCCCAGCTAGGTGTAAGAGATCCAGCGGGCTTCCCATACCCGTAAGCAGGGATCAGAATAGTGCAGTACTCTAGCTACACACAAATTACATTCCCACAAGACAGAACGGTCACTGTACACTTCCCACCACGAAACACACATTTCAAGCAAATTCAGATCTAGCAAAAACCTGTCGGAGATACCTAGCTATTTGCGCTCAGGAAAAGCAAAGCAAATGGAATGTCTTTAATAGATCGCTAAACCCACAACACAGGTGCAACAACTGCCCCGGAATCACAAACACACAAAATATGTAAAAGCAATAACTTGGATAAAGGTCTTTTTCTGCACATGGCTATTAATCCTATTTCAGATCGCTCGCTGTAGGCTTCCTGAAGTGTGAATGGCCTATATCGTGACATACAGCAAGATAGGTAAACACCTATGCTATGCTATGAAACTGTGCTCTGGCAATGGAGAATGATCACAGCATTGTCTTCTTACACAAGACACAGATGCAGACATAGCTGCAATAAAAATATTTCATTAGCAGATATCGTTTTAATTTACCATCTGTTTTAACTTTTTATATTTTTACTCATGTTTTATATGGACTAGCACCCGTGTCAGTGTGTATTCCTCCCTGCCCATTGCTTTCTGCTATGGTATAGGCAAATCACAAATCTCTTATCTCTGCAAACAAACAGACTTGTCCTCAGTCCCTCCTAGTAATGCCCAACGTTACACCTCTTATCTTATATACTGCTCTACAGGATGGCATTATATACAGTATAATAATAAATATGTAAATCTAAAAACAACAATCAGCTCGTACTGCATCGCATACATATACACATTTATATATCATATACACATTTATATATGTCCAAACGTCTAATCAACAATTATTAAATATTCTTTTTATTAGAACAATGAAAGTGTGGAACTCAGACAGCAGCAGCTCATGCATTCAGGACAATGTATGGAACATTGAGCTTCAAGGTGCCGCTCAAGTGCTGCAACAGACAAGCCGAACAAGGGTCAATAATGAGTCACTTCTACTTATCAACAGGGCGCAGGCATGGCAAACACGGGCCGGTCACGTACACTGGTCTCAGGGGTCTATATTCCAAGCCTTGGGGAGAGAATGTGGAAGGAGCTACAGTACCAACCAATCAGCTCCTGTCATTTTTTAAACACAGCCTGTACACAGCAGTTAGGAGCTGATTGGCTGGTACTCTAATGCAACCGCCACCTACTGATACACTTACGCACTGAGTGAGATTTACATGTGTTACTTTCAAAACACGTCACCTCTTATACCGTACATCACCTAGAAACACTGCCTAGAATAAATAAAATGAACAGCAAAGATCACCATTACTTCCAGAGAAGAAGCCAGGTGTGCTTGATGCTGTGAAAATGACGCATGCATCGGATGAAGTCGGGCTTTGCAGTAAATGGTCTTAGGGTCGACACATAAAAGGTCAACATACATTGGCTCAACCACATGGCTTAGGTCAGCAAAAGCATCTCCAGCTGACATGTGCCGACAGGCGGTATTTCATGCCCTACCATCCACTAGGGTGTGGATGGAGAATAGAATAGTGGGTCTGAAGCACGGCGAGTGATGCGAGGGGACGCAGAGCACCTATGTGGTGCCCATGTCGACATGTTGACCTAGCCACTGTCGACCTAATGCTTGTGTCAACCTTTCCTACATGTTGACCTTAAGCATGTCGACCCATTTCCTGTGTCAACCTAAGCCATGTCGACCTAATATTGGTCGACCCAATGACCCACAACCAGCTGTGAGGGACTTTATTTTCATGCCTACTATTTAGAAGTTTTTCCATTGGAGAAATGACCTCCACTAGGGGGCGAACAAGACCACCGACATTAACCTGAGCCTGGTCTCCCCATTCTTTATTCATAAGTGGCTTTAAACAAAAACAAGAAATACTGGAAATAAAACTTTAATGAGACAAATGTAACTGAACGCATAACAGAAGTGGAGACTGCAGGCCGAGTAGGTGCATTACTGGGCAGAGCTGTGGGTGGTTTCCTCTTGTGAAGCGTCCATTACAGCTGAAGTACTGCGAGGTGGTCAGCCAGTAACCTCTCCTGATTAATGGCCATTATGTTTTAAGTAGAGGATGTAATGCGCATTGTCCAGGAGAACCTAATGCGTTTCCAGCATTATAAAGAGGGAACAGGGAGAAAAATGCACATTCAATGTGTATCAGAGACTGATCACTATGCAAACAGTAATATAGCTATCTGCATTCTACAGAACAGTAATCAGATACTGTATGTAGTCTGTGTGGGTCTCTGCCTGGTGCACATGTACTCACTGTGCTGATGAGGGGTAATGGTGGGATGTGCAGGGTAGAACGTGGCATCCACCAATGGCAGACATGTATCCTTTATGTGCTGCGTTACCCCACACCAGTGTAGCTATTATGGTAACAAGGACAGTCGTCCTCTATTACTAAACGTGTCATTTACTCCCCCTCACTCACATCACAGTCTGTCTGGCTATCAGCACTAAAATGACATTTATATATTGATCAGGTGTCTAACTATGCAGGTGATGATACACATAGCAAAAGCGGCTTCCTGGGAAGATCTACTGCAAGGCCTCACAATAGGACCTAGATAGAAAACGCAGCGAGGGAGCGAGGGATCACAGGAAGAGATAGGAGTTACACTTCTAGGAACAACATTGTATTATATAATGAGTGAATAGGTCTGTTCCGGACATGTGCAGTGAGACCCAAACAGAACAACGCACAGGCCGTGTGCTCACAGATCACCCGCCACCCCAGAACAAGCAATTGAATGAGACAACAAGAAATGGAAAGGTAACCTCAGAATTCTCTGTAAAATATTTAGTGTCAGTGCAGTAAAACACTCAATCAGTGCAGGCACAAATGCATGACAGCTACATAATAATGTTACAACATATTACATATCTATCATAAAAAAAAACATAACACAACTAAAGAAAGTGAACTTCCCGGAACAGTGTTACTCCTATGGGCTCAGTGCCAACAGAGATGTTTTTCTGATGCCATATGTTTATGATATAATATATATTTGATCTGAGAAATTTTCAGGGCATTTACTAGATTATCACTGATGGGCGGGCAGGCAGGCAGACATAGGCTTTGTACTGCCAGGATAGAGTAACAATTGTACAGAGAACTCTGAGGACTAATATTGTAAGTACTGACTAGAGAAGTTATGGCTTTTGTATACTATAGGCTGTAATAGTGTACAGAGATAGGGGCACCTAATAATGTATTACACCCAATAATCTCCTATTAAAAACATTCTCCTAAATATTTCTCCAGCTCCCGTGATGGTTAGGTGGTTGTATGTCTGTAACAGTGTGATCTGGATGAGAAAACATACAATTACATTTGCCCCATTTGTGCATTGTGATGGACACCCTGTGATGACATCACCATAATGACTCAGCTGTAAATAAAGTGAGGGGTGTGGCTTATATAGAAATGTAAGATATTTTTAAACTTGGAAACTGCTGCAACTCGCCGGTCAATGACTTTTTACTACACTAAAGAGAATAGGTGGGACTCAAAACAATTACTATAAAAATGTAAAAGAGCACCAATATACGCAAATATACAAAATCATGTTGCATACCATATATATACTCGAGTATATGCCTACTTTTTCAGAACATTTTTTTATGCTGAAAAAGCCCCCCTCGGCTTATACTCGAGCGAGGGTCCCACTTGAGTCAATACGTTTTCCCAGTTTTTTAGTTGTAAAATTAGGTGCCTCGGCTTATATTCGGGTCGACTTATACTCGAGTATATACGGTAATTAAATAAAAAGGCAAGAACATATTTTGGGGCCGATTCAATTGTTTTATCGCACCGATCCCGGGTCTATGGTAATGGGAGATTGGGGGAGGATAAGCAAATATATTTTCATGCTGATCGTGCCCACAAGTGATGGGCTTGACACAAAAGTGTCCCCTGGGAAACCAATCAGGAAACTTTGCACATTTCTGCTTTGCCAGTACAGAAAAAAAGGAGGGGGTAGCAGCGAGCTGAATAGAATAGAATTGCTCATTCGGACGCTGTTTCGATCAGTATACTACAACTAATATCTCCTTATTATGTTAAGGTTAGTAAACACATAACTACAGCATCAAATCAATACCATCGCCTCCCTCTCTCTGGTGCCTCCAATCACTGAGACAGGTAGCGGAGAATCCGCCATCAAGATAAATAATTTTGGTTAAAAATTTGCTAGCCAGCTGACATATTCCCAGAGACAGCAGCAGTGTATATTTTCAGGGATTACATACCAACCTGTACCCCTCACTAAAATGGCAAACACGTCTGTGCCGGTATTGCAGAAACCTCTGTGCCCCACATAAGCATTACAAAAAGCTGGATGTCCACACATTGAGGAAGTTGTAGCAAGCCTTGGAGAGAAAGTGTAGTAGTTGCCCAATGCAATAAATCAACTTCTGTCATTTCAAAGACTATGGTAGATAAATTACTCTTAAAACATTTCTGCAATCTCTCTCTCCAACACTTGAAACATCTTCTCCAAAATAGAAAATATCACTGAGCCAGTAGCCCTCAGAGCTTCCAGTCACGCCATAACCTCTGTGACAGGGTCAACAGGTCAAAAGTGACACCTGAAAAGGTCTAATTTTTGGGTAAAATATAGTACGTTAAACCACACATGACCCCAATAAGTTTACTGCTTTGTTCGCCATGCTTTTCACAAGCTTACTATTAAAAATTGTAGTCCGTTATAGATTGTAAAGTATTAATCTAGTAACTGCTAAAGGCCCGCCCCCATACACTATGCAATTTTGGCCCGATTTCACCCGATTCTGGAGGATCGGGGTGATAAATCGGGTGAAATTGCCTAAATCACGTAGGGTATGACATCCAATCTGATCCGATGCACGGTCCCGTGCGCATCGGATCAGATCTGGATGTCGGACGGTCTGCACATAAGATAAATCTTATGTGCAGCCGGAATTGAGCTGGTCTGGGGGAGTGAGGACCGGAGAGCAGGGTCCGGTCCATGTGTGATGCAGATGGGGTAGTCAGGTGGCGGGGAGCGGGGTCCGGTCCAGCTGCAGGAGGGGTAGTGAGCTAGCAGGTGGACTGGAGACTAGGTAGCGGCAGGCGGGGAGCACGGAGCGCACAGCGCATAACAGAGTCCGGGTAGCGGCGAGCGGGAGAATAGGAAACATCCTATTCAAAAGACTGGGTGGGCAGGGCGGTCGCTGATTGGCTGAGCTCTCGGCCAATTAGCGGCCGCCCAGTCTTTTGAATAGGATGTTTCCTATTCTCCTGCTCGCCACTACCCAGACTCTGTTATGCACTGTGCGCTCCGTGCTCCCCGCCTGCCGCTACCTAGTCTCCAGTCCACCCGCTAGCTCACTGCCCCTCCTGCAGCTGGACCGGACCCCGCTCCCCGCCACCTCTCCTGCCGCTCGCTGACTACCCCCTCTGCATCACCCACGGACCGGACCCTGCTCTCCGGTCCCCGCTCCCCCAGACGGACCCTGATGCGCGCCCCCCCAACCACCCCCCCCCCCCCCCCCGCAAGCTCCCCCCAGACCCTGCTCTCCCACAGCTCCCCTGGATTTACATGTGATAAATGGATCCGATTTATCACATGTAAAAAATGGCACATCAAGTGCCAAATCATATCAGGAGCTGCCGGGGGAGCTCAGGGGAAGTCGGGCCGACATTAGGCCGACTTGTCCTTAAGGGGCCTTAAGTCTAAAGGCCATTACTCACTACTTATTCTTATAGCTCTCTGCGCTGCGTTTGACACTGTGGATCACACTCTTCTCTTACAAACACTACACTCCCTAGGTCTTAATGATACAGTCCTTTCATGGTTCACATCTTACCTATCTGATCGCTCTTTCAGTGTTCGCTTCTCTGACTCTACTTCCTCTTCATTACCTCTGTCAGTCGGAGTTCCGCAAGGCTCAGTCTTAGGTCCTCTGCTCTTCTCAATCTATACCTCCTCTCTTGGCAAACTAATCAGTTCTTTCGGATTTCAGTATCACTTATATGCGGATGATACTCAAATCTATCTATCAACCCCAGAGTTGTCACCAGTGGTTTTGGAGTCTCTGAATGTCTCTCTGCCATCTCATCTTGGATGTCTTCTCGCCAACTCAAACTTAATATTTCTAAAACGGAATTACTCATATTCCCGCCAACTAAGAACAGTTTCCATCCTGACATCTCCATCGGTGTTGACAACTCGACAATCAACCCTACCCCACAAGCTCGTTGCTTAGGGGTCATCCTCGACTCTGAACTGTCCTTTCTTCCCCACATTCAATCTGTCTCCAAATCATGTTACATGCATCTAAAAAATATCCGATCCTCCAGAATCAGGTGAAATCGGGCCCAGATCGTGTAGTGTATGGAGAGGTGGCTGACACTGCTCCAAGCACTGCCTCCTCCATCACTGTAAATGGGAAATGACTCGGTTGAACAAACGGAATCGGTACAGCTGTCAGACCAGACTTAAGTCTACAGTCATTAGGTCGACCACGGAAGGTCGACTGGCCCCAAGGTCGACAGGGTTAAAGGTCAACATGGGTCAAGGTCGACAGGACTTAAAGCCGACAGTCATTAGGTCGACATGGTTCTAGGTCGATGGGTCGACATGGTTCTAGGTCGACAGTCATTAGGTCGACATGAGTTTTTCACTGTTTTTTTTACCCGAATGTCGACACAGTAGACATGGACACAGTTGGAGTTGAACCGTGCCCGATGCTTCGGACACGGTGCCTTGCTGTGCGCTCGGCACACCATTTTATTCTCCCACCACGCCCTAGTAGGGCATGAAATACCGCCTGTCGGCACATGTCGGCTCAAAAACCAGTGAAAAACTCATGTCGACCTAATGACTGTCGACCTAGAACCATGTCGACTTTTGGGCCAGTCGACCTTCCGGGGTCGACCTAATGACTGTCGACCTACGTGTGGTCTGACAGATGACCGTTTCCCGACCAGACAAACCAGGTTACCAGTTCATAATGCCGGTTGCCGCCGGTCTGCTGGACCCGGCAAGCCCTTTCAGATCACAACTATTACCTAGTCAAACTGGCAACCCAGTAATTAGGTGCGATCTGAAAGGGGTAGTGTGTACTTTCAGCTACTATGTTCTAGAGCAGGTCTATCAAACAGAAGTCAAGATGAAAGAGTGAACACTGCTTTTGCCATGGTCACAAAATAGGGAACACACATTCGATGGGTTTCAGCAGAGGGCGTAAGAGAGCAGAGTATTTGCTAGGCAAAAAATATAAAATCATAAGACATAAGAGGGTTAATAACTGAACACGCACTTAGCACCTGCAGCTGCTCACAAGCTAAGAGGAGAGGTTCTCAAGGGAGCAAGAGGTGGCAAGGGCAAAACCATTCACCAGGTCTACCAGATTCCTTATTTGTGCAGGGGACATTTGAAGCTGTAAAATGATTAATAATATATAGTGCAGACACAATAAGCAGAGACAGCAAGTCACCTGCTGTGACTCAATGTCATCACTGGCTCAGATAACAAAATTGCTGCAATCGCTGTGTCATGGCAAAAGGACTAAGTTGTGGCAGGCTAATACACTATGCGATTTGGTCCCGATTTCACCCGATTCAGATGGATCGGGCAGTGAAATCGGGCCAAATCGCAGATATAGACACCCGGTCCGACCCAATGCGCGGTCCCGCTTCTAGTAGCGCAGAGGCAGCGGACGCTGTGGGGGGACACAGGCAGCAGTAACGTAGAGGCAGGCAGGGGGAGCCGGGAGCTGTCAGCGCTGGAGAAAAAAAAAAGCCCATACAATGAATGGGCAGACTGTGATTGGCTGAGCGCTCTCTCAGCCAGTCAGCAATTGGCTGAGAGAGCGCTCAGTCAATCACAGGCCGCCAATTCATTGTATGGGCTTTTTTTTTCTCCAGCGCTGACAGCTCCCGGCTCCCCCTGCCTGCCTCTACATTACTGCCGCCTGTGTCCCCCGCAGCATCCGCTGCCTCTGGGCTACTAGCAGCAGCCCCCCCAGCCACCTCGCAGCGTCCTCCACCCGCCACCTGGATGTCCCTTGCCCCCCTGTTCCCTCCACCTTGTTGCTCCCCGGGAGTTGCAAATGATTTGCATAAACTTGGCACATCAGTGCCTAATCGTGTGTCCCCCTCCCGGGGAGTTGCAGGGGGAAATCAGGTCCGACTTGTCCTTAGGACAAGTCGGACTAATGTATGGGGGCCTTAAGAATATTAAAGGATCTAGACCGGCAGTTCCCAACCTGGTGGACTCATACCTCCTGGAGGTACTCTGCAGACCAGTTGGGGGTACTTGAAAATAATATTGGTGATGGCGGAAGAAGGAAGTCTCCCGATAGCGGAAGAAGTCTCCCATTGCCATGGAGATGAACCACGCTGTCTCACTTCTGGTTCAGTCTGTGGCGTCAGCAGCGTCTCCTCATGCTTTTGCCCGACCAGCAATCCACTGGAAGCTACCCATGCTGCCCTCAGACATCACCGATCATCGGGTGGAGGAAAGATGGGCATTAATCCTACAGCAGGACCCTGGAGATAGTACATAGCCAGATGCCTGACACAGAGGGAACCGATTTCTGACCCCATACTACTCCTTCGCTAATCTTTAATATAAGAGCATGTATGAGGACTCACATATCGCTCACACTTACACTCCACTCGTTCTGTGGATATTTTACTTGAGAGGCGAGGGTACTCAAATAGCTCAATCAAGGGTACGGGAGAGAAAAAAAAGACTGGGAACCGCTGTTCTATACTTTCCGATATAGCTGATAAAAGGCGACCATGTGATTATGAGGACACAGCCATTGGGCTGATATATCACTGTGTCGGCAGAGCATTTGGCAGTTAGCCATTTTAGGCTGCCCTGAAAGGTGCCCATACACTTGTGCGATTTAAGCACTTTTGATCAGATTTCAACACATCAGGATAACTCGGAGCCGGATATCGCAAGCGCTGCATCATATAGACTGATTGGATCCCACAGCCCTTGCTGGGATCGCATTGCATGTAAGAGGACCACATACGGTGTATGGTATGCAACTTGTCCCCTCGGAGAAGTCGCGGTAGTGTATGGGCAGCTTTAGTGAGCTCAGTATCTGGCATGACGCTTTATGATACCAGAAGACCATACGTGAGCACTTTGGCCTTTGTGCACAGAGGCACCTGCCCAATGCGTTAAGGTCTCAGGCATGAGGGAAGTAATGTGGACAGAATTACTGACAATGATTGTACAGCACTGCTCTCCAAATACTGTAGGCATTTACAGTATAAAACAAGATCAGGTGGGATAACTAAGCACTTAGTGCAATGCAGGAGGAGACAGGGAAGTCCTTGAGCTTCTAGAAGACTTCACACACATATAGGAGGCCTCTCGAAGTCTGCGGGCGGCAAGGTTGGAGGTGTAAAGCTGAATGATGCTTCAGGGTCTAGACCAGTGATTTTCAACCTTTTTACCTTGCGGCACACTAAATACGATTTTAAAATTGCCAAGGCACACCATGAGATCCCCACAGGGCAAAACACATTGGTCCCCACAGGAATAAACCAAACCTATTGCCCCCCATATAAAAAACAATCACACTGGTCCCCACAGGTAACAAATAAAATACATTGGCCCTTTAAATTAAAAGAAGAGACCAGTAAATAACAGTTGAACTGGTGGTGGCTGTAAACTAGTTTGGGCATCTCTAGATCTGGAGGCACACTTGAGAACAGCTCAAGGCATACTAGTGTGCCACGGCACAGTGGTTGAAAAACACTGGTCTAGACAGTGACACCAAAAGGTCACATGCACTAGGTCGACATTGACAAAAGCTTGACTCAAGCAAAAGGATGACATCCAGTACACCTATTCTATCCCCCACATGTAATGACTGCAGTGGCCCCTGCTGCATGTAGGTGAAAATGGTCTACATGAGTTTTTTCACAATTTTTTTCCTATTTTCCTTCTTCGGGGGGTACTTTTTTCATCCTTTACCATCCACGTGGACTACAATTGAGGAAGGTAAGAAGCAACAGGCCTGAAGCATGCAAGTGAAGAGCCATACGAGGGTATGTGTCACTAATTGAGGGTCCATGTCGACATTTAAAAAATAACGCTCATGCAGACCTTTTCATGTGTTGACCTTTTGACCATGTCGACCTATTGCCAATATTGACCGAGGGCACGTCAATATTTTTTTCATGTGTCGACCAACCATGGCCAGCCTCTATTGACTATCTAATTCTAGACACAGTCTCTCTAATAATCCACGCTCACTTAAGGTACCTTGGGCCTTGGTCATGTGAGGCTTTGAAAGTCAGTTAGCCAACCTTGAAAACTATCCGCCGTCTTACAGTCAACCAATAAGGAGTAGAAAATGGGTGGTATATGTAGCTGGGACAGGGCTGGTTAGATAATAGCCTGGCAAATGCATTTTGTACCAGCTGCAATTCTTTTGTTGGTAGACTTGGGCAAAGGGCACTGCAACCAACATGGTCACATGCAGATGTAGTCAAACATGGCAACATTCCAGTGACCTGGTGTACGAGACAGGATGGACCCACAAAGGGTGATCCTGCTGCCTAAGAGTCATCAGACTACATTTGCTGCCTGGCTTGCTTACATAGTCTACATGAGTGAGTGCGGTCATCTGTATTTCATAGTATGAGCCTCAACTATACTTCCATCAGCACAGCACCAATGTAAGCAGCATAAGGGAGTCCTAGCGTTATACCAGGGAGCTGTTCCGTATTCCAGCCACCAACTGCTTCTTCTATAGCCATATATTAAGTTACTTGACCTACAGGTCACACAAAGACCAAACTTACCTTTATAGACGTCTGAACGGCTGACTCTGGTGGGTAAACAATGAAGTGCCTTAACGTGAAGCCAAACCCCTCGGACGCCCTATTCAATATAACGGTCTTCGGCCCTGGCCAGGCGAAGACTTCCTCCTCCGTCGGCGATACCATCCCACTCTGTTCTCGCCCATCTTTGTTCTTGGACACCTAAAGCAGAGGACAAGACGTGTTAAAAATATACACACACAACATCCTCTATAGTATAATAACGAGAGATCCATATTTATAACTGGAAGGCAAATTGCTGCCATTGGGATTAGGGATATGACAATCCAACACCAGAAAATGACGGCACAAACGCAATGAGAGAGTAATTTATTGCACTTTAATACTTGGAGGAGACTAAGTGGACAGCACCGCTACAGCAGAGATCCCCCTTTGTTCCATCATCAGCCATGTACATAGTACTACGGTCAGGCGGCAGCTGCTACACTGGCTCAGATTTGACCTTATGCCCTACATCCCTCCCCCTTGAAAACAAGCCCACATTCTGCAAATTCTGTCACCAGAGATAACAATCTCTATGTTGAACAAGTCATTAAATGGCACTGGGTTACCACAGTAAGTACATACGCTGAGCAAAGCTGCATATCTTATAGGGTTCTGGAGCAGAGTAACGTTAATAAAAACCACTGTAACTTCGGAGAAACGATAAACAGCCTGGGATGGCAAAATGTAATCAGTCATTATTGCTTCACGCTTGTGTAACAGCCTAGATTCCACTCCATGTTTATGTAAAGTCGCACAAACTATGGGGGTTATTCTAGTTCACTCCGTCTGGCAAATTCCTTCTTAGATGGACACAACCATGCGCACTGCAGGGGGTAGATGTAAAATGTGCAGAGAGAATTAGATTTGGGTGAGTTATTTTGTTTCTGTGCAGGGAAAATACTGACCGTTTTATTTTTACACTGCAATATAGATCTCACTTTGAAGTAAAACCCCACCCAAATCTAATTTTCTGCAGGTCAAAGGCGGTGTAAATGTGTCACGCCGTGTCCCTTTACACAGGACTTCTACCCAGGTCAGTAGAACATGGCTAGGACCTGGGTAGAGGGCGGTGTAAATGGGTACGCCGGGTCGGAAGACCCGGCTCTCATTTACATCAATGGGGGACGTACAACCTGCGGACCGCAGGTTGGATGGGGGGGGGGAGCACACACAGCCTGTGCTGCTGTCTGCTATACTCTGCAGACAACAGCGGCGGCAGCGGAGGAGGTGAATGGATGCCTGTGTGCGGTATCCATTCACCTCCCGGACGACGGCTGGGGAGGTGCATGGAGGCTGGGGGTAGCCCGGCAGCTTACCTTGGTGCTCACCTGCCTCAGTCTACACTGCGGGTGGGCACCGCAGTGTAAATGGAATAAATCCTGGATCCCACCCAGCTTGGATCCTTCTTCCAAATGCCGGGTCAGATCTGGGATTTTTGGTGTAAAAGGGGTATTACTCTCTGCACAAGTAACATCTACCCCACCTGCAGTGCGCATGGTTTTGTCCATTTGAGAAGAAATTTGCCACAAGGAGTGAACCAGAATAACCCCCTATATCTCCAATTTCCTAACAGTCTCCTCGATAAAGCTCTTGTTCTACTTTTCCCAATTAATTTTCAGTTGCAATAGCCTTGAACTAATTTATAATGAAACGGGGGTTGAATCGTTTTCAGTCACAGTTACTGCAATTACAAAATAAGTGGAACGTGCATTAATGCAATGTCAGGTATGAGATTTTATTTTTGGCAGGACGCTGGTTTAGAACGACACGTGGAAATGGTATGAAATGGTATTAGGACTGGATTTAATGCATGATGCTTAATTTTCAATGCTAGATCTCATACACGACACAGTAGAAGGTCATTCGTTTTCTGGAGCCAGATGGGATTAAAAGACAAGTACACCTATCACACAATCCAGATCCCTATTGTTTTGTACTATCACCATATTGTTGACTATTGTAAGTGTGCCTGTGAAGTGCGCAGAGCGAGAACACTTTACGTTGCCCAACTGCTTTCATACAATGAAGTGAGCTGTACAAACATCATTCAGTCCTCACTCAATGGCAGCATACCACAAAGAAGAACATCGCCTCTGATATTTAAATAACACAAAACGGATTTGGGAGCATCAAAAGCAACTACTGCAGCAACTGCACTAGGAAAACAAGAAAAGATGACCAGTTAGTAGTATTCTAGATATGAGAAATGTTTTTGTTTCCACCATTAATTAAAAATGCAGACGTGAAATGTAAACTGCATCCAACTAGATAGAAGTTTACAATAATCTTATTGCTCCTGAAAGGAGTTACCTGATTGGTTACTATTAGTGTTCCCTCTAAGCTTCTTTTGCAGGGTGCCGCACCCTGCCTGTTTTTAAAACCTCAAAATACACCCTACGGTGCCCCCCACGTGCTGACATGCCTCTGAGAACTTTCGGTGTGCCATCATGTGTAATGGGTATTGCAGTGAATGCCATCAATGGGCATTATGGTGTGTGGGATAATGTGTAAGAGGCATTACAGTGTGCGCCTTAATGTGTAATTGTCATTACGACAGAATATATAATGGTCATAGCAGAGTATGACAATGTTTAATGGGCGTAATCGTAGTGCAGTATTTTATATAGGTTTTTTTTTTCTAATGCAGAAAAAAAGGAATTAATTCCTTTTGAAAGGAATTGCGCTAAGGAGGGTGAGAGCAGCTTGATATTAATAGGCAGAAGAATTGTGAAGTTTTACAAGCGCTAGGGAAAGGGAGGTGGGTGGGTACCGTAGATATGCAGAAAATATAGAGTACTAGTGCAGAAGCAGGTAGGTAATATGACAGTAGCAATGAGATTGAAAGATAAAAATAACAATAAATAAAAATAATAAATAAAAAATAAATAATAAAATAATAAAAACAAATAACTGACGCGACCAAATTGATGTTTACACTCCTTATTGGAGTTTGTGGAAGCAGTCCAGTAGTGTGGAGAGAGCTAAGCTGGCTACCCTGCACTAAGTGTGTACTGCCGCAAGACGCAGGGATCTGGGCTCCTGTAGCGCTATTTGCCAGGCATAGGGGTGGGAAGCGCCGCCCGGACCCCGCTGCCCCCCCTCACCAGAAAATGCAGGGACGAGAATGGTGGAATGGGGCCAACCCGTGAAGGTCCTTGCTTGATCCAGGGACCATTTTCCTGAGCAAGTCCCTGCATTTTCTGGTGTGAAAGGGGTATTATGTCCCCTACATGCAGCACCGCTGATATTATTAACAAAAAAGATATGCAGTCATCTGAAATGTGACCTCCAGAACAAACATTCTAAACTGAGCAGTCAATGCATTCATTCTAGTCCAATGTTATCTTGGTTCTGCAACTGTGTCTGCTTATCCTGCACAATGCAATTACAATGCATTTCTTCTATCAGTGTGTGGTAAGCCTGACACGCCAGAGAACTGCTGTGAGCTGGGCTGTACTAAGGTTTGACCAAAGTAGACGTGTAGTATATAGATCAGCTTTGGTCCACAACAATGATCATACACGGTGCGATGTACACCATGTGTTTTGTGTACGGGTCAGCGCTGATGCGCGCTCCTGCATCATCGCGGCCACCGTCTCACATCTGCAGATGACTAATGCAGTGGATGGCTTTCCATAGTGTCTGGCTATAGAAAGCTGTCCACCCTGGGGGGGGGGGGGGGGATGTGTATGCACTGAGCGATTTTCAGCCCAGCTATTTCCCCCCATCATCAGTCTGCATGCATGCTGGGTCAACACGCCCAGTGTGTATGCACCTTTAGCCTGACATTCCAGTACCTATCACCTACCCACAGCAAAGGTGGCTTGAACCAACATTCAGTGATGTCACTACAGACCACGGAGAAATAAGGCACTGACTTGATAAATCCTAGCAATACGTGCATCAGGGTGGGATGTACTAAAGAGAAACCGCTGTAAAAATGCCAGATTTCAGGGTTTTTACTGCATTTCCTGATGCACTAACACCCACATGTCGGGGGTTTTGCTGTGAAGGGGATTTTCATGGTGATACCCTCTGCAGGGAAACCCCGATGAGTGCGCTGGGAAATGCAGTAAAAGCCCTGAATAAAAAATGTTTTGACCCCATTTTTCCTTTACTGCATCCCGGTCATTGTGAGGCCAGTATTTCACAGGTTATAGGCTGCATTTTCCTGCTAATTGGTTCTATCCGTCAAACAGCAGCATCCACTATGTTTTGTTGCCTTTTACGTATTAAATATTAACTAACTAGTATGAACTGCAACACTAATGTCCGCGCAGTGCTCATTCCGGTACTATATACAGTATTATACAGTATTATCTTCTTAGTGGTTTCATGAAGCGCTGTGTTATTTCAGCCACACAATTTACCCAAAAAATATGCACGACTTTCTATAAAGACCGGATCCTGTGTCCTGTGTGACCCCATCTAATTGCAAAATGCCAGAGACTCCATACCCACGGGAGGGGAATAATAACTAAAAGGGGGACTGAGCATTATAATCATTCCTGTATTCAATTACATACAAATGTCCCAAGCTTCATGACCAGACAAGCACAGATCAGAAGCCTTCCTTTTATTTAGGTCACAGACTATGGAGAATATTTGTGGAGAGAATTCCCCAATGACACTGACAGGAGAAGGGGTTTAAGGTTACACTTCAGTTCACTCCGCAGCAAAAGGGACTGCAGGAGGGGTGGCATAGCACAGTACAACACAATATAGAAAGCTGCATGCAGCTATGAGGCATTGCCAATTCAACAGTGCAAAATACGGATCACAGGTCTATTAAACATTCAGTTCCTAACTGCCATGTTGCAGGCTGTGTGTCAAATGGATAATTAGGACCAAATCTCATGTTTTGACATCCCGTCTGACTTTATGCGCGGGAGGTCGGATGGGCAGGCAGGGAATGCAGAGAGGCGGCGAGTGAAGCCGGACAGCGGTGTTCATGGAGAGCCGGGCAGGGGAGCCTGGACCGGGAGAAAATAACCCCCATACAAATGAATGAAAGGCTGCTGATTGCCTGAGATCATCCAATTAGTGGCCTCCCATTCATTTGTATGGGTATTTTTTTTTCTGCAGCTCGTGTCCCAGCTCCTGGCTCCACTGCTCAACTCCCTACTCTTGCAGCTCCCTGGGAGTAGCGGGTGATAAATCGCATGCAAAACTTGCCAAATCGCGTGAGCGCCCTCCCGGGGAGCTGCCGGGGAAATAAGGTCTAATGTATTGGGCAGTATGGATGGTGTAATGGTTAGCATTACTGCCTCAAAGCACTGAGGTCATGGGTTCAATACCCACCATGGCCCTAACTGTGCGGAGTTTGTATATTCTCCCCGTACTTGCATGGGTTTCCTCCGGGCACTCTGGTTTCCTCCCACAATCCAAAAATATACTGGTAGGTTAATTGGCTCCCAAAAAATGAACCCTAGAATGTCTGTGTGTGCATGTACATGTGGTAGGGAATATAGATTGTAAGCTCCACTGGGGCAGGGACTGATGTGAATAGTCAAATATTCTCTGTAAAGCGCTGCAAAATCTGTGCGCGCAATATAAGAAACTGCTAATAATTAATAATAAATAAACTCCAATCCTTCGAGCGTTCCCTGAAAACTCACCTCTTCAGGTAAGCTTATAAAGTTCTAGAATCAGTCACATGACCTTCATAAACCTCCCCTATCCAATCACATCACCACTGTACAGTACACACATCTCTCTCACTTTTTTCACACTTTTCATCCTCCTGACCCCTGACCAAACTGCTGGGTCACCGTATCATACGGCCCACCAAGAACCTTTGCATTCTGGTGGACTTTATGCAATAGAGAACACCTATCCTTGTGCATCAATGTAAACTTATAGGGCGTACACACGGTTCCATTTGGTCTATTTTTACTATTCAATTTTGCTTATATAATCGAACCAAAATTAAATCAAATGCATTCAATTTAGATTCGATCCTGCTGCTCGACATAGAGATCAAATAGAAAAATAGACTGTGCAGGCAAGACTATATAGTACAGATCTGTGTACGCGGCACTGTGCAGATTTCAATAGACCGTACATTGCACCGTGCGTACACCCCTTTACTCCTAGATGACATACTAATACAGTATGTATTTCCACAATGCACTGACCATGCTATAGCCCAGGGATGGGGAACCTTCAGCCCTCCAGCTGTTGTGGAACTACACATCCTAGCATGCCCTGCAACAGTTGTAGCATGGGCACATAGCAAAACTGGGTACTTATGTAGTATCTGGACGCCCGATTTTTTGATTGTATGCCTTAACTTTTTTTCAATAGGATTCAATGTTAAAATGGTCCTGTTCATTTCCCCACTATCCAAGTGGGGATAGAGTTGGATATAAACCTGTAGCGAGCCACCAAGCCCGAAGCGCAGCGAGGGGACGCGGATTCGTTAAAAAGTATTCCGCATCCCCTCGCCACGCTTCGGGTGCGGTGGCTCGCTACGCTCGCCACAGGTTTATATCCAACTCCATGCCCACTTGGATAGTGGGGAAAGGAAAAGGACCCCTTTTTCCCATTGAATTCTATGTTAAAATGGACTCAGACCATTTTAACATTGAATCCTATGGAAAAATCTGGACCATGGCATCGCATACGATTTGGTCGCATGCGATGCGATTTCTAAATCGGACGTCCAGATACTACATAAGTACCCAAAACTGTAACAAGGCATGTTGGGATGTGTAGTTCCACAACATCTGGAGAGCCGAAGGTTCCCCATCCCTGCTATAGCCCCTGCTTGTAAAAGCAGTATGAATTTATGGGGAAAACAAAGTTGTTTTTTTAAATAGACCATCTCCTTCAGCGGCTTTGTGTGGTTTTATTAGTGATCTCAGCTCCATCTTCTAAGGGGAGGTGGGTAAACAGCATCACCATAGCAACACCTAATACAGGCAATTTACAACGCCTGTAATATGTTATTTATAGAGCATGATTTCTACACAAGCAAAATGAGCTGGTGCTTATACACAAACATGGACAATATGGGGTTTTGTTGAGTTTTTATTTTTCTTTTTATGTCTGTTTGCCTTTTTTTTTATGAGAAAATTGTGCTTTTACCTGCAGGTGACAAAACCCCTTTTTAAGTTCAGCTGTATTGGCAGGCTGCGTGGCCTCTGAATAGAGCGTAAACACCAGCTCCCTAATGGGCAGATCACATTGCATTCAATCTCTATGGCAACAAGGCAGAGAAGCCAGTGTTTGCTGCGGGTGGGTGGGGGGGGGGGAGGCTGCGGTCTCCCTGCCAGCACTGTGGGAAGAACATTTGCAGTCTCTGGTGAGCACAGCCTCCATAGCAGAGCACCACCTGAGACAGCTGAGGATGGATCATTTACAAAGCGCTGATCCTGAGCCTGAAATGCAATTTGCAGGACATAAGCTACTTTAGCCTTCAGAAATCAGCGCTTTTACATGCAGCATTTGCCAGCACATAGCACACAGCCTGAGCTTATGGCTCATATCACATGAGTGCTCATAAGTTCACTGCAGGAATTCATCTCTACAGACTTCCTAATGCCCTCCTGCTACAGTGTTATGGCCTAGAGCAGCGATTCCCGAACACTGTTCTGAAGTACACTAGTACGATGTGGCCTTATGTCACTCGATTTTAACCCATCATGCTGAGGGCGGGATGTACCAAGCAGCGGCGGTACATCCCGCCGCCCATTACGCCAATGCTCATTGCATATGTACTGACATATGCAATGAGCAACACAAAAAGGGGTGCAGCACAAACCATTTTTGGGGTACATCCTGGCCTATCAAGCTTCAAAAATGGAGTGTGATAAACAACCAGCCAATCAGCTGCTACATGTCATTTTTTTCAACCGTAGCTTGTAACATGACAGATAGGAGCTGATTGGCTGGCTGTTTATCACTCTCCATTTTATCACTTTTTCAAGCTTGATACATCTAGCCCTGAGTGGCAGATTTATTAAGCTCAGTGAAGTGATAAAGTGTCTGGTTTTTATCACCGGCCAATCAGCTCCTAACTGTGAGGTTACAGGCTTGGTTTGAAAAATGACATGTAGGAGCTGATTGGCCGGTGATAAAAACCAGACACTTTATCACTTCACCGAGCTTAATAAATCTAGCCCTCAATGAGATACCTTGGCATACAAGCTTGATACATTTAGCCCTCAATGAGATACATTGGCATAGTGTATGGAGGCCTTACCAGTACAGATTTTAAGTATATTCATAAATCAACACAGGATATCCTTAACAGCGTTAGGGTACCTCGAAAACCATGTTTAGATACTGTTTTTGCCATGACCTGTGCAGTCTTTTTATAGGTGCAGGGGTCTAGTTGTGTGTGAGTGTAGGTGGGGGGAGATAGAGGGGGTGCACCTGCCCATCTAATGCAACATATGAATGCAAGGCTTTCACCACTGGGTGGTACTTGTGGGCTATTACTATATTTTTGACACGAGGCCCATAAAGGGCTAGTTACTGCCCTACTAACCTCCCAGAGAGTGTGCAGAGACAGAAGCTGCAGATAAAAGCATGGACCCATTATTAGTTGCTGAAATTTATTGCCTTCCAAACCAAACGTTTATCACGGTGATTTTCTCATTTCTCTTTATTTCCAGCAGTTAAAGAGATAAATAGCCCATGATTAAATCTGGGCTGCAGCTGCACCGCGCTATGGAATCCCCAGGGGGGAAAGAATTACGTAGCACCAGACAGGGTCTTATCCAGCTCATATGATACTAAACCACAGGCTATGACTTTCCCAATCAATAAAGACCTCACTGTTATAATACTGCTGCCCATGGAAAGACGGACGTGAGTCATATTTGGTATGTATTCTAACATCAGGTGTTCCAAACACAGAATATTCCAGCAACACGTACAGCGAGGTCATGTGGAATCACAGGTCTCAGCAACACCCATGCAGCAAGCAAGGAGTACAGGTCCCAGTCAGTGGGATCACTAGTTCCAACAATGAGAATCTGGAAATTATGGAAAATGTAGTTCACCGGAGATGAGAAGACTATAATAACGTTAAACAAACTGTACCGTGCCCTGTCCGCTGATGACAATGTGGATGTATCACCTGTCAGGCTGCTAGTATAGGGGGAAGGTGGGGGGTACAAGTGTAGGCTTATCAACCCTTTAAGTGGCAAAATCTGTGAGAGATGTTCAAAAAATCCTCTAAAAATGCCAGAATCGCTCACATTTGTTATATAAATCTAAATAAAAATTGTGTAAAAAAAATTAAAAAGTTATATTTCATTCTATATACAGTAATATTACAGGTCATGATTACAAGTAAACATGTTTGACTGGCAATTTTCACACTTATTTTGACAAATGCACTTGGAACTCAAACGGTTTAAAATGTACCATTATTATGCTTAGATGTGTAACAATTCTGCTGCTATTTTAAGCCCACATTGAAACCCAGACATTTTCATTTTATTCCTGACACTGTGCCCGTACGCTATTTTGACATTTTTTTGTCACCAATCCATAATTCTGTCTATTTTTCTTTGTTTGCCATAATTTGCATTGTATGTTCACTTATCTAAAAATGAATAAAACATCCTTGATTTAAAATAAATTATAAGTCAATGCACCATATTTCCCTTTACTCTGAGCCCTGTTTCACAAAAAAGGCAGTCACTATAAAATCATATTTTTTTATTAACAGTTTCTTACACAGGGCAGCAAGTTCCATTGTGCTTTACAATTATAAATAACTGAGTAGTTACAGACAAGCAAAATGGTAGGAAGGCCCTGGCTTACACACCAGGTTATACAACATCAGGGTTGGCTAGTTTAAACCAAAAGGTTTTTTTTTTTTCGGTTTATTTCAAAAACACACTGTGACTACTTAAAGCTTATTATATTAATTATAATAAGTAGGACTATTGCTTAAAATTAATAGGAATTATAAGCTGTAAATAATGATTTTATTGAAAGAGGTCAAATAAATCCAAGAGTAATAACATTGTTGTTAGAAAGCAGTAAAACATGGTGTATCACAGTTTATATTAAAACATTTTAACCCCCCCCCCCCCCCTTAAAAAAAGGGGGAGTTCTTTAGAAAAAAAAAAAAAAACACCACATATTTAGGGGAGATTGGAAAGGTCTGTGACTGACAGGTACAGTAAAGCCGGCCATACATCTACAGATCTATTGTCAGATTGGGCTGGTTGGAACAAAATCCTGGTAATGGATTAGAGCAAATGACCGTTGACCATTTGCTTTGAATTGCTGGAAAACTGCCAAAAGCTGTCATTCGGATATTACCAGGTTTTTGTTCCAACCAGCCCAATCTGACAATCGATCTGTAGATGTATGGCCACTACAAATAAGAAGTCACAGTGAAGCCAATGCAGTTACAGACTGCATCTGGGTTCACTGATACTAAGCTGAGGCACATTTTACCGGTGATGGGGCTGCAGTCCTGCGTCTCACAGGAAAAATCCACCACTGGTCACAACTTGTATCACACCGCTCTCCCGTTACCACCCACTAATGCGAGTGCTGATCCGTGACCAGCGTGGCAACGGGTAGTGCAACTTATACCCAAGCGCAGCAGAAAAAAAAAAGAAAAAACCTGTTAGACCGTGTACAACATGCATCCATCTCTCAACCAGGGTCAATGCACCCTACCATAGAGCACTGAACGCTTCCTGCTGGGCCTACAATAGCTTTGCAGTAGGTAGAGGAAGTAGGAACTGAAACAAATCCAGCCCACAATCATACTCTAGAACAGTACAGAACCACGAGAAACATTAGGGGACATTAAATAGGTAAATAAAGCATCACAAAAGCCAACCGTGTAATCATCGTCAGTCAGCTGTGGCATGCTTACGGTTCTGCCTACTGATGCTCCACAATGCCAACCATTTGTAGCTTATCCAACATTACCTATAGATGGTTGGGAACAGCTATCATGTGATTACAGACTGAGCTAAATAAGTGTAGGAGTAAACTCATGGCATGCGAAGCCTTCATAACAGCCAGAGGGGGATTAGACAGCAGATCAACTGAAAGGCTTTAAAAATGTTTTCAACATTGCCTACTGCAGCCCGTCCTTGAAAACATGGCTGGATTCTAACTGCGGTGATGTCCTTCTGAAGAGGAGCGCGGCATAGTCTTCTCTGGAAATAAGGGACCGTAACACTAACACGTAAACATGTCAAAGTACGACAGAAAGTACCCGACCAAACACCACAGAGCCAAATACATTGATATAATTATCTTTTCAGATCGCCACAACGGGGCAATGAAAAAAATAAATCCCACATTCAAATTATAAATTGCCTAGTGCTGGTGGAGCAAAATACCAAGATGCACAGCCTAGGGTATTTTCCTCTCACAGTGGTGTCCTGCGTTAATGCGGTGTGCGGATATATACAATGTATTTTAACCCTCCCGTTTTGTATGTTCAGTCAAAGCAGTGTAGACTCTCTATATACTTGGATATTAGGGTGTACGCAGATACACGCACATAGCTATATATTAAGACTATAAGGGGTTTGAAGATAGCATCATAGTAGTAAAGGAGCCCATACACGCTCCGTTCTGTGCTCCGTCCATTCTGTACTATAATAGCGGGAGATGCGGGAGCGAGCATCTCATCGTACAGTACAAAAAGTACGTGCTGCACATACTTTTTGTACTAGCTTCACATCGAATCGCATGCACAATGCATGCGATGCGAACTTTAAAAGTACAGAAGGTACGCACAGAACGGAGCGTGTATGGGCTACTTTAGTCAGATATTTTTGTATTTATATTAATTTAAAAAACTTAAACAGGGAGATTCAACTCAATACAAGAACACAACAGACCCCATAAAAGTGTGAGGGGAGAACTTGAGATTTCGGTTCTACAAACGGAACATCATGTTCAATTATTATTATTTTTTTTAATAATGTCTAATTTAAAATCTGCAAGGATGGTATATTATTATAAAGTGTGCTGAGCACAGTGAGGTACCTTGCCCAAAGCATGGCTAGCACAGTAGTACACTAATTTGTAGTCCACGTGATGAAATCTACAAACTGACACACAAACACATAAAAAAAAAAGGGGGGGTCATGTCGACCATTTCCATGATGGCCTTTTGCTTCCGTCAACCTTTTGTCTAAGTTGACCTTCTGCAAGTTGACCATTTTGGTCATACTAGAGACTCTGCCTAGCCTTTATGCCGTAAACCTATATTTTTGCACTACAGTCTATGGCAGGAACTGGTGTACAAGGAAGAAGTACAAAGAGAAATGTTTTCCTTATACCTAATATAACTGCGGTATCAGTGTTCTCCTGTACTGGATATAACATAAGCAAAGACATCATGGGCTGACACATCCAAGCACAGATTTACACAGAGGATTTGCTACAACTTAGGAGGTTATGCAGAGGTTGGAGACCGCACTGGTGAGTGCACACAAATGGACTGTCACAATGAAGTCCGAGCAGACCGTCCGTGGCAGGGACAAAGACGTCTATAGAAGATTTGGGCTACGGTTTGGTTATGACGACAGTTTGAAAGTCTTATGTCTCTATGAGAGGTGTTACAGAATACTATAATACACCTGGGGTACAGGAAGGTTCCGAAATTCTGTAGAATTTATGTAGAAACGTGCCTATCGCCATAATAGTAAAACGTATGCTGTGCAAGATAGGAACTATACAGTTACAGATCATAGAAATGTGCAGTTAATACAATGAAAACCAGGAAAATACCAGAACTTAAAATAACTCAATCAGTGCTTTTCTGGGAGAGGATTTTAAAGTATTGTGCACTTGGTCTTCTGTCTGGTTCTTGGAATCTCCAGTGGCGTTTGTATGGCCATTCCAAGCATTTCTGCATTCTTGAATATCACAGGCAGCCTCAGCTGTGGTCTGCAGGTCACCGGCACACAGCTACAGACACACTGGCTACCAGCCGGCTGATGTTTGTCTGTGGCTGAAACATACCAGCAGCAGCAGGACACAGCGAGGCCCCCTGCCTGGTCAGTCATGTGTCTGTGTAATGTGCAGCAGGTCAGGCCGGAATCTCCAGGAGCCTTGGAAATGTGTTCTGCTTTGTGGCTACAAGGTGCATTCCTTTCTGTTGCTTCAAACGGTTACTCAGCAGATCCTACAAGTCAGCAGTATTTCCACCTGAGAGGCCTGTACGCTGCTCCACATGCCCCACACACGGTTACTGGTTTAGAACAGCTAAAGGGGCCTACACACGCAGAGATTTGGTTAGTGTTCTAAGCGATTTTTCCGGTGAGAACACTGGCCCGGACCCATTAATATCCAGCATGCTGGATATTAATCGCCGGGCGATAGCGATGCGCACACGGAACGATGTAGGGGCATTGTCGAAGCGATCTAGAGAGATTGCTTAGAAAATTCCTCTACATTGCTACATGTGTAGGTACCATAAGGCTTTTGCTCGGTTCGCTCTATTGGGGGTCGCAGTAAGGACTATGGAAAACAAAATGTTAATATATCTGTGATGTACATACAAGACAGCACACTGATATGCCAGGCTGACCATTCCAAAAACTGCTATTGATTTCACATGCAGCTACCCACCATTATAGCAGAGACAGCTCGGTCCCTTGCTGCCGCATATACCTTCTCTGGCCTACACGGGAGGTCTTGCAATGCTAAATACATTTACCCGGTGTAGCTGGCTGGAACACACAGAACAGCATTAGGCTGATGCGCTGTATGGGTCTAGCAGGGATCACTACCCCACCCAAGATGTTCATACATTTCTTAGCATGCAGAGCTATACGATCGGTCTAGCTATAATACAGGGTTGGTCACGCCTGTCCTCAAGATCTACTAACCGTTCATGTGTCTCAGGCAACCTGTGGATCTATAGTAGGAATGAAAGCAGCATGTCTGAAAATGTGACACTTAAGGTCCATACACACTGGCCAATTATGCCCAGCGATAATCGCTCAGAGAAAGCCGCTCAGTTCACACACACTGAGCCACAGCGCTACGCAAAGCTGTCCTGAAAGCCGCTCATCTGCTGGTATTACGAGCGGCTTTCCCGGTGATGATGCGGGAGCCGGGGCATACACACTGGGAGGCTTTGAGCTGAAAGCTGCTCAAACTTGCTGTATCAGCTCAAAGTCGCCCAGTGTGTACGGGCCTTTAGGGGGTATGCAATCCAGGATCACGGCTGTCTATCTCTCCCGGCAGCCATGATGCTGTCCCGTTTGCCGACAGCAAATCGGCAGGCGGGATTCAATGTCCCGTCTGCCAACTGACAAAAAGGGGGTGTGGCCACGAAAATGGCTGTGGATTGTCGATCTACGTCCGGAATCAATGGCTGTTAGTCAGGCTAATTTTGCCATTATCCCTCTTCAATGCTGTCGGTAAAGACAGCATTGTGGCTGCGCTAGTTCCCCCGTCGGAAATAGTGGCGGACGATTGCATACCCCCCTTAGTAACGACTACATCCGTACACCAGCTAGGTGATTTGGAAAAAGCAATTGCATATACTGTACATGACTTAACCACATGCTTATGCTACAGGCCGAGATAAATATCTTTAGCTGTTCTAATTTGTGATAATCTACCCCAATTATACAACAGCCATGCTAAAGGCATGATTTTGGTAAAGAGTTGTCGGACTTCAGACAGTTAAGTCAATAAATGCAATGTAATGGGCTAAGGCAGTGGTTCCCAAACTGTGTGCCGTGGCACCCTGGGGTGCCTCAGGACACTTGTAGGGGTGCCCTGGGTTGGTGCCCCAGGAGGATTCAAATTATTTATTGTCAATGTAATGATAAAAATAAATAAAAAAAAAACAGTGCTTGCAGCTTCCAATCATAAAATATGTGGGAAAACAGAAGCCACGCTTGTCCCTCACCACATAATTAAGCCGAATGATTACATATAAATACAACCAACTTAATAAAAAAAATGTGGTCTAAGAGTGCCGCAAAAGAAAATTCCGATACTCTAGGGCGGTGATTTTCAACCTTTTTAAGGTGCCCATACACGTACCAATTATCCGGTACTTTTTGTGCTAACATAGCATCAAATCGCATACACAACGCATGCAAAACAGTGCTATTTTAGCACAAAAAGTACCAGGTAATTGGTATGTGTATGGGCACCTTTACCTTGCGGCACACTAAATAAGATTTTCAAAATGCCAAGGCACACCATGAAATCCCCACAGGGCAAAACACATTAGACCCCACAAGAAAAAAATACAAACATATTGGTCCTCATATAAAAAAACACTGGTCCACACAGCTAACAAAAAATAAAATACGGTACTTCTTTACTTTCACGGCGCCACTCTAGATAGGACAGATAGGATACTAGATAGGATACGATTTGTATGCGATTTGACATAAGATATCGCATAAGATATAGGATAGGACAGATAGGATACTAGATAGGATACGATTTGTATGCGATTTGACATAAGATATCGCATAAGATATAGGATAAGATTTACTATCCATTTCATTACCCCACTATCCACTAGGGCGTGGAGTGAGAATAGAATAGTGTGGCGAGCGCAGCGAGCCCGAAGCGTGGCGAGCGCAGCGAGCCCCGCGAGGGGACACGGATGTTGTTTGAAAGCAAGTCCCCAATATCGCATGCCATTTGCATGCAATTCCATAAAATACATTCCGTGTCCCCTCGCGGGGCTCGCTGCGCTCGCCACGCTTCGGGCTCGGTGGCTCGCTGCGCTCGCCACACTATTCTATTCTCACTCCACGCCCTAGTGGATAGTGGGGCAATGAAATGGATAGTAAATCTTATCCTATATCTTATGCGATATCTTATGTCAAATCGCATACAAATCGTATCCTATCTAGTATCCTATCTGTCCTATCTGGTGGCGCCGTGAAAGTAAAGAAGTACCTAAAATACATTGACCCTTTTCATGAAAAGAAGAGACCAGTAAATAATAGCTGAACTGGTGGTGGCTGTAAACTGGTTTCGGCATCTCTAGATCTGGGGGCACACTTGAAAACAGCTCAAGGCACACTAGTGTGCCACGGCACAGTGGTTGAAAAACACTGCTCTAGGGAGACGTCATTCAAAAAGGTTTGGGAACCACTGGGTTAAGGAGTTGGTGAATATTTGTCATTTCCATAGGTACCCCAAAGCATGCAATAATTAGCCAGCCAGGCTTAATTAGTCCTATCTGGCCACCACACGTGTCCTTTCCATGTAAGAAAGTAAACAAAAATAAAGAATAACTATAATAAAAGTGGTGATGTGTGATTTATGGCAACAAATTGCTGAGAAATCTCCCATATAAAACGAGCGGGCTGATCCAATATGTGCACACCACATGTAATCAACATGTTTGGCCATTTTGGCTGCACCCATTGTTGATGGGTGCAAAAATATGAGCAATATAAAGAGCTCAGTGAGACTTACAACGTGGCACTGTCACATGATGCCACCATTCCAACGAGTCAACTTTTAGACCCGCATAACAACATAGCCCGTCCTTGGTTGCAACAGTCACTATCAAGTTCCAAATTGCCTGTGGCAGCAACATCAGCACAATATCTATTCACCGAGAGCTACAGGCATTGGATTTCATTTGGCATGTTTGGTATGGAAGAACATGACTGCCCTCTATACACACTATGTGATATTTTTAAACAATCACTCATTTTGGCCGATATGGTTTAAAACATCGCCCAGTGTGTACGGTAGAAAAGATGAACGATGCACGTGCCCATAGATCGTTAGCAACAACCTTCAAACCCCCATTGTCTGTACATGCAGGTCAATTTGACCATCGTTAGCGACTGCTTGTAAGGAGCGGAGACCTGATGGCGTCACTTAAAAGATCGTTAAAAATGTGTGTATGCACTTTGTCGTTTGCCCAGCAGTTTAAGTGAAAGAGTTGACAATATCGCTCATGGAGCGAATTGTCTAATGTGTACACACCTTTATGGTCAACCTCATCTAATGCCTTTGGGATGCACTGGAAGACCTGCTGCTAGCGAGGCCTCATCGTTCAACATCAGTGCCTAACCTTAGTAAAGTCCCCCATCCACTACGCAGACATAAGGCCCCCATACATTAGTCCGACTTGTCCTAAGGACAAGTCGGACCTGATTCCCCCCTGCAGCTCCCCGGGAGGGGGACACACGATTTGGCACTTGATGTGCCAAGTTTTGCAAATGATACATCGCATGCGATGTATCATTTGCAACTCCAGGGGAGCTGCAATGTGAAGGGAGCAGGGGGACATTGAGGCGGCTGGGGGGACGGACGCTGCGGGGGACACAGCTGCGGCAATTACTTACAGCTGAGCCGGGCAGGGGGAGCCGGGAGCTGTCTGTACCGAAGAAAAAAAAAAGCCCATACAATGAATGGGCAGCCTGTGATTGGCTGCTGAGCGCTCTCTCAGCCAATTGCTGACTGGCTGAGAGAGCGCTCAGCCAATCACAGGCTGCCCATTCATTGTATGGGCTTTTTTTTTTTTCCTTCCGTACTGACAGCTCCCGCCGGCTCTATGCCGCCTGTGTCCCCCGCAGCGTCCCCAGCCCCCCCGCGCCGCCCCACTAGGTACCAAGTCGGGTGGTCGGACGTGCAGCAGGTCCGACCACCCGACGCAGATCCGATGCGCATGGGACTGCGCATCGGATCTAAGGGGACATCAAAACTAGCCGATTTTGGTCCGATTTAGGCCAGATACGACTGATCTGGCTTAAATCTGACCAAAATCGGCTAGTGTATGGGGGCCTATATATGAAGCTACAAATATCTTCAGATTTCCCATGAACTCTCCCAGATATCTGATCTGATCCTGGGCTAATGGTCCCCATACACTATGCTATTTGGGCCAATTTCACGGCCCGATCCACCCGAATCGGGTGAAGTCATGCACAAATAGCATCATGTATGGGGGCCATTCACATACTCGGCTCTTTGCGCATGCAAAACTTGGCACATTAAGAGACAAATCATGTGTTTAAATTACAGAATCTAGTGGTTGGTACCTCACCTCTCTCCAAGTCTTAGTACAAAGACCCATTTTCGGGTGGTGATGTTTTGGTGCCCACATGCTTTCAGCTATATAGGGTAAACTATATTCTGGCACCACATTCTGCAATCATTTTGTTGCCATGATAGAGAACAGATGTGGCTATAACGTCGATCGCAATCTACTGGTCTACCGTGGAGCTTCCGCTGGTAGATCGCTATCGGTTCCTGAAGTAAAGCCCAGTACACACTCCAGATAACTCCTGTAGCCTCTGCTGGCTGCAGCGGTCCCAGGGATGCAATGCGCGGGTGCACGGGTGACATCACCGCGCACCACAAAGACTGAGGAGCTGTCTCAGCCAATTTCAGTTTTATCCAGTCGGCATCTGGCAAAAGAAGGCTGAGGCTGGGCGGCAGCAGCAGCAGCGGTGGCCAGACAAATTTTTCCTTTTTTTCCCCCGACCTTCCGACCTTAGCCATGTCTAACTATTTAATGCGTCCGTAAGCCCTGTCGACCTTTAGTGGTCAACCTAATGTATGTCAACCTTCGTAGTGTCGACCCTATGACCCATACCTGAGGAAACGCCAGCAGTATCCATATCTGCGTGGCCACTTTGGGAACGGTGTGGAGCCGCAGACTAATGACCGTGAACAATAGAAACCTATTGGCTCACTTATGTAGTTACCTTACTTGATTATGCCGCTATATGACCTGATGAAAAGGCCAACGTAGGCCTTGAAACGTTGTCTTTCACATGCATTTTCTATATTGATAAATATCTACTGGAAGCCCTTTGAGTGCCGCCTCTTTGTCCGCAGGGAGCACACCGGCAGCCCACGGATCAACACTGTATATAAAACTACTGGAAGGCACCCAGGCAGTAATCATCTTTTCCAGAGTGCCACAGCAGATTCAATGTACCCACGGAGGTAACTCACAATGCCTTTGCCAATATAGCGAAGTGTTCTCTGTGATCACTGATGGGATCTGACACATGGAGAAAGGACAAAACAGGGGAAACACTCCCAGAACCCCGCAGGCACATACTACTGCACCCAGCCCACGCTGCCTATGACCTACTGACAATGATTTGTAGATGTAGGGGTGATAGGTGGCCACTCACACACAGCATCCAATACCAGACAATTAGATAGATACAGCAGCGTGTGTGAAGTGAAAGTGACAGCGATCACTGGTGAAGATGGGCCGGAGAACGATGCCCAGCTGTGTTCTGTAATCACTCTCCTACTGCACTAACAGGCTGCAACTGATCCGGAAGATGGGCAGAGATAGGCTGGCTCCTGTCCAATCTGGCCACCCACTTCTAGCTAAATTTAACTATAACCTGTTGCAGAAGGACGGATCCACGCCTGACCAGCTTTAGGCATTATTACACCGCAGATGAGCTCACGCATCTATTGTTTTGTTGCACTGAATATTTATGACAATAAAGCCTAAATGGGCGACGTGAACTTGCAGTATGTTGATATTTAACTTTACCAGTATTGTTGACATGTCATGTTGACAGTTTGCTCATGTCAACACATTCAGCATTCCCAGAGCTATTCTAATTCCGTGCGCTGCCAAGTGTGACTAGTGGATTTCGGCTCGCACCCCTCCTGAGGGTTCATATAAGGTCTGATGCTGCGACCGGTGAATGGGATGTTGATCTGCTGTTGCCTTATGGCACAGGCAGCGGATTAGAGAAGACTGTCATTGTACACAAGACTCGGGTATGGATCTTAGGTCGACCCAAGAAAGGTCGACACTCCTTAGGTCAACAGGGACTGAAGGTCAAAAGGGTCCTTCGTTTTTTTTTTTTTAGGCGTCTAGTTCTGGACACTGTCCAAGTGTATGGCTGCGCTCTCAATGCTATCTATTCACCCTCTATGCCGTAGTGGATGGTAGGGCATGAACTACCGCCTGTTCTGGAACCACAGTGGGGGTCGACCTAAGGACCCCGTCGACCTTCCGGTGTCCAGGAGTGTTGACCATTCTTGTGCCAACCTAACGACCGCATCCCCGAGACTCCTACCGCGGCTTTTGCATACACAGACACAGCAGCTGTGCCATTTAAATGCACCTTTAATATCAGGCCCATTGGTGAAACAGGCTCTCCGTTATCAGTCAAATACCAGCGAATGCATTTTCTAAAACAAAAAAAAAAAACACCCTTGATATTTATGGAATTTCTGAAACCTAAATAAACGGAAGATAAGGATTTGACCACAGAGCTGCTCTGCTCCTATCTGCTACAGACACTTGCGAGGAACCATAAACCTGCTGATAAAAGTGCAACAGCTTGTGGCTAATTAGCCGGCAATGTGACAAATCTGTCAATCATCAGCCGCGGTCATGGTTTAGGGACTTTCTACACATGGCGAAGACAGAAAATGTCCTTGTATGCTACGGCTTCAATGCAGAGTTTAGCTACAGAGGCTCTTAAGACTAAACAAACACTTTACTGGCGTATACAAAATAACAGGCGAATACAATTACATTTCACCATGAAGGTCACACATAGGCCGTGCAAATGAGCCAAACACCACAGTGATTTGTACCATGATAGGTCCGGCAGCGCTGATCTTTACAGGAATTTCAGAGATATAAACAGTATTGTGCCCAAACCATCACCATTAATTTTCCAATAAATTTTTTTTTAAATGCTTTATTTTGTCAAAACTCCAAATTATGACCCAATTTTAAAATCAACAGAAGCAATTTTCCCTAAACAGGATTGTAGTTCCAGGCCAGTCGGAACCACAAGTTGCCGCATTCCTGCAGTGTATAGCGTTTTGGTTCGTTCCATCTGCAGATAGCCCAAATCCTGCTACAAAAATATGCCGACAAAGACTCCATTTTTTTCCCTAGCAGTTTCGCTTGAGCAAGCTGAAACTACAAGCTGAAATGTGCCGGTAAGATTCTGCAATGCAGCAGCCTCTTCTGTAACGCCACCTTCTCCAAGAATGTGGCTGAATCATATACAAATAGAGGCAGGAGAAGGGAGTGTGCTCCCATCTCTGGGATATTCCCACAAACCTTCAGTCTGGACATGCTGCTACAGAAGCGTGTGTATGTGTGTGTGTGTGTGCGTTGCATGTTTTTAATGGGCCAGCCCAAGCAGCGGGAGACTTAATACAAGTTTCCACAGGAGTCACTGGATCAAAAGGCAATTATTCCATCTGCACCAAACGCCCCAACCTATTTTCTTTTCAGTCTTAAGCCTTATAATGAAATGCGGATGACTGAAACCTTAAGTTGCGTTGAGCCTTTACGTAAACCAATTTGCATACAGTATGGTGAACGTTCTCCCACAAGCAGACACCACTCCTGGAAAGAACGTTACCCACACATTGGGTATTTCATTATAATGCAGGTTCATACCAATGTGTTCCAAGAAGTACCATCGATACTTAATCAAGATGCAAGTTATAGCGACAAGGAACAGAGGTATCGATTATACTTTTAAAATGTGGTTTCCCTCGGTGTGTATACAGAGACACCTTCCAGACAAATGTACTTGTGCCCCCACATTCTATTTCAGATGGGATGTTGCTATGGGTAACCAACCAGATACTATCTATTATCTTCTACAAGAAGCTAAACAAATCAGAAGTAGTTTCTGACTGGTTGCCCATAGCAACATCCTATGTAAAAGAACTTCCTTCTTCGTAAAATTTCCCCCTAAGATTAGGGCAGGGGTTCCCAAACTTTTTGAATCACGGCACCCCAAAGCACCAAAAAAATTTCCCGGCACCCCTAGGCTAAAGGGTTTTCATTGAGAAAGTCAGAAACAAATATTAAGTTAAATAAATTGTGTTTATAACTCATCCTTCGTATCAGTTATGTGGTAATGGACAGGGTTCACTACTGTCTGTCCCCAATCTGACTGTTATATTGGACATAGATATCTTGAATTGGTCCTGGACCACCAACCCAAGGCACCCCTGCAAGTCCCCCAAGGCACACCAGGGTGCCACGGCACACAGTTTGGGAACCACTGCATTAGGGAGATTTTTGTAAATTCCATTGTGAGATAGGAGGGGCAAGTTGGCGTTGCAGTAACAGCTGGAACGGTAACTGAACTCGCCCCCCTTGACAGCAGATCTCACCCCAGATTTTTGTAACCAGCCCTACAAGTTTGTGAACCAAAGTCCAAGATTCCATTGGTACCATAAGAGGTACAGGTACAGTGTCTAGATAGACAGTCAAATAGGTCTACCTAAAAATGTCGACAGGGTCAAAAGTTCAACATGAAAAAAAAAGGTAGATTTTTTCAACAGTCTTGTTCTTACTTCACTATCCATGTCGCCATAAAGGGAGAATAAAACAGTGTGCCAAGCATAGCGAGCCATTTGAGGATACACATTAAACTAATTGGGGGTCCATGTCGACAGTTGTCGATCAATTTTTAACTCATGTCTACCTTTTTCATGTGTCTAACTTTATGTCAACCTTTTGACCCTCTGGTCTTTTGTGGTAGACCTTTTGACTCTCTCATGGGTCTTCAACCTGTGGCCCTCCAGATGTTGTGAAACCACATGTTCCAACATGCATTGCCACATTTTTTCCCATTGGAGAATGCCAAAACTGTCAGGGCATGCTGGGACATGTAGTTCCACAACATCTGGAGGGCCACAGGTTGAAGACCTATGCTCTATTTAGACACTGTTTATCTAATAATAATTATAATTGGGGCAGCACAGACGGTGTAATGGCTAGCATTACTGCCTCATAGCGCCGAGGTCATGGGTTCAATTCTCACCCTGGCCCTAACTGTGTTGGATTTGAATATTCTCCCCGTGCTTGCGTGCACACAGGGGGAACATGCAAACCACTCACATGACAGGGAATTGAACTCAGGATCTGGCGTGCTGTGAGGCTGTGTGCTAAAACATTACGCCAACTGTGCTACAAAATTATATATAATTATATGCTGCAGTCTATACAGTACCATAATACAGTTACGCAATATAAGTTGTGTCACTAGACCACCCTGGCCCTAACCGTGTGGAGATTGTACTTTTCCTCACACAATCCAAAAATATGCTGGTAGGTAAATTCACACCTGAAAAAGAAATTAACATGCAAATAAGTAACAGGCATGCTTGTTCTGACAGTATGGAGCCGTCCCCTCTTCTAGCCATGACTAGATTAGCACTGACATGCTAAATACTACATGCGGATCTTTTAAACAAAGTTTCAGAGGGTTGATGAAGAAGTTCTTGTGTAGACAGTGGATTCAGAATGACAGTTGATTCAGGTTGCTCATTCATTGTTTTACTAAATGCTCAGCTCAAAGAGGTTTTTGGATAAATATAAAATAATTCCCCTTTCAGATCGCAGCTAATTGCTGGATTCATGCCGGTTTGTTGCTGGTTCGACCTGAAAGGGCTTTCCGGGTTGCTGTGCAGTGTGAATGGGTCGAGTGACCCGGTTCCTGTACACACTGATGGAGGAGGCAGTGCTTGGAGCAGCACCAGCTCCAAGTGCTGCCTCACTCGCGCCACCGATGACGCTAAACCACACATGACGTCAGCAAACCCAGTCATAATGCCGGGTTGCTGAAGGGATCTGAACAGAGCAAAATGCAGGGTCGCACCAGGACTGAGCCGTTTCAAAGTACCAGGGCGGCCTTACATGTGAAAGCAGTATTACAGGGAACTTGGACCCAATTCTTACACACTGGGGAAGCCATCAGTGTATGTCTTGAACCAATATATGTGATATTGAAGCATTTCCATTCACCAGGAGCCGACATCATCCCTGATACATAAGGGACACTGCTAGCCGTCCGTTCACTAGGAACTGGTGGTGCTTTCACTCATTCAGTCCACAAAATAACTGCTGCCACTGTGTGAAGAAGACAGATATGGTTTAAAAGGGGATACGGTCATTGGGTCTACAGCCAGTTGGTCTACAAGCATTGGGTCGACATGGTTTTAGGTTGACAGGTCATTAGGTCAACACAAGCATTAGGTTGACAGTGTCTAGGTCGACAGTCAAAAGGTTGACATGGGGTTTTTCACTGTTTTTTGAGACATGTGCCGACAGGCGGTATTTCATGCCCCACCATCCACTAGGGCGTGGTGGAAGAATAAAATAGGGTGCCGAAAGCATGGCGAGCGATGCGAGGGGACGCGGTGCATTGGAAACTGTGTCCATGTCGACTGTGTCGACCCTCGGGTCAAAAAACTGTAAAAAAATCCATGTCGACATTTTGACTGTCAAAATAGACACTGTCGACCTACTGACCTGTCGACCTATACCCATGTTGACCAACTTGCTGTAGACCAAATGATCCCAACCAGTTTGAAGACACCACATTCTGATACCTTTAGATTTGAGAGGGCACGGAAACCTTTGAGCAGAGAATCGGCACGCTGCATCTGTAAAGACTCCTAACTGGATTAATCCAAACCGCTTTAAAAAGGAGATGTTTACTACAGCAGCCTACAAGAGTGGCTTGTCTTATTGTCTAGAAATTAGTAAGAGAAAGAGGAATCCTGAAAAGCCGCAGATATCGCGCTCTGGCATTACGCGGTAATACCTGGCCGTGGATGCTGGCTGTTAATTGCTGCTGCATTACTGTAAAAGGCTTTGGTTCACTTAATGCTACTTAATTACTTCCTGGCTACACGGACAATAGAGTGGAGCGGCTGGAACCGTGCTCTGAGAATGAATAAGCAATATGCCGGCGTAATGGGTTTGATCTATGGCAAGAGGCCCACATTATATAGAGGTAGAGACGATTGCCCATACACCTTTAAGATCAATACGAAAGATCAATACAGAGGCACAGAGCTTCACTTCCAGTATCTTCACAAATTAAGTAGAGTCCAGGTTTTATATCCATGCTTGAGCACAAGTGACTTAAGGCCTAATTAAGACAAACAGGCCGATGTCCAAATACAACCGATCACGATCTTCGGACGTGTGTGTATATGTGTAGGAACCCTTAAACTGCAATCACCAAGTGGAGCCAGGGAGCACCCGGTCATGTGGGAGCGGCCTTGCCCTGTGCTGGCCATTTTCCTGCAGCCAAGCGTCCGTGGTTGCAGTTTTGCAAAATTTCAGAACCAGGTTTGAATAACCCCCTTAATTGGTACTTCGCGCAAACGGATTTGCCCATCTCGACTTAACCCTTCAAGTGCCAACATTGCTGCGAGCAATCCTCAAAGTATCCGCTAAAAATGCCAGCATCACTCGCAGCGACTTTTCTTGTAGCATAAATATATACAAATATAGCCAAGTCAATTCATTGACGTTTAGTTAAATATTGTACCCAAAAACAGTACAGTCTGTGAGCGATGCTGGCATTTCATGGCCCGATCCACCCATATCGCATAGTGTATGGGGGCCTTGAAGGTGCCCATACACGGTACGATGCGATTCGCGCACATCCCATTGCACAGATCAAAAAGTTTGTGCTGCACATACTTTTTGAACTAGGTCCCAATCAAATCGCATGCGATTTGCGTGCAATGGGATCTAGACCAAAACGCATGCAATTATTGCACCGTGTATGGGCAACTTGAAATCTCACACACATATATCAAAGGTTTCAGGAGCTAATCAGAACTACGGAAGTCTGAGTTGTGATAGTGTGAATGAAAATGTTCCTGCACTAACGGAAACATGAAAAAGCTTTGTAGCCGCCATCCAAGTATGAGCGGCTGATAAGAGAGCTTTGTAATCCACCGGAATGCCCTACTTGTACAAAGCACTTGCGTTACATAGGAGAACTTGATAACTGAAATGCAAGAAGCTCGACCATCACATCACAAGCAGATGCCACGTTTCTGTATAAAGGATGTGCCAGACAGCATACAGGACAGATGGTATAACCTATATGCCAACCCAAATCTCTCAAGTGTATGCACAGGTGCACCACCAGTGTAGAGGATAGGACAGACATCCAATAGCACACGTTAAAACACTAAAGACATACTAACAGCTCCAAAGAGAAGTTGGTGATGCAGGGTCTAGATTACAGGTTCTCAACTTCTGTCCTCAAGTACCCCCCCCCCCCCCTTACCCCCCAACAGTGCATGTTTTGCAGGTCTCCACACAGAATCACAGGTGAAATAATTAGCTCCACCTGTGGGTCCTTGAGGACAGAGAAGAGATGATGGAGAGGGGGGGTGGGGGGGGTAGTGTGTGAAGGGTTTTTCTAGCAAAGGCTAGGTGGCGACATTGAGCAGTTTCATTGTAGAGCTGAAGGTACCACCCATACACACGACGAAAAGGGGGTGTGCCCATGCCTTGTCTCGGCTGAGGCAGTCATGCAGATAGGGTAGCCAGGGTCCATTCCTGCAAGCGGCAGACAGGACCATAAGACTATGTGAGACTTTTGAGAAGATGTGGCAGCCAAGCTGCAGCCTAGTTTCAGCACCTAGATACTGCACAACTGATCCCTCTTCTCTGCTAAATATCCCAGATTGTCACACAATGTATACATCAGTCATGTAACACCCAAGTGTTCTTAACTTTAAAAGTTAAGCAACAGTAAGCAAACATGAAATGTGAAGTTACCATGAAGATAATGAAAATCAACTGCAATGAAAGTGTTAATTGATTGTGTTTAGAGGAATGCGTCGACATCACGCCCTCGTTGTATTGAATCATCAATGTCTTGTGTGAATACAGTGTGTTGTGTGCGCTCTGCTGGACACACAACCTGATTCAGCAGTGCAGCACTATCTGCATCAGACCCATACAGTACACAGAGACAACCAGAAGGTCACCAGTGTCCCCCCACCGAAGGATAACAGACATGCACATTACTGACCTGGCTGCTCCACGCACAGTACAGATTGCAGAGTAAACTCCAGTTGGGGTTAAGCATGCAGTCGAGTATCCTGAACTGGGCCATGCTTGCCTACTGCGCAGTGAGCCGGCTTGTGGCACATTTCATAACATGAGAGCGATGCAGCAAGCAGTACTGAAGGCAGAACCTTCCCTCTCTCTCTCTCTGACTCCGTCCACTCAGCAAATAGCTAGCAGCAGCACTGTTTACCAATCAGGGAGCCGGCCGGCGTTTCAGGCACTGCTCAGGTACCATTTACAGGGACATTATACAGCTAAAAGCCAAAAGAATCTGTAATATCATCACTAATAAATTATTGATATTGTTTGGTTTTAAAACTGTTCCTCCATCCGCCCTCTTCCTGATGAGACAGTATTGATATTGTGCACACAGTATGCAAGAGATCGGAGGAACATCATACCCCATCCTAACTCTCAGGCCTGTAGCTGCTGCTGGGACAGAGGATTACTTTATGTACCGCATATATATATATATATATATATATATATATATATATATATATATATATATATATATATATATAATGCAACAGGCTAATAAATATAAGATAAAAGGGGGGTACTTATGTAGTATCTGGGCTGCCGATTTTTTGATTGTATGCCTTAAGTTAAGGCATACAATCAGATGCGATGCGATGCGATGCGATGACCCGATTTTTCCATAGGATTCAATGTTAAAATGGACTGAGTCCATTTTAACATGGAATTCAATGGGAAAAAGGGGTCCTTTTCATACCCCTACTATCCAAGTGGGCATGGAGTTGGATATAAACCTGTGGCGAGCGTAGCGAGCCACTGAGCCCGAAGCGTGGCGAGCGAAGCGAGCCCCGCGAGGGGACGGTATTCTGTGTCCCCTCGCGGGGCTCGCTACGCTCGCCACGCTTCGGGCTCGGTGGCTCGCTACGCTCGCCACAGGTTTATATCCAACTCCATGCCCACTTGGATAGTAGGGGTATGAAAAGGACCCCTTTTTCCCATTGAATTCCATGTTAAAATGGACTCAGTCCATTTTAACATTGAATCCTATGGAAAAATCGGGTCCATCGCATCGCATGCGATTTGGTCGGGTGCGATGCGATGCGATGGACCCGATTTCAAAATCGGCAGCCCAGTTACTACATAAGTACCAAAAGGGGTATTCAATTGATGTGGAAAAATAGTATCTTGCCGAAAAGACAATAGTTTTCAATATTAATAGGTCTGAAGGGGTTCTGACCTATTCAGTGTTACCTGTTTTTCTTTCCGGCATCTCTGAATGTTCCGACCTGCCGATAACCAGGTGGATTGACGTAATAGCCGCAAATCCACCTGCTTTTGATGGAAACATAGCCAAAACCGAAAGGCTTTCCCCATGTTTCCGGAAATCTCAATTCGCCATGAAAACATGCCGGATTGAGGCAGGGAGGACCAAGTTTTTCTACCAAAAAACTATTGGGCACAAGTGGTACAACTTTCAGCTGGAGCAGAGCGCACACACTTATTGTAATATGGAGGAGACATAGCTGGAAATGAAATGACATGAACAGTCTTTGCATGAATAAAAGACATATTGGATTATGAAGCACAAACCTATAGCAATGTACTAATGCACATTAACAGCATTAAGGTGCCCACACACTAGGCCCTCCATGCTTGCCCAAACTATGGCCCTCCAACTGTTGTGAAACTGCAAGTCCCATCATGCCTTGCCACAGTTTTGCTTTTAGGGAATGCTAACTATGGCAAGGCATGCTGGGATGTGTAGTTTCACAACAGCTGGAGGGCCACAGTTTGGACATGCCAGCTTAGTGGATAGTAGGGCATGAGAGAGGAGAGAAGTCGCCAGCGATCACCCTTGAACGATTTGCATATGATGTATCGCTTGGCAAAGTGACTTATCTATCCTGAGCGATCTTCAGGCTCTGATGTAATGCTCATGGGACAAGGAATAGCATCAGCCCGATATCAAATTAATGCGGTTTTATCACTTTTCATCTGATTTATTGCCGAAATCGCAGTAGAAATCCCCCTAGTGTATGGGCACCTTTAGGGGGGTATTCAATGTCAGGGTCACGGCAGTCGAGCTTGCTCGACCACCGTGACCCAGTCCCGTTCTCGGTCAGCTCGACCAAGAACACGCAGGCGGGATTCAATGTCCCGCCTGCCGGGGAGCGAAAAGGGGGCGTGGCCACGAGTTGCGGCCGGGAAGAGGCGAGCTGCAGTCAGCAGCTCGTCACTTCCCGCCTGTTCTCGGCAGAACGAGCCAGACAGCTAGTGATGTCGGGCTCGTTCTGCCGAGATACCCTGCTCAATGCTGTCGGGGAAGACAGCATTGAATAGGGCCCGGCGGGCATCTCCCCGCCGGAGATTGAATATCCCCCTTAGTCTACAACAGTAAACCTTAATTAATTTTCCTTTCCAATAAAAAAGGTGGTCATTAGCGACAATGATCCATCAGGGAAAAATTATTGGAGGGAGGTCTGATGCCCATCTTTAGGGGACTCCTTTCCCGACTCCCGTCTTTCTGCTGCCTTCCGCTTTGCTCCAGGTGAGGGGTAATTGTATCAATTTGGGAATGTGGAATAAAAACAAATAGGATCGTATAATACCGATAAATGTATAGCTAAGTAGTACTGAAGACAGTGGATAAACATGGCTACCTTCAAGTGCTTGGTAAAAGCTGCACAATGGTGTCTAAACCAAACTTATCTGTAGATGAAAGCTCAGTTATAAGTCGGGCAGGCAAGTTGTATGATTATCCCTTTTCTCCAATGAACTCTGCAGAAAATACTCCTATACATCAGCTTGGACCTATACTGAACAATCTATGCAACAAGAGAAAAAAGTCAGTTATAGTCAGTTAACTATAACCCTTTGAGTACCGAAATCTCTGCGAGAGATGCACAAAACACCCGCTATAAATACCAACTTCGCTCACATTTGTTATATAAAATGCAAATACAAAAATGTTGCTTAGAAAGAAAAAAAAAAACGTTTATATGATGAATAAAAATATTTGCTTGTCAATTTGCACACCTATTTTGATCAAATTTCAATTGGCACTCAAGGGTTAAATGCCCATGGAGTCCTAGGACCAGGTTTAAAAATAAAAAGTTTTCCAAGAGTTTGTGTTGTGAGTCTATCGCAATGTGAGCTATGTAACATGTACCATCTAAATCTCCTGGTCTGATGGTACGGCAGTGTGCCACTGTCACACCTAGGTCAGAGAGGCAATGTCACATGTAACTACTGTGTACAGTCTCAAATTGTGTCAGTACAGGGTCCACGGTTTTGTAGTAAAGTGGTAAATGTGTGCCAGGTGACAATGGCAGAGTATGTGGAACAGAGCGTGGGTGGCACAATTTATCAAGAGGAGCCCAACTGTTTCATAAAAAAAGGGGGAGGGGGGGGAATAAACAAAACATAGGATTCTGAAATCATACACAATAACTCTCAGGGAAATTAGTTACTTGTTCTGGAGTCTTGTGTGTATGGCAACAGCCTACAATGATAAACATTCTAGCTCAGGTACATGATGATGTGTCCGCTGGGATTTTAGTTTTTTTTAGTGCTTTAAGGAAATGGTCTTAAGATATTTCACTTATGGTTGGACAGTGTTGACACAATATGCACCAAATAGACTGACTTATATTGTGGTCTGAAAGCTGTACACGGTACTGGGCAGAAACTGCCTTTTCCATGGCTAATTACAGACGCCAAGTGCTGACGGTTGGGTGGTTCTGTGTGATTGGTCATTCTGCTAAAAAACAAAATGGCTACCTTTATGCATTTTATCCAAACAGCCCTTCAGCGTAAGGATGAGCTGCTAAGGAATAATAAAAGTACTAGCAATGTGGGGCCACTGCATCCCCCGGGATACCCCAATGTATCCTGCCATCATTATTCTCCACAAACACCTACATGTTTTGGTACCTTTTAGCAAAGTTGTGTAACCAGATATGGTATAAATATACCTTTTTGTCCTGATACCCTGTGTCTTCTACAGCCCTGTGCCATTTAGAGCAACCTTATATTATGCATTAGGGTGGGGTATTGAATTAGCCCCAGTTATTTACCAGGGGTAAAACAATGTGGTAATCTCTGGCTTTACCGCCTGCCTCTATTCAATTAGCGCCCCTATTTCTCAACCGATAAAAAACACTGTTAACGGGTGCTAAACACAAAGAATCTGAGATTACGTTACAAATCCTATGTGCTAGAACATGGTCGTGTCACCCGAAAACAATCTATTCATTTTATTTTTGAGCCTTCTCCGGTTAAATAAATGATGTGAACTGCAGCCAGCCATCAGTGCTAATAGAATTGCCCTGCTTCTTCAACCTAACTTAATTCCCCAGTATCTATGGCCGTCTAGGAGATATATTGACAAATTATCAGTTTTCGGACGTATCCATTATGATAATTTGCACACGCACTCAAAAAATATGATGTACTAATACTTACTATTCTTATAGAGAGAAAGGGGAGGGGGGGGGAGCAATCTACAGTCCCTATTCACATCCATCCCAGGGTTCTTTTAGTCAGAACCCATTCAACCTGCCAGTATATTTTGAGCTGTCAAATAAAACCATGCAAACATTGGGAGCACATACAAACTACACACGATGTTTCCGGTGCCATATTGAATCCATGAGCAATACTAACCACTGTGCTTCCACAAAAAAAAAATTCTGCTTACAGGACATGCTTAAAAAAAAAAAAAAAAAAAAAAAAAAATCTTACATAACTTCCCAGTAGTTATAGGACTAAAGGTGCCCACACGGTACAATAATTGGATGCGTTTTGGACTACATCACATCACATGTGATTTGCGATGCGATCTGAAGCTAGTTCAAAAAGTATGTGCAACACATACTTTTTGAACTGTGCGATGGGATGTGCGCGGGATCCCGCACACATCAGCATAAAGGTGTATGCGGATATGCAGAATTTCTAAGCAATCTTTACACTTTATCCCACAGCCCAAGAATTGCTGCCCCCCTCCCTTTACCAGTCACTGCTGTCCCCACAGTGGGCTGCTCACCAAGGCTACACAATAAGGGAAGCAGTCAGACTGAAGTTTGGGAAAGAAAAAGGAGCAGATGGCGATAGCTAAACTCAATGGATCTTTATTTTAGCATATTCCACCCTGTACTGCAAAGAACATTTATTTGTGAACTGCTGTCAGATTCTCAACAAACGTGTGTGCCATTAGAACAGAAGGAGAAGAAAAATCAGACTACTTTAGAAGTCTTGCAAAGGCACACACAATAAAGCACTCGTACACCAAGAAAATAAAGGATTTGCACCAAAGCAGGATTACAAAAAATGTTTTATTAGTGTAGTATTACACAGCAAAGTGCTATATTAACCTCCTACAAACCTTTTCTGTCATCCCGCATTGTTATAGAGTCTTGACATTGATGATACTCCAACATGCTGCCCAATCATCACACATTTACACATCGCATACATGATTCACATCTTGCCATTACCCGGATTGAACTCCCAATGTGTCAAAAAGACTCACAAATTCAATCTCCTACAGCTGTCGTCATGACAAAATGCTGATTGTACCATCAATAAATTCCCTCAGACACAGTTCTAGACTAAACTTTAAAGTGCTAGAATGCTGAATCTAGGGTATTATAAATTTGGTCGACATATATCACTATTACCATGTTTTCCAATATACAATATAGTTATCTGCAATAGAGGATGGAGAATGAGTAATACTTTAGGTCAGTGTTTATTAACCACTGTGCCGTGACACACTAGTGTGCCTTGAGCTGTTCTTAAGTGTGCCCCCAGATCTAGAGATGTCCACACCTGTTTACAGCCACCACCAGTTCATCTGTTATTTAGTGGACTCTTCATGTAAAGGCCCAATGTATTTTATTTTTGTTACCTGTGGGGACCAGTGTGATTGGTTTCTAAATGGGGGCCAATAGTTTTTTTTTTCCCTGTGGGGGGCCAATGTGTCTTGCCCTGTGGGGATCTCATGGTGTGCCTTGGCAAATTTTAAAAACCTATTTAGTGTGCCGCAAGGTAAAAAGGTTGAAACCACTGCTTTATGTTATAAACCAGTGTTTCCCAAACAAGGTACTGAACTCAGGACACCCGATCCCAAATACAATTATATGAGCTGGCATCTTTGTAGGCTGGGCACTGCCTGTAGCATTTACCAGTTACGTTTGTTATGGGGATAGATACCACTTCTCCAAGCGGAATACATTTACCCCTATGTTGGGCAAACTGACTAAATAGGTTTTATAAATCATTAAAAAAAGTGAATCTTTAATAGACGCCACAGTAAAAGTGCATCAATACAATAAAACACAAAGCATGTGACTTGCTTATTGGAAACGCATTGCATTTACAACAGATTGTAGCGCGGCAATGAACCAGCGGACAGTGATTATTAATGTACAATGACTGTAGACCTGTTCCTTTACCACTGTAGCAAAAGTATACTGCAGCGTTCCCAGTTACATCATCTAAAGCAGTACATTCTTCCCCCCAATGTCGAGCCCAAAAAGCGGAAGGTAATAAGTTATTAAACTAATTAAAGGGCATATTCCGTGCGTTCTGTGGTTTTGTTGAAGCAGATGTTTCCTTCTAAGTCTCACCACAATCTACATATCCTGGTTAGTTCTTTCAAAACAAACGCTTTATATAGTAGTGGTGAGCACAGGATCACACATTGCACAAGAGGCAGGACACATCTATTGAGGAAAGATTTCACAAGCGTACAGACAGACACCTGCTTTCCATGAAGAGGTCAGGCTGCCGTCATAATTGGCCTGCTGTCCATAGATGCGGAAACAACTCTTCTTCCATCTCCTGGCAATCATCAGCAGGGACCACTGCTCCGTAAAGGACAGTGTTAGTGTACAAGGATAAATTAGCCGTAAGGAAGCAGCATTTGTATATACAGATATAAGCGACGTGCATTAAGACCCACTGTCCACAAACAACTGAAACGTTCAGCCAAGATCTCAACATTAGAACTTAAGTTAAACAACTTTCTTATGTGCGTTAAATAAAGATACCTCTATGTTTGAGAAACAATGAAGTTGTTTTTCATAACGAAGGTTAGGCAAGACGTAGCCTTTCCTGTCACTGTTACTTCGGCAGGAATACCATACAGGGCTACTACGGGAAGGAGGTACACCTGTGATTCCATTTATGGGCTCATGTAACACACAGAGGGCACCAGACTCCTGCAGGCCATGCTTCACTTCAGTGTTACTCATCGAGTCATCCATAGCGAACTTAGCATGTGCAAAGCATGAGGAGGCTAAGGCACAGGTTATTGATGGCACAGCATTATCCACAGCCCAGTGCTGCCAATACCATGACACCACTGAGCTGTAGAAATCAGTAACTACGGGGCAGCCAGGTTCACAAATCCCTATTGTATATACTGTTTAGTGTTAAATAAAAGATACACTGATAGGTCTGGAAAAAAAAACCAGCAAAGCACAAAATGAGCAGAGCTGTTGCGGGTGTTTAGCCACGAGTACTGGCATTTTCTGACTTGTGCGCCCTGTGGCGATGCGGTTTGTGCCACCCTAGTTTTGTACGGATTTCTGCTCGCACCCTAGGAGGGGTGTGAGCAGAAATCCACTAGTGGGAGTTAGAGGCACGCTGATTAGAATAGCTGCTGGAGCACCCTCTCGGCGGTATTCGCTGCACTATTGAATCAACCCCCTTTGAGTCCCATTAGGAAAATAAAGTGCTATATAAACATTATTATTATTATGATTAGTAGACTGGTAATTCAATAACTCCCGGAGTAAAAGTCTCCCATAAGTATCGCGGCTAATGGACTATAAGCTCAATGCATTGGTGTGGTATACAAAGTTATGTAGGGTAGACACAGAACAATTCGGCCTCAATTCCCCCAATTTCAATCCAATTCCGACCGATTTTATGTTGATTGTAGGTAACTTGAGCATGTTTGGCCATGTTTAGATCCAATTCCGATCCCCGCTGGTCATTTGGTCGTTTTACAGATCCTACCTGCTGCAGGTAGGATCTGTAAAAGATCAGTGGCAAACGCAGGTTTTCAGAAGGGGGTTTTCAAATGTAATCCAAAATCTCCAACTCTGCAGTGCATTGGAGTAACCTCGGGAGTCTGGGGGAGTTTTAACAGCCCTGAAAAGTGGTCTTTTCATACACTGGATACTGAATGGAATACTGTATTAATATGTGACACTACAGCCGGACTATAGTATAGGCTGTTGCAAACATTTAAATAAAGGTAAGTGGAAAAGGTTAAACTTATAATTAATAAATACACAAACATAAAAGAACCAGTACAGCAATTTCTAAGCTCACAATCTCCCACTTCATGGTAAGGCTCCTGTCTCTTCCTCCTGGCAGCTGCTCTCTGGTCCATTGCAATGTTTGAGGGCGCAGATCCACACATACAGTAAATGTGGTACACTGCATGATGTGGTGGCAGCTCTATTGATCATATTACATGCTATTGTTGTTATGATTTAAGGCACTTGCAATAGGAAGTGGGGTTCCGAGCAACCAGAACCCCCCCCCCCCGCGTATGCCTATGAAGATCCATTCAACTGGATCCAGATCAGATCATTAGCAGATGGTGCGACCATCGCATGATCAGGATCGTTCTGGGGTGTACCTAGCATAAGACAATCAATTTTAATGTAATCTGCATGTGAACATTGCCAATGTTGACATATTAAAAGTCTACACTTAACATGTCAACATTTACTATGCAAAGACATTGCAAAATCTTGACCAAAGCAAGGGCCTGTCTTTCATTTGGAATCAAAAGACAACCGGTAAAGCAGGTGGAGAATAACCTTGGCTGAACAGCTGTTAGTGAACTACGAGCTCCAGCATGTTGTAGTAGTGGGACTTGCTCCATAGCTGCAGAGACCAGCTCATACATACAGTTACAGCATAGAGTAAAAAGGGTCTAATTACAAGTTTGCAATAGGAACGCAAGAAAGATTAATCGGCAGATAACGTAAATAGCTCAGTGCTGCACTGGGAGTTTAATTCCCAAAATTCAAGAAGTTTGAAATAGTCTACTTGAAAGTGAACTTAACTTTCACATGTCCTTATGAAGCAGCGGGTATTCCACAACGTATAGAATTGTACTGAACATAAAGAAGTCCTTGTGCAAATTTTTATACTCCAACTGAAAGACCATCTACTCCAATACAGTATTACCGCTCTCACATCGCAAACCTGTGTCTGACCTGGATCATACTTTTCAAACTGAAAGAGGTCACCCATTATACACATGGCATCCCAAGTTTAACCCGGGTTGACTTCCCAGGTTGGTCAACCCAGGTTATTGACTTTTGGTGCTTTCTCACTGCACCTAGTCCCGAGTGGACCGGGCAATAACCAAGGTTATAAGGGTAATGTGGAAGAGGTATATTTCACATATTCCAATTCCCACACTACTCGCATCCAGGCCCTTTTACATGCTGAATACCACACATTATTTTCTTGCATACAGATACACTCTAGCACAATTGCCCAATCGTTTTGAAGCAAGTTAAGTAGAGGGAGATGTTTAAAATTCTCCTGTATCCGAGATATATTGGGATAACGTCCCAATACCCCAACAGCCGGGTCAGGGGAATCGGGATTATTAAAACATGTTTACAAATCTGGATACCCTAAATAGAAAACCTTAGAACCTGTAGAAATCAATCCGATCATCCCTGTCCGCTGATTGGTGGATCCAGTTGGGGGGGAATTGGGAAACTGCAGCACATATGTATGGGTACCTTTACTTTTTTATTAAGCTGTTGCTACCAAAGCTTAAATGCAACGTTATCTATATAAGGGCCGAATTATAATAATAAAAAAACAGTAACTTTGCCCCTAGAACTAACCAGGTTGCAATACAAGGGCTGCAAATATTTTTTATTATTTATTGATGCATGTAGGGTAAATACTGGCTAGTTTTGCATGTAGCCCACAAAAGCTGGAAAAAAATATTATTTGTACACTGCACAATTACCATCGAATTTTATGTACCCTATATAAGAAACTGTAAATTAACAAATAAATAATTCAGTCAGTCAACAGATGAGCATCGGAAGAAGCGTGTGATGGCGGGTAACCAGTGTGACCCCAGTATCCAATGTTATCCATTGAGAACAATGTAACATATAAATACACCACAATTGTATCATTATAAAATAGTGGCCATTGCCTTTTGAATCACCGACCACCACACCACTATATATATGTAAACATACAGTACACCAGAGACCACAAACCGAGATGAACAGCAGCTTTCAGAGCTAGAGACACTGGAGGAAAAAAGGAGGATGAGACAACATTCCAGGGACATTTAGGGACAGTTGGCAATCACTGTCACTTGGTGACAAAACACATTTCTGTCTTGTTAGTGTCTGGGAAAAACATTTTAATCCTCTTCCTCTTTTTAGGAGCATCCAAAACGCCTGAACATTTCCCTCCTGGAGTTTGAGTAATTGTCAGTGATCTATGAATATTTGACACTCACATCAGACCAGTGTCACAGTTTACACGTTGCTAGGAAACAAGCCACTATTTATCCTGTAAGTAATATTAAGGCCGGCTGCAGCTTTATGGATGCCAGAGTTAAAAAATAGGGTTACATAACTCAGGTTATTACCCACTTTGTGACACCAGGTTTCTTGAATCAGTGCAGGCGGCAACAGTTAAGAAGGGTCCTACAAGCTGTCCTTTGACGCAAGTGAAGGCTACACAGTGCCTGCCATATGGATCAATGATCATATTTTGGCCATTATCAGCTTGAGCGATTCAATTTGTTTTTCACTGCCGACCGTTCTCGTCTAAACTGACAGGACCAATTCACTTGATTGCGGCGATGCAGGATATGATCATTTCTTTTCTGGTTCTCTTCTGCCTACCTTCATCTCTACAAAGACTATACTTACTAGGTGTGCAATGTGGGGCAGGGATTCATGTGAATAATTACATGTTTTCTGTACAGAGCTGTATAGTATCAATGGTATAAATAATTATATTAATAAACGACAATACAAACCTGCATAAACAGAAACTAGACTACATATACAATAGAAGAGCACACCTAAAAAGAACATTACAGGAACAACACAACACTAAAGAAGAATTGTTTAAATCTGAATTTCAGAAGTACCGTATTCAATATTTGTGGTAAAACTAGGAATCGGGTGAGATGCAGCTTAACCCTTGTTGGCCCAATACATCATCCTTTCCATTTTTCGAGATATTTACAGATCATGCGACAGGTCAGACCTACCTAGCTATCTATGCACTTGGGGAATGTGCTATATAGTATTTATTAGCATTCATTCTAGCACCCTGCACCTGTCAAACGCCATACAGTTCCTATTTCCTACTCTGGTGCTTCTAGCACACTCTGCCCTGTACCTGAGCTCTGAGATACAGACCTAAGTGTGCTATTTCATAATTGCACATCGCTGCCAGCAACATCACTAAATTTTCCTCGTACCCCAGAGTTAGCAGGAAAACATGCGACGTCGCCTACCGTAATAAGCAAAGTTTTGTGCAGTCGAATATTGTGTGATGTACAGAACTGAATCAATCTCCTAGAGATACAATGGTTGTCCAGGCCTGTTTTTACACCTAGGTTCTAGTAAATCAATTGGCTGCAATCGGATGAAGATCTATTGAGAATGCAAAGTGGCTGCTAGCACTGTATGTAGGTGGCTGGGCCAAAGTGAGTGCCTTTGGCTCTCAAGCAGCAGTTTCCTATTGACATCATCTGTAAGGAAGCAGGTGAGGCCACGCATTGCACAATTCAAGGAAACTTGTACTTGGTGCGGTAGGAGCAAATACTCAGGCATAAGAATGTTTATTAAAATTACAAGAGGAGCAACATAAACATTGTCAGGATACGCCAGAGTGGTTCAGTACTAGTAATATTTATTACCAGTTATGGACATAGTCACACATATTCCATAGCGCCATACATACCAATCCTCGCACCAGATTAGTATTTAGTTCAAAGCCATTTATTCTGATTAAATATTTATGATCCAACAAGGACAACTTGAAGTTTGTTCAACACAAGCGTCCGCTATATAAAGAAGTCGACCAATTCCCTGCGCTTCATAGAATTATACTCATCTACTGGTAGGAGAATGCAAAACACATTGGAACAAAAGCTATTTACCAACATAATACAACACTAAGCAGATGACAGAGAGGAGAAAGCACAATAGTTATTTAGTATTATCTTTTAATGATATGGTGTCATAAATGGAGACTTGCAATGGTGTAAACAAGCAACACAATCTACAAAGGTTTAAACGGACAATATAGAGGGGAATGAAACAGTGAGATAATTAGAGGCAAGTGATTGACAGATAACAGTAGCAGCACTCAATGAGCCACTACCCCTCTCAGACAGGATCAGGGTGTGAGAGGGAGACATGAATAGTACAAGGTGAGAACAAGAGTAGAGGGCCCTGCTTGACAGAGCTTCCGATCTAGGGATCTAACATGCACGGTGTCCTATTTCAGACATTAAGCTGGGTACACACCTTAGCCATCTCTGGCACCACCGTTATTGTTAACTATACTGGCAATGCTGCGGGTGAATGATATCATGTACAAACACTAACCAATATCACACCCCTTTCATGCAGTTGCTGCTGATACGGTCAGATTCCGCTGCGTGTACAGGCGACAGGGGGAGTTGTTAGCAATGTGCGGGAGCACGCATCATTAATCATATAGTTGCACTATATATCGTTAACCACATAGCAAATATATCGCCCAGTGTGTACCCAGCTTTAGTAGTACCTTAAATTGCTCATATTAAGTTTTTGCAAGGTTTTTTTTTGCATCAGTTAATTGGTTGAGCCTGTGTTACCTAGGGTGCAGGAAAGTTTTAGTTTTGTGTTAGAATTTAGCCTATTTAACATACCTTATATGTTTACCATAACTATGTACTGCAAAGAAACCAGCAGCATTTCCCAACGTGTGCACTCACTGTGGAGATTATTAAGGGCATCCGGGAAAGAGATGCCAGGAGCAGTTTCAGAAACATTCCAGATCTCCAGATTTCCATTTCCAAGCAGTATCTACAGAAACGTGGTCTAACCTGGAGCCTGCGCCATATTTGGTTACCAGAACAACCGCCTGGCCGTCGAGTAAACATACAAAGTAAACAGTTACCACATTTGTCTAAACATTAACAGCAGGTAGCTTCCAGAACAATTGAGTGTGAGCACAAGTCGCTGTTCCCTAGACAGTGCGTCTGTATCAGCCTGCAGACACTCAGGGACTATCACTGCTGCTGTTTGCTCAGACAGCCCTGTACAATCGCTCTTTCTTGGAGCAAAGCAAAAAAAAATGCATCTACAAAAAAACAATCCTCCTGAAAGTGAAATCTGGACACCTCCACCATTGTGGAACCTCAACAACAATGTTACCAGACATGGCCTGGGAGAAGCACAGCATTATTAGGAAGTATGAGTTACTAGAGACTCACTTGCTTAGCTGATACACAACAAAAGCTGCACTAAATGCACCCCTATGCCACTGGCCATATATACCTTGCCCGGGTGTGGTATAATTACCCGACAGTTGGGATTCCGACAGTCATTAGTCGGACGTCGGAATCCCGACTGCACAGCGTGGGAAGCGCAATAAGGCCCTTTGTGGGCATGGTGGCGAGCTGCGCTCGCCACCTATTTTATTCTCCCTCTATGCGGGTCGTGGACCCCCACGAGAAAGCAGTCGGGATTCCGACGTCGGAGTAATGACTGTCGGAAAGCCGTCCGGCACCCACTTTGCCCACTAACCACTGTTATTCCATTATCTTATGTAGTGCGATCTGCAGGCTTTGTATATGGAAGTCAATTAAGTAGTGTTATAATACACCTGTGTGTACCATCCAATAGCAATGTCTCACTGCGTCACATGACCCACTTGGCAAATAAACCAATGCCATTTTTAAACACTGTATACGCATTCCCCCCCCCCCCCCCCAAGTTGAATGCTAATCCTGCAATCATCCCAAACATGTTTCACCCACGCCACACTGATTCCATCTGAGTGACCTCATTGCTGGGGACAGCAAAAGTTGCAAGCATGAGTGAATATTCAAGCTTAAAGTCACCAAATAAATTCTGAGGGCAAATTCTAAAATCAACGGACAGGTAAATAGGACTATTCAAAGGCAAAAGTAATAGGGGGGGGGGGGCTTTCGAAACACCACTGTTAGTGCATTCTGCCAAGCAAGCCTGCCACTCACATAGTACACCGTGAAGGACAATTTCAGGACCAGATTTATTAAACTCGGTGAAGTGATAAAGTGGCTGGTACTTTATCACTCGCCAAGCAGCTTAGCGGTCAAGTTACAGACTGAAAAGTGACAGTTAGGAGCTGATTGGCCAGTGCTAAAGCTGCAGCCACATTATCACTTCACCGGTCTTAAGAAATCTGCCCCTCAGGGAAAACACTGGGCGTCCACTTACGAACAGGGAGGCCTGCCCGCCCTGTTCATGTACCAGATAGGCGCTGACCAGAGTGACTTAGATTAGGGAGCGCTACAGAAATTATTCGATGGTTGGCGAACATCCAAGGCTCCAGGGATATTCAGCGTTTAGCGGGGGAGGCGGCATTCGCACGGCCGGTGGGTGGCGTTACATGGCTCGCAATGGAGGGAGCTACAATCAGGGCCGATGTGTATGGGGCTTTAGTGTCACGTGTATTATAGAACAACATTCACCCTGGCCACCTGCTGATCATGAGACTAGCGACACCTTGTACAGTTTTTGGCATTATGCATCTATAATAAACTGTGGTTGTAACAAACAAGCTTTAAAAGCAAGACACAAAGAGTATGACGGCTTCTGCAGCACAGGTGACCTCTGGACTGGGTGGTTCAGTGAGCTGGCACAGCCCGAGGAATTAAATACAAACAGGAAAGCTGGACATAGGCCACCAGAAAGAAATGCCATTCATGACATGAAGTCTTTATTCCAAGAATAAAACTGAACTGCTAACACGTCGCTACATAAACTTAGCCTTGGTGGTATAAAGGACCACTCACTCACTCACTGGTCATTTTACTTTTGGCGCAAGCTGATCCTGGCAGGCAGGAAACCACACTGCCTACTCTGCCACCCAAATACAGGGCGTAGCGAGAAAAGCCTCCATGGGAAACTGTACACAAGCCACGTACATACAAGGGACGAACATATAATAATTATTCTTAAGCTAAACATATTTTACAATATCGTCTAGTGTACACTCAGTATCGTTAAGGATGCGCGCTCCTGCCCATTGTTAACGACCCCTTCCGTCTGCTGAACATGCAGGTCAAATTAAATCCTATGAGCCGCATGTTCAGCGGGTCCTGGTGAGGTCACTGAATAATACAGTTTTCATGATATTGTTGTGTGTACACTCCATATCGGCACCCGCGGCCGATATTAACTCAGCCGAGGCCAGGGTCACTTAGTGGGTATGGGGCTTTATAGTCTTCTAACGCGGTTGTGTTCGGGTGTGCTGTATTAGGTCCACAATTTATAGGTTGAAATGCATAGTGATCATTCTAGCACCCTACATCTTTCAAAACCCGTGCAGTTCCTCTTCCTTGCCTGAGGTGTCGCTGTCTGCTGAGGGGCTTCTCGCATAGGTCTGATCTGCAGGAAAAAAAACCCTGGTGTATATAAAGGGCAGATAATGATGCAAATACCCACATATTAGCCTCTGTACAGCGCTGCAGAGTATGTGTGCGCTGTAGACGTAATCTCTGTGGACCGCCACATTAGACTGTATGGCTTCCTAAAGTGTACTATTTGTGCTACGATCCAAATGGGGGAAAAAAAAAAAGTCAGACATCTTCCACCGTTAATGAATTACAGTAAGTGGTTCGGCGGTTCCCATGACAGAATGATATAAGCATTAATTGTTTATAGGGCTCTAACTAGTGACCTAGATTGCCGCTGTCCATGCGGACAGCAAAATCAGCACAGAGGTCAGTGGATCGGGGCGGCGCACTATTATAGATAAACTGTTAAGCCATAATATAACTCAGGGAATGCCCTGAACATTGCATGGTGCAGTGACCGGGTGCTTCTTCTGTCTGAGTCCAGAGGATACAATTACAATAAACATCAAGGAGATCTTATCTCCTTTCTATCCAACTTTTGTTGTTGTTAGTTAACTGTTAATCCCAGAAAACATCTCCAGAAACCACTAAAAGTCACTTGACTTCATGGGTTAAATTGACTAAAGCTTCTCAAAATGAAAAGAGGTGAAGTTGCATAGAATCTTTCTATCATTTCTCTAATGCATCCTGGAAAATAACATACAGGGCCAGATTCAATTGTCACATTTCACCTGATCCCCCCCCCGTCTAAAGCTTTAGGCAATATTTTTCTTGGCGCTGATCTCACTTATTAAGGTTGGGTTTAAGCGCGCATAGTGTCTAAACCCAACCAAACTTATGGGCACAATGCGGAAAAAGTCCCATTTGTGCATTCCAACGGATGACTTTACACGGCACAGGCAGACAAACACGCCGACACGGAGTAACATTTGAATAGCTCCGTTGGGTGCCCTCTAGTGGCTGCCAGCGGAGATAAGAACTGAATCTGGCCCATGGAACCGAATTGGTTGCTATGGCAACATCACCTCTATTCATTTTTTTAAAGCTTTAGTTAAATTTACCCCCATGTATCCCACATCAACATCTTTTAAAAGGACACAATAGTTACCCAGCAGTACACCAAAAAAAAGGAAAGTTAAAAACTGCTCTTAAAAAAAAAAAAAATTGTTTGATTTTTTTTTTTTTTTAAAAGCCACAAGTACCCAATTAACTTTAAATATAGCATTGCATTTAGTCCGTTTTAGAAAATGACTAATAACTTTAGGAATTAAGAGGGAGAGATTTAGGACTTGTTATTTTTGACACATACATAGCATCACCCAGTCTCTAATTGGATTACGTAAACAGGAAGCAACTTTTCAAGAACTGCAGCAACTATTACAGTAGCCATGGATCCACAGAGAATAGCATTACAGCCACAAGACAAATGATCAGTCACCACAATAACCCAGATTTGTTTCACTAACCTCCACCCCTCATTGACCTCGCCCTGACACGTACTTCCAGTTATTGGCAAGAGGTACAGATACATATTAAGACATGGGTTCATATCTGTTCTATCACCACGGGATAATAATGTCACACCCTTCTAGGGTCAGTATAATACAACCAGCAGGCTCTCTGCAGTTTCTGACTGGCTTGCCAGAAAACACAGTGAAAGAGCTCAAATGTACAGTGAGGTGCAATAATCAGATTAACTATAAAGTGAGAAAAAAGGAATGAGAGAACTCCGGAGTACACCTTACCATACCATACATTCTGTTTTACTCTAACGCTTATCTCCCATAAACACACAAACATACAGTAGCTTCACAAGTACCTATTAAATCCCTGGATTAGGGAGGAATCTGTAGAACATCTGCTGTGCCAGTGATTCTACTTTATAACCACAAATCACAGCATAGGAAGTGGCGTTAACCATGAAGGAAGTGTCACATACACTTGGTGTAAGGAGGAATTCACCACCAAAGTTACATAATAGAGGCAGCCTGAAAGTCTACTATGTCTGGAATTACGTGGACTAGTACTTGTTTGGTGTAATAATGGTGTCTTGGGTCTACCCAGAATAAATCCTCAACTGGGTTTAAATCTTGGCACTAAACAATTCTCATAGGACTTCTCAAAGAAATTAGTCTGCAGTGAATTAATGAACCATTAATTCATGGAAGCCACAGTTCTACAGAAGGTGCTTCCACCCATTCCATGCTGACATTAGGTGCCGCAGCGTGTGGTACATTAGCAAGTTCAGCTGTATCAGTCATTACAGTTCCTGCCAAATATTCCCAAGAAGTCACCCTTCTTTCTCTGACGCCTCATCTGCATCCACGCTAGCCATGATTGTACTGTAGGTAACCAGGGCTGTCCAGCGTTGTTCCCACCCATAGTGTTCATTCTAGCACCCGCTATCTTTGAGAACCCATGCAGTTCCTCTTCCCTACCTGGGGTGTCGCTGCCTGCTGTAGTGTTTCTAGCACAGTGTGGTCTGTATATCAGCAGAAATGCAAACCAGACCTGTGCTAGAAACACCACAGCAGACAACGACACCCCAGGCAGGGAAGAGTAAATGCATGGGTTTTCAAAGATAGCAGGTGCTAGAATGAACACTACACCCACACTGGGAGGACACTTGTCTTACTGATGTATTTGCACCTGTGCAGCTCATACAAGCCACAGGATACTGCACGGGCCCGGCATAAGAGTAGCACAATATTGGGCACAAGGCACTTTATTCATTTGTGTTTGTAATTGTAATCAATTCAGTTTAAAAAAAATGCTTAAAAAACTCTGCGTGTTGGAGAATTCATGAAACAAATACAACCTTATTTTGTGGTCACCATCTACTACCGCTTTTCACAGCAGCCTAAATTCCTGGCTCAGACCTGGGAACAACCCGCGACTAGCGCTGGTGTGAAAGGTTCCCGGGCCAAAATCCCTTCTAGCTAATAGGGTTGCTTCCAGAACAAGCCCGGGATACAGGCCGGTGTGAAAGGTACTTACCCAGTTTCCCTGTCCTGGACATGAACTTGCTCCTCCTGCTGGCCTACCTCGTCCCCGCCTCCCCTTATGGTCCTGTGATATGTTGATGTTGCTGCCATCTATCCCCCCCCCCTGCTGGAGGGACCTGGGAACATGGAGCTGCCGAGTGCCCCCTCACACCAGAAAATGCAGGGACTAGGCTGGTGTGAAAGGGAATGTCCCTGCATGACCCGAGGACCGTATTTCTGGGTAAGTCCCTGCATTTTCTGGTGTGAAAGGGGTATACCTCAGCCAGCACAATTATAGGGGAATTCTCATGGAGAAGGATGTAAAGCACCTCTGGGAAGGGTCTGGCAAATACCCCTCTCCACCAATAGCTGCTTGCTTCATTTTTGCTACAGTCTTAAGGGGCATTTATCAAAGCTTGGCAAGGCATAAAATGATGAGGGATGAACCAATCAGCTTCTAATTTACACTTTACAGCAGGCATGTCCAACGTTGGCCCTCCAGATGTTGTGAAACTACACATCCCAGCATGCTTTGCCACAGTTTTGCTATTAGAGAATGCTAACTATTGCAAAGCATGCTGGGATGTGTAGTTTCAAAACATCTGGAGGGCCAATGTTGGACATGCCTGCTTTACAGGCGGTGTGTTTGAAAAATAAACGTTAAGAGCTGATTGGTTCGAACTGATCTCTAACTTATCTCTCACAAAGCTTTAATAAATGCCACAATTAAAGCATAATAAAACGAAATAAGCACACAGGGTCATTTCTGTCTACTGGAGTATTGAGGTTCTGCTGCCTGAAGACCCTGACACCTGTACCATGAGAAACAGTGCAAGGATTATCCTTAAATAATTGTACATGAAAATGACATTGTTTTGTCCTGCACAGTCACAATGTTGCTGTTTTTTGGCACTGTGCATTTCCGGGATCATTTCATGTGTATCAGTTATTCATTAACAGCCTTGCTGAAGTGTATAAATGTGCTAGTGCGACACACCCTGCCAATACCTAAGAATGAATCAAGAATTAGTAAGAAAGAAAAACATGAGGGATAAGCAGAGTGTAGAAAGGAGACTTAAATGTTTCTTAATGGAGGGAGTACTGCGTAGAAACGATTAATATACATCTCAAGACTGAGACATTTAGCGGGATTTGGACTAAATTCTAACACTGAGTCTCAGGGCAGTTATGATCAGAAGGATATTCGGCACCTAGGAGCTACAGTATAAGAGAAACGGGGGCCTAGGACATTTCATCCTTAGGGACTGTGCCGCAGGCCCCCATCACTTAGTGCTAGTAACGCAGCTGCCATCAGTTCAGGTTAGAGTAAAGGTGTGTAAATTCCCTGGTCTTTGCACAGGACATGTTAGCACAAATCTGTCCTGACAGCCATCAGAGCTAGGCTCCCATACACACATCACAGAAACACCAGACTACATTCTTCCAAGTGACTCCGTACTATTCCAATAATAAAAACAAAAATATTTTTATTTTTTAACACAGATTTTCTAAAATTTTCTTTACACTTGTAGCACTGGACTGAAGCAGCCAGAGAATCCAACCCACAAGCAGCAAAACACACAAATGACCCAAGATCAATGGGCTTATTTATAATACACGCAGCCCAAGGCAACATCTGGTAGAGCACAACATTGAAATCTTGTCAAAAACACAGTAACACACTTGTCACTGTGACAACCAGCACCGTTCAGGGGCATTCAACACACATGCCATAAGAAAACGTGTAATAACACATGGAAATTAACATGGACAAATACAGTACAGCAAAGCACTGACATTATAGAGATAGATATATATAGATAGATAGATAGATAGATAGATAGATATAAAAAAACACTCCGCACTCAAATCAACTAAAAAAATAAATAACAAAAAAATAAAAATAAAAAATAAGCTTTGTGAGTGCCGCCTGTTGTCCCAGTTGTATATGCAAACATACATACATGTGTGTGTCACAGTCATTGATCATTTTGCTTTCTGAAACGTTCTCTACATGTCAGGTTGGAGCGGTACCACATTAGCATGCAGGGAGCGCCAATGAAATAAAAATGTTCATTGCAAAATATCCTGCATGCGTGGAAGAACCATGCACAGGATTCTGCAAGGAGACTTTACCACCATACGCTGCAGAGCACCGTCAGCCACATAAATGACAATTGTGAGGGGCTCACTAAGAGGTTCTGCAGCAGCCCTGCCCCCTGATGAGCCTGCCTGGTGTGTGCAGTGCAGCAGGCCCCTATTACACCAGTGCTGGGCACACTTGTCTGAGTGCACCAGATACCCAGGAATAAAAAGAGAATTAAAGAGGAGGAGGAGTCCCAACTTTCTGGGGAGGGGGGGGGGTCGCACACAATGTGTGTTACCCCTGGCTGCAATGAGCCCCCCCCCCCTGGGACTGGCTGCTGCTATATACCTGCTATTAGCCATGCAGTTACTAGGAGGGGGGTCTCTGGCTAACCAGCTGCTGCAGCACTATACAGCCCAGCATGCCCGACTGTTACACTATGGACAGCAGCTGCCCTAATGTATAGAGAGCTCACCTCAGTGCCCGGGCTGATGGGCGGCTGCTGCTGCTTCCTTTCGCCGCCACCGTCCTCCTCCGGTGGAGCTGCCCGGCGGCTCGCCATGACTCCCGCTGCGGATTACAGAGGAGAGACGCGGGAGTCCACATTGGTGGTGCCGGGGAGCAGGGACACGCGGCGGTGGGCTCTCACCGGGACCCGGGGAGGGGGAGGCGCTGGGAAGCCGGGCCGGGAGTAGACATCGTGTACACGGGCTGAATGTGTGCGCGGCCACGGAGCAGCGCTCGGGGAACGGGAGTGGGCGTGGTCCGGGACGGACCAATCGGTCGCTGACTCCTCGGTCACAGACCCCGCCTCATTCATTAACTGTCTACTTGCCGGAGGGAGGGATTCCCTGGGTTTGCACGTAGCGCGAATCCTACGACCACGGCCGTCAATAGGTTAATGAGGAGGCGGGTCCTTGCGTGACGTAACTCACCCTGGCGCTATATAGTATGAGGAAGCGCGAGTCTCTGGCAGAGATCGGTTCGGTTGAATCATGGGCTGTACGGATTCATCCCGTCTGCACAATGCTGCGTTCAGTGCAAGTTTTTTTTTCCTTTTTTAAAAACCCTCCCCCCGTCGCACCAAAAGAGGGCGTGGCTTGCGCACACGTTTTTGAATCTACACCCGCAGACATTGGTCACCACAGGGAAATCCTGATTCAGGGTTTATTGATTTCTTATTTAATTTTTTAAATGTTTCCACCTTATGGTAATATGGGGGCAGATGTATTAAGCCTGGAGAAGAGATAAACTGGAGATAACTTGGAAGAGTTAACGCACCAGCCAATCAGCTGTGTTTGAAATATGACAGTTTAGATCTGATTGGCTGGTGCGTTATCTCCTTCCACTTTATCTCCAGTTTATCTCTTCACCAGGCTTAATACATCTGCCCCAATGTCTGTTATAGGTTATGCACCACATTATAGCATTCCTCCTAACTGTCCCAATCTTGGCGGGACAATCCCGCTGTCCCAAATGTGGGCAGCAGTGTCCCCGGGGAGGGGGAACATTTGGGACGAGGCATGTGAGCTAGGGATGGCCATCGACCATGGCTGATATGTGGAATACTTTTGCCATCGATGGGGAGAACCAAATGGCACAACAAACCGATGTTATGCTTTTTTATTTTTTTTTCAAAGTGCTGGGACACTGAGCATAGCTCTGGCACCCGGGAAGCCCTGTCCTTGTGTCTGTGTCCGATGGTCATCCATAGCATATTTTAACACCATCAATGGACAGTTGCACTACTGCCATTGATGGCAATGGTAACGATGGCCATCCCTAATGTGACCAACTCACAGAGCGCAGGCCAGCCCATGACCCATGTTAAAGAAAATGGGGTGCAGCATTGCAGGAAGTGCTGTGATCATGGGACATGCCCTAACCAGGGGCCACACCCCCTATTTTGGGCATGTGCCTTTGGTGCACAAGTTTGTTGCTCTTGACCGCCGCCTAAGGTTGTGAAATATGCACCATATTATGCCATATTATAACACACAATTACGACCCTGACGCCATTGTAAGCCACACATGTTGGGTTTGAGATCATTTCATGCCACCTGTAGCTGCAGCATCTTGATCTTGTTGATTCTGAACACCACGGATCAGCAGGCCCGACACTTTCATGGGATGCTGTTCATGTCTGACTACTTGCCCTTTGCGTCTTGTAAATGTCCCTTTCACTTTACACTTACAAGGCACCATCTCATACCTCATAATTGTCCTGATTCCAGCGGGAAAGTCCTGCTATTTGCATACTGTCCCACTATCCCACCCACAAGCACTGCAGTCCCATGGGAAAGGGTTGGGGGAGCCTTTGATCACCATTTCTCTACAACAGGAATGGGGAACCTTTGGCCCTCCAGATGTTGTTGAACTACACATCCCAGCATGCCCTGGTAATACTATTATTGATTAGTTTACCTAATATCTACCAGCCAGTGTGTATATTTTGTCTTGTTTTATTTCACATTGAAATCTGTTGATTATTAGATTGTTTTAATTGGCTACATTTAATATCTATCTTGTTTTCTATATCTATATATTTTGGAGGCCCGAGTATCCCCATTTAAACAATGGCTGAAACAGGATAATCCCTTTAGCGCTCAACATATACTTTTATTTTTGTTCATATTGGAGGGCTGCCATCTGTGTGGAGTTTGTATGTTTCGTATTTGTCTGGAATTTCTTCTGGTCTTCCAGTTACTTAACCTACTAGTGGTGTGAGTGTGTGTGTGTGTGTGTCCATGGTAGGGAATTTTGGAGTTGATGTAGCAGTGAATAGAGTGGAGAAATTGTCCCTAGCAACCAATCAGGTTAAAGGTAGCAGTTATTAAGTATACTATATAATATACTTATAGGTAGGTAGATGATAGGTATAAGCTGATTGGACACTTGTCCACGGGTCCACTTCTTCACTCTTTTCATTGTTTGCTTCATCAACCCCGCATTAAGATTGTAAGCTCTTCTGGGGCGGGGGCTGATGTAAATAGGTGAAATGATGCGCTGTGGAATGTGTGTATGCTATAGAAATCGTTTTTTAATAATTATAATAGAATAGTGATGGATAGTCATATCTGGCTTCTGTATCTTCTTTGTAATGCCCCCCATACACTAGTACAAGTTGGACCCAATTGACCTTGAGCTACCCGGGAGGGCTCAGTTTAGATGTGGCACTTGATGTGCCATTTTTACATGCGATTTATCACGTAAAACTACTTCCGGGGAGCTACAAGGCTTGCCTTTGGCGGGGGATGCAGATCGGGGAGATGCCTCTCCTGCCCGATTCTTCCCCGATCTGCAGATAGGTGTGTGCCAGCGGTGCGGTACCGCTGGTACACACCTATGGAGTACTTTGGATGCAATACATCACAGGTGCTAAAAAGCACCCGCGATGTGTCGCTGATGGTTGCATGTACAACGTATCATACATGCAGCCCATCCAACCTCTGACTCCAGTCCGATGAGCACGGAACCGCGCATTGTATAGGATATCATACAGTGGGCGAGATGCTCCAAACTAAATGAAGGTAAAAACCCAGTTTTTGGGGTCTTTACTGCATTTTCATATGCAGCAAAGCCCCACCACAGGGCTTCGCTGCAGGGGGTTACGCCAGTTCAAGATGGTGTAACCCCATAGAAGCCTATGGCTTCCGTTCGCATTCCACGCCACCCAGCGCGCACACCACCAATCCGCGTCACCCCCCCTCATCTGTTTCTAGACAGCCTCCTGCTGTGCTGCCCGGACCAGTGACCTCCTCCCTGCACCTCTTCCAGGTGCAGGGAGGAGGAAGCGGAGCCTGGTAAGGGTCCAGGGAGGGAGGGGGGAACCCACTGCACATCGCCGGCCACAACGTAAAGGACAGCTCTTAACGCAAGAGCTGTCCTTTTGCGTTAACAATTGCATATGTTCGTGCATATGCGATTATTAACTATGCCAATGCCGGCAATGTGCGGCCGGGGTTATTAGAGAATCCCGCCCACTATGCGATTTGGGCTGATTTCACCCAATTTCTTGACCTGATCTGCTGGAATCAGGTGAAATCTGGCCAAAATCGCATATTGTATGGGGGCCTTAAGATTCCACCTTGGTTGTGAATTTCAGCCTCAGATCTGATTGTTGCATTACCCTAGCATCTCTGCAAGCAGCCTACTATTGTGTCATTGCCTCCCCCCATCAAATGCTATTTTCTCATAGTACATTTAATATACTATAACTGACCCAACCACTGCTTAGGATTAAAGGGTGTGAGCCATAAGTGGACTGATGCACAATGTTTATGCATGGAGACACAAACCATTAGCCATCCCCATCATGGAGGTGATTGTCCATGAACTGTGAACCAGACACAGGAACACCATGCTGGGTACACCAGCTGCTGATACAATGGCTGGGGAGGGTCCAGGATCCCACACATTGCAGGACCTTTTTTGGGGGAATACTGACAGCTCAGAGAAGTCACTATACAGCTGGATAGCCAGAAGCAGAAATCCCCTGTCCAACATAACAATCGCATCTGACACACATTTGTCTGCTTTAACATTTTATCTGTACAAGAATGTATTTAAAGAACCTACCGGTATTTGAAATAAAAAATAACAAACAGGCAATCGCACAAGGTAGCAGACTAGCTTTCGAACCATTTGCTTCTAGCAGGCTTACTATAGTGTATACATATTTTGTAGTGTGAGTTGTGGTCCTCAGGGACTGGCTTGTAAAGTACTGCATATAGGTATTTTCCCTCATGTAGTTTTGTTTTTAAGTTTGCAAGACATGAACTTAGTCATCTGCTGGTTCAGTGCCTTAGGGCATGTCAGATACCTGAGATTGAGCTTTATCCTGTTCAGGTAGCAGTCCTGGGGCTCAGTGGGAGTTAGCATGGATTATAGTTTGCAGCCATTGAGTACAGAAAGAAAAACAACTTTATTTAAAGGTACAAATGTTGAGACTTCTATGCAGGGCAGTAGAGAGCCTATCTGGGCACAGGTTCTTTAAGCACCTCCCTGTCCACCCTGCAGCTCAGCACACAGCAGCATGTGCTGTGTTGAGAAGAGCTGCCGCTGCCAGGGATCGGGGGCCACACTGAGACCCTCCATCAGACCTACAGTATGTAGTAACCCCCCCCCCCACACACACCTCCCCTCCTGCCTTTGCACCACTGTTTTTATACAGAATCCCAGGTACGTCCCTCCCATGAAAAATGCCGTATTTTTCTCACCATAAGACACACTTTTTCTCCCCCAAAAAGTGTGTGTGTGTGTGTGGGGGGGGGGGCGTCTTATGGAGCGAATACTGCAAAAAGTACAAGCATCTCAGGAGCTGCAGCTGAGCCTGCTCCCCCCCACCCCCACCCCCCCTCCCCTGGTACTTGTCAGCAGCTTACAGAGGTCCGGGCAGCAGGGGTCCGTACAGCAAATGGGATATCATCGGCGGGATCCCTGCGGCAGATGGGAACTAGTAGCCGCAGGGACCCCGCATCGGATATCCTAGTGTTCCCGCTAAGCCCCTCTGCTGCCCCCGTCTCCACTGACATGCCAGCTTCCCCCACCACCCTGATTTACAGCTGAGATCAGCGTGACAGAGGGCAGGTGGATGAGCTGACATGCCGCTCTCAGTTCAGCGGCCCTGCCTGCCCGGCTCCCGCGCACATCCTCCTGACCACTGCCCGGCTCCCGTCCGCACACTGACAGCTGCCCGGCTCCCACCCGGACACTGACAGCTGCCCGGCTCTTACTACCCGGCACCTGCGCTCAGAGCCAACCGCCCCTCCATCAAACCCTTCTGGTGGGAGAGAGGACTGAGGGGGCAGAGTGCGGGCTGCACACTCATGATGGGCCAGATGCACTAAGCTTCAAAAGTGATAAAATGGAGAGTGACAAACCACCAGCCAATCAGCTCCTACCTGCCGTGTTACAGACTGTGTTTCAAATATGAAAGGTTGGAGTTGATTGGTTGGTTACTTCTTAAGGTTCTGACTGGAGTCTTTCTCGTATTGATAACGACACCCGGGCCAAAAGTAAGTTTCCAAATGGAGAAACACAAAAATACAGAACTGTATTAAAAACTAGTTTATGAAAAAAGTGTGAGTGTCATTTATTATAAACCATTTCCATGGTAATAACGAAGAGTGATATAGGTATAATCAGCAGGCGTACCCAGACTCACGTTGTATCGTGGAGGTGGTCCTCTCATCAAGGTATCTTTGGCACTTCCTGGAGGAGTTATTTGTGAATCTTCAATGTGATGACAAGTGTTGTCCAAATGTGCTCGGAAAAGAATTTAAGAGTGTCTTAGTTTCACTGTATTCTCCACATTAACAGTTGAATAGGTGCGTGGGGCAGCTGAACAAAGATATTAAACCTATGGCAGCGTACCTCACTTACGTGATATATATAATATAGCCTTATACGGCCTACACACATGCCGATATTAAGGTATTTTCTAAGCGATTTTGCTTAGTTTGGCAAAGTCGCTTAGAAAATGCCCTCACATCGGTGTGTGTGGGGGGGGCTATATCGACAGCAATGCGCGTCCCCGCGCGTCTTTGTCGCTGGCCGAGATTGATGAACAGTGTCCATCAATATCGGCATCGGCAGGGTTCTCCCACAGGAGAACACTGGCGCTGTCTGCTCGCTCTGTGTGTGGGCTGTCAGCTCTGTGTGCTGAGCGACAGAGGAGCAGAACGGCCCGACCTAGCACATCTAGGTCGCCCTACACACATCCGCATGTGTGTAGGGCCCATTAGAACACAGGAGGCGGCACTCACGGAATTTGCAGAAAAACGTGTATTAGAAATACAACAAAGTGTCACATCAGTAGCCCGACGTTTCGAGGCACTAGGCCCCTTTTTCAAGGTGTGAACAATTGTAAATGGTGCTGGTCTTACCTTAAATAGTGAAGTACAGTCATGTGTTAGCGTGGTCACTGCATCTCTCCGGCCGCTCGTGTGCCGCGGGGCACTTCCGGCGCTTCCGCCTCCAGTGCTTCCGGGTGCAAAGGTCAGGAGGACTGGCAGAGGTGTCGGCGTCCGGTTGCCATAGTATCCTCTCGGTAACCTAGGCAACCTGCTGGACGCTGTAGTCTCCTGCCTCGGACCGCTGTAACACTGCAGAGAAACATGGACACAGTTTACAGTGCACCACTTGGCTCGCAATGCTTCAGACACGGTGCCTCGATGCGCTCGGCACACTATTTTATTCTCCCACCACGCAGTATTGGATGGTAGGGCATGAAATACTGCCTGTCGGCTCATGTCGGCTCAAAAAACAGTGAAAAACCCCATGTTTTTGACTGTCGACCTAGACCCTGTTGACCTAATGCTTGTGTCGACATAATGACCTGTCGACCTAAACCCATGTCGACCTAGACCCATTTAGACCTATCTCTCATACCAGACAAATTTTGGTGCATTTGTCTAAGGTTATGCATGGCCAGAGGCACCTCAAACAGGCATTTACATACCGCTTTTAAGGTAGTGCTTAGGAGTGTAACGCATGGCTTCTGTGGATGGAACTCACTACTAATTGTATTGGCCATGAAAGGTCAGTGTCTGTCTATTTGAAAGAGGTCTGTGTGCAATGCAGTTTCCTATGTAACTGACCCATATACTGTAGTTGAGCCATACGGTATCCTTACAAACAATAGGGAAGCAATAAACCCTCCTGCCGAGTTCTGATGTGACCTGTGTCTGGGATCCATGCTGTGCTGGACCCATTTCTGCTTCAGCTGTGATTGGAAGCAGGTGCATACAGAGAAGGGAGATGGCTGGTTTTCCCCAGGAAACACATTCCCCCTCCAATTATTGACTTGAACACATGCGACCAAGACATAGTCACCAAAGATTGTGGAATCTCTGTAAAATGATTGATTTTTGCCCGGCACTGGTTTCTAACGTGCTCCCGCCCTCTTATTACGGCACTCATCAATAATATCTTGCTTATGAGGATCAGTCTTCTTCCTGCAGACTTGCTGAAACCGATCTTGAACTTTGTAAACAGAGATGCTTTTGTAATGTGAACACATGGCCGGACTAATTCTATACTCCCTGCTGGGACAGAGGCTAAAGAAAGGCATCTGCCTGGTCATTAAATATTAATATATACATTAGGCATCTTTTTACAGTGCATAACCAGTGGAGGATAGGTTACTACTGACATTGTACAAAAAACTGATTTGCATGAAACGAATATTAATTATGACCATAGCACTTTAGTACTGTACCTGTTTTCTGTTCCTCTCAACTGCCCCACAGTACTCCTTCATTACAAATGATCGTTATTTGGGAACTGTGTAGAATTATATATTTTTTATATACTTAATAAAGGTACATACAACTAGGAGTTTTGCACATTATTATACTCAGTCGTTATTTTCTACATATTCGTTATATCCCTGCTTGAAAGGGTGTTGGAATAGAAAACTGGCAACATGAATTTAGAATGTCAACATGGTTTAAATGTCGACACTGGTCAACATATTGTTCTGACTATGGGGGAGATTTACTAAAGTGTGTTTTTTTTTTTAATAGGATATGTTGCCTATATCAACCAATCAGATTTGGCTAATATCTTCTAGCAGGTGCTAGAAAAATCAGGATCGGATTGCAAGGCACATCCGATTTGCATACAATTCTGACTATATAGTGCAGATCTGCACTATATAGTCAAAGCAGACAAGACTTTCTGCCTTGCGATATGTGAACGCGCATCGGGATCGCAAGGGTTAAAACCCTTGCGATCTGTATCCGATGCCGATCCGATGTTGACTATATCGTCAACATCGGAATGCAAATTGAACCGTGTGTACACACTATAAGAGTAAGAAAGATGGTAAGGTGCCTCCTCCAGGACAGTAATCGTAGTTACTTAACTGGATACTGATATATATTGTATCCGAGCAGTGACATAACTTCCGAGGGTGCAGGGGTTACAGCTGCTATGGGCCCATGGGCTGCTGTCAGTGGGGCCCAAGCTGTCAGTAGGGCCCGCTGCTCCCCTTGTATCAATTACACTGCTCTGTATGAGACTGTGTTTAGAAAAGGGCAGCGTCCCCCCCCCCCCCCCCCAGACGCGAGAGATGTGCGCCCTGGGCCGCCTTCTCCTCCCCCAGACGTCAGAGATTTGCGCCCAGCACTGCCCCCCCCCCGCAGACGCCAGAGATATGTGTCTTACGCTGCCTACTTTCCACCCCCCAGGCGCTGGAGATGTGCGCCGCCTTCTCCCCCCGCCGAGCAGACCTGTCACATCCCTCCTTCGGCAGCCAAATCATGAGGGGAAACAGTGCTGGGCTTGTCTCCCGCTCCTGCACAGGGATGGCGCATTGCAGGGACAGGCTGCTTTAGGAGCCTTTGTCCCTAGGGTGCCAGGTGACACATTCACCTGATGTGATCGTATTATGCAATACAATCTGGGCGCAATATTAGCATCCAGGATTGCATTGTAAATGCAATGATGGTTAAATGGGCCTGAAAGAGAGAGAGAGAAAAAGAAAGAAACAAAGAGAAATCCATACATAAAGACAAAGGGAGAATGAAAAAAAGAATAATAAAAAACAAAGAAAGATAAAAAAAAGAGAGCGCAAACAAGAGCCGAAATAGCTCAGAGCTGGAAAGACCCCTCCCCCTTTTTCTACAATTGTACAGAAGATCCATTTTGCCAACCAGAAATTTCAGGGTTAACCTATTCTTTCAAAACCAAATCTCCACTGGTTAAATGGTTCAACTGGCATGAGTATGTGACATCTGGAGAAAGTGGCAATCTTATACTAGATGCAGACTGATGTTGGTTATTTTTTTATTTTTTTTGTATTCTGTATCAACTTGGCTATTTGAGACTATGGGTGAGATTTAATAGGATGAGAGATTCAGAAAGTGAGAGATTTGGGAAGAAATCTCCAGTTTTTTTAAATCGGCAACCATTTACACTGCAAAACCAGTTTGATTTTGAAGTGTAAATGATTGCCGCTTTAAAAAAACTGGAGATTTCTTCCCAAATCTCTCACTTTCTGAATATCTCATCCTATTAAATCTCACCCATATGTGTTGGTTCACTTTAAGGATATTTGTTTAAAAGTACTTTGTATACAGACTTTTCCTCCTGTTTCCTTGTACCCCCTCCCCCTAATATTCTTTTACTTTTCTGTACCCCACCCCCCTTCCGTGGTTAACTGAACAAATATTTCAATAAAAAACTATTGATGATAAAGAAAAATCAAAAAAGACAAAGAAATTAAAAGAAACAATGAAATAAGAAAGCGAAACCATAAAAAGAAAGCAACAAAAAAAAATGAAAGGGAAAAAAGAGAAGGGAAAGAAAAAAGCAAAATAAAAAAGTAATAGAAACAGAAATAAACAAATAATAAAAAGAAAGAAAATGAAAGAAAGCAAAAAGAGATAAATAGAGAAATGTTGTCCCTGTCGATGTCTGTTGATTCATTCACTGGATATGATCACATTATGCGATGTGATTTGGGCACCATATTTGTGCATTGCAAATGCAATCATTGTTAAATGGGCAAGAAAGAAAAAAGAAGAAAAAATAAAAGGAAAGCAAAAGATAGAAAAAAAGAAACAAACAAAAAGAGAAAACAAAATTCTAAACAAAGAGAAATGCACAAAAAGAGAATCAAAGAGAAAAAAGCAAAAGAAAACAAAATAATAGAAAAAAAGAAAGAATTGGAAAGCAAAAAGAAAAAGTGAAAGAAATAAAATAAGAAAAAAGAAAACAAGAAACAAAGGAAGAAAAAAAAAGTGAAGAAAAAGTGAAAAGTGAATTAAACAAAGCAAACAAGAAAGAATAAAAACAAGAAAGACCAAAAGAAAGAAAACAAGAAAGAAAGAAAGTATAAAGAAAGATAAAGAAATAAGAATAAATAAGGATAAAGAAACTGTGATTTAATTTTTATTGACCTTATATTTAATTTGTGATTTAAGGCAATTTCAAGGTGCACTTTTTATTCATTGCCATAGTTTACACTTTCCTCGGTAGAACAAGAGTATTTTCAGTTAACCGCGTGCCTTACAATGGGCGAAGGGCTTGTTGCAGTGCCCTAATGGTATCTTAATCGGTACTTGTGGAGTATCACGGCTCCCACGACCTGCATCGTATGCAGATCGTATGCTAAAAATCGCATCGCATCGCATGTGGCATACGATGGCATACGATGCGATGCGATGTTTTACCGATTTTTGACTATTTTAGCTCAAAAATCGTATGCCATCGCATAACATCGTATGCCATATGTAGTGGCATACGATGTCATACGATGCGATACGATGTTTTACCGATTGTTGAGCAAAAATGGTCAAAAATCGGTAAAACATCGTATAACATCGTATGCCATATGTAGTGGCATACGATGTCATACGATGCGATACGATGTTTTACCGATTTTGAGCAAAAATGGTGAAAAATCGGTAAAACATCGGATAACATCGTATGCCATATGTAGTGGCATACGATGTCATATGATGCGATACGATGTTTTACCGATTTTTGAGCAAAAATGGTGAAAAATCGGTAAAACATCGCATGGCATCGTATGCCATCGATGTGATACGATGTTTTACCGATTTTTGAGCCATTTTAGCTCAAAAATCGTATGCGATCGCATCGGATGCCATACGATGGCATCCGATGCGATGCGATGGCACCCGATTTTTCACTGAAATGCATCAGAATGCATTGAAATGTGTATTAAAGTAGTGAAATGCCCCCAAATGCCATTTTTCATAGTGCACCACCCCCACTATCAACGTCAACCCGAAGCGTGGCGAGCGCAGCGAGCCCGCGAGGGGCGGCGGTACGCGTCCTACGACCTTTTCATACCTCCACTATCCACGTCGACGTGGAGTTGAGAATAGAATAGTGTGGCGAGCGCAGCGAGCCACCGAGCCACCGAGCCCGAAGCGTGGCGAGCGGACGCGGATACCTTCACAGCTATACGCGTCTCCTCGCGGGCTTTACAGGTATCCGTGTCCGCTCGCCACGCTTCGGGCTCGGTGGCTCGCTGCGCTCGCCACACTATTCTATTCTCAACTCCACGCCGACGTGGATAGTGGGGGTATGAAAAGGTCGTAGGACGCGTACCGCCGCCCCTCGCGGGCTCGCTGCGCTCGCCACGCTTCGGGTTGACGTTGATAGTGGGGGTGGTGCACTCTGAAAAATGGCATTTGGGGGCATTTCACTACTTTAATACACATTTCAATGCATTCTGATGCATTTCAGTGCAAAATCGGGTGCCATCGCATCGCATCGGATGCCATCGTATGGCATCCGATGCGATCGCATACGATTTTTGAACTAAAATGGCTCAAAAATCGGTAAAACATCGTATCGCATCGATGGCATACAATGCCATGCGATGTTTTACCGATTTTTCACCATTTTTGCTCAAAATCGGTAAAACATCGTATCGCATCGTATGACATCGTATGCCACTACATATGGCATACGATGTTATCCGATGTTTTACCGATTTTTGACCATTTTTGCTCAAAAATCGGTAAAACATCGTATCGCATCGTATGACATCGTATGCCACTACATATGGCATACGATGCCATGCGATGGCATACGATTTTTGAGCAAAAATGCTCAAAAATCGGTAAAACATCGTATCGCATCGTATGACATCGTATGCCACTACATATGGCATACGATGCCATGCGATGGCATACGATTTTTGAGCAAAAATGCTCAAAAATCGGTAAAACATCGCATCGCATCGTATGCCATCGTATGCCACTACATATGGCATACGATGCCATACGATGGGAGCCGTGATACTCCACAAGTACCTCTTAATCTGTCTCTGCGTAGTTACCACAGGTCCAGGGAGTGCAGATACTGCGGGGCCCAGATGAGAGGGGCCCCCTTCCCTGTCACATTTACATGTGTTATATACAAGGGCATAACTACCATAGGTGCAGGGAGTGCAGGTGCCATGGGCCCCATAGCTAAGAGGGGCCACATTCTCCATCACAGTTACATGTGTTTTATACAAGGACAGAGGACCAAAGCTGGCTCTACCCTTAGAAAATATGAATGGAGTTGAGAAGCCTTTCAATGGTACCTGCTGCCTACTCTCCTGGATCATCTGGAAGGATACTCAAAATTGAGTGCAGCTTACAGCACCCCGTAAGGGTAGGCAAGTCTCTCAGAGCTGGCCGCAGACCCCTTGCTCACCCCGAAGTTGTTCTTGAAATTGGAACTGGATGGTTCAAGGATGCTGATTTATGTCATTATAGCACCTCAATGCATTCCAGTATACAGCAGTGCGTGCTGGGCTGAAGAGAAGACCTGCTGCTGTCCAGGAAGGTAGGGGGGATGGGGGAGTAGTGGCAGACCCAAGCCCACATCAGGAGCCTCCGTCAGGTATGGGCCTGGGTTATTAATACTCGCAACCCCCTCCTGGTGGCTCAGGGTGTCACGTCTGAGGAATTACTCTGGACTGGGGCTGGAGTGTAATGGAAGCTGGGCTTTTTAATGAACTTGAACTGCATACAGGACCGCTATGGACAATAGAGGAGCCCCGAAGGGATGAAGAAGTGATGTCTCTGGATAACTGGAACCAGGAAATCACAGGTAATTATATCTTGGCTCTAGTCAATGCTGACCATCGATGGTGAATAAATGGAGGAAGCACTGAATGTAAGTAATTTCTGGTGGGTATCACTAACACAGACAAGCTTTCTACCAATGTTGGTGATATTGATGTTGACTCTCTGAGCAGTGGCTGGTAAATGTGATGATACAGGGGTATGAACAAGTAGTATATTGCAGACAGTAATAGCAGTAGAGTTTTGATGGAATAGCAGGAAACAGATAACACTGTAATGGACTTGGTAGCACCAAGGCAATAACCCAGCCTGGACACTGGAGGGAGTCAGGCTGCAGCAAGGTGGTAAGCCACAGATGTTGTGGAAAGCAGGAGGTACTCAGAGGAAACAGAAGCGCTGTTACTCTAAGGACATCATTGCACTGACTGACTGCCTGGAACAACTTCAGCATATTTAAAGGCAGAGCTTACAGCGGATTGGCTGTAATGAAGTGATGTCAGAATGACCAGATTAGGATTGGCTGAAATAATCATGTGCACAGATCCAATTTGGCAGCGCCCATGCCGGTGACTGGAGGGAAGCCTGGCATCCACGTGGAAAGGCCTGAGGCCTATATTAGAGTAGGAGGCCAGTGGTAACCACCACGCCGACTAGACCGCAGATGCGAACCGCAGCACCCGCTAGGATGACGTCACGGCAGCCCACTCGGCGCTGGTCAGGAACCAGAGCACTGCGGGATGATTTGAAGCTGACAGTCTCTGAGTAAGCCTGAAGAAACATCTAGATGGTAAATTAAGTGTTTCTTAAACCTTGGATCGTGACACCAGGGACTGCAATTTTCTAATGGTGTCACAAATTCTCAATTGGCTTCGAAAGCTGGACTTTAACTTGGCCAATGTAGAACATCTACCCTTGTGTTGTTCAACAATTCAGGGGATACGAAGGAGAGAAGATGCAGATGAATAGAATACTTTACTTGTCATTAACGATACAGCAATGTATTGCCAACGAAAATTACATACAAGCACTTGCACAATAAAAAAACAACCAAAACATTTTCCCATTTCAGTGTTGGTCATTCAGCATGCGAACAGCAGTTGGAAAACATCTGTTCAGCATGCGCTTTGTGCATGCACGGACACTTCTGAACCATTTTTTCAATGGCAATATGTAAAAAACCGCATGGATGATTTGGATCTGCTAAAATACAGTTGGCTTTAACACTCTATTTTTATACAATTTGTGGGTGCGTGGTAGAGACACCCCAATGATTTTACTAGCAGTTTTTACCACCTGATCTAAAGCGGCCTGCTCAGCCGCAGTACAGTTCCAAAACCATTCTACAATCCCGTACGTTAAGACACTCTTCACTATTCCTCGATAAAACCTAATGAGCATATTTGTCTCTTAACACACAGCCCTGAGTCTTCTTTAAAAAAAGAGGGGTTGTTGGGCTTTACATGGCTATATTTCATATTAGTACCACATGCACATCCTCTGATCCAACTACTTTTCAGGCAATTCTCCCAAAGGCCTTTATTCTGATGGAGTCGGACAGCTACACATTCGTTCGGATTGCGTATTCCTGCTGAGTGCGCATGCGTAGCCTAGGCATTGCTCATGTTCAATGGCGGCACTCCGCACTCAGTCGGATCTACATTGTTGGACAATATGGGTGTAATGTGGGTGTGTCTATGGGCGTGGTTTGAAAGTGGGCAAAACAGGGCGTAAATCGTGGAGTGAACATAGGTGTGGTTGATAAGTGGTAGGCGTGCCCTCGGACCGCTCACCGAGCGGCCGTGACCCTACACACCCAAAACCTTTGGTGCAAACAAGTAGCTTTCATATCTCGGCGGGCAGTAGTTCATCTGCACGGCATTCGGTCAGACAATCAGTCCGCCCCGCAGCTAAAATACTCCCAGCTTCACACAATACTAACCCAGTCCTCTGGTCAATTTACATTAATTACCCCAGTCCTCTGGTGAGATTTCATGCAATAACCCATTAAGTCATTGCAGCCCGCACACAGAAGCCAAACATTTGTTTGAAAAGTCCCACAAAAGAATTATCTATTACTGATGCCATGTGCGTTCTTTTGCCCCATTACTACATGTTCACCCTTAAAACATAAGTGTGCTCATCCTGTTAACACAGTACTGGTCACAATTAACCGTAGTCGACATGTGTCAACTCTCATACTTGTATGCAAAAATACCATTATGTGATTATGCATCTATACGATCATGTACTCTAAGTTCACTGATGTGTTAACAAACATGATTGATGCCCTTGTTTTGGATAACTTTAGTTTGGCCTGCCCTGCCCCTTTCTCCCTTACCATCCATCAATGCTGTTTAGGGCCATTGGCCCAAAATTCTTAAGATGTGTCTTGTACTTCACATGTGATGTTGCTATTTCCAAACAATCGCACCCTCTCTAGTATCTTCTACAGGGTGCTAAATCAATAGGAAGAAGACTCAGGGCCAGATGCACTAAGCTTCAAAAGTGATAAAATGGAGAGTGATAAACCATCAACCAATCATATGCATTCAATTTAAAGCATGTACATTGCACTTACAGCAATGTACCCATTTGACATGGTGTGTTCATGGCGCCTACTTATCACACCAATCCAAATATTCATAGATTCATAGGACGTAAGGTGTCATACACCCCCGTGGGGTCTTATTTTGTAAGATGTGAAACACACTTAACAGGTCATGTTGCTATGGGCAACCAATCACATCTTGTGTGTGAGTGTGACTGAGTGTGTGACTGTGTGTGTGAGTGTGATTTTGTTTATTTTTTATTTCACCTAACCACAGTTTTATTGTTTGTAAAGAGTCCTGTGTACTGCTTTCTGACTTCAGCAGTAAAACTATAATGAATGTTTTTTTTTCCCCAATCTCCATGGATTCCACCTGCAACACATTATCTACAATTTAACAAAATATACACAGCACGTCAAAGATCAAGACAGCAATGGCGGTCTAGGGTGTATTCTCTACAGTGCATTCCTGTTAATAAACTGTTGCATTATTAGCTGTATTTACATATAGAGCCGGCCTTAGGCATAGGCAAACTAGGCAATTGCCTAGGGCATGCATGCCCAAACTATGTCCCTCCAACTGCTGTGAAACTACAAGTCCCATCATGCCTTGCCACAGTTTTGCTATTAGGGAATGCTATAGGCAAGTCATGCTGGGATGTGTAGTTTCATAACAGCTGGAGGGCCATAGTTTGGACATGCCTGGCCTAGGGCATTTGTCCATGCATAGGGGCATCCTAATCTGGAGGCATCCGATGATAAGCACCACTGCTGATAGCTCATGACCAGGTGACTGGGTACAGCGCTGCTGGTCCTACACTGTGCAGGGAATCTCAGAGAGGGGGGAATGGGACTGCTGGCTGCCCCTAACAAGTATGACCGCTGTGGCTGCTCCAGAAGGAGGGCTGCTATGCATGGCCAGCAGCAGCTCCTCCTCCAATGGGAAGAAATATTGCACAGGGCATAGGCCCACTGGGATAGACCCATAGAAACATAGAATTTGACGGCAGATAACAACCACTTGGCCTATCTAGTCTGCCCCTTTTTTAAACATGTTACCTCAAGCCATATTTGATCCTTATTTTTTTGTAAGGATATCAATATGCCTATCCCAAGCATGTTTAAATTATACTACTTTATTTGCGTCTACCACCTCTGATGGGAGGCTATTCCACTTATCTACTACTCTTTCTGTGAAGTAATTCTTCCTCACATTTCCCCTGAATCTTCCTCCCTCTAGTTTCAGTGCATGTTCTCGTGTTCTGCTGCTCCTCTTCCTGTGAAGAATGTCTCCCACCTGTACCTTGTTAAAGCCCTTGATAAATTTGAAAGTTTCTATCATGTCCCCCCTTTCCCTTCTCTGCTCTAAAGTATACATATTAAGATCTTTTAGTCTTTCCTGGTACGTTTTGTGATGTAGGCCATGCACCATACATCCCAAAACGTACCAGGAAAGACTAAAAGATCTTAATTTGTATACTTTCCCTAGGCTGGCCCCCGTAGTCTCTCCTCATGCTGGTCGCTGGAAGCAGCTGCTGATAAAGTGTGACAGCCTACCCCAGTCACTATAGATGTTATATTAGTATTGTTATGTTGTGGATAGGGAATTTTATTAAAAGAAAACTGTATAGTAAAGTTGCTGTGCTGGGTGCAGAGACTGAGGCACTGTTAGAGGCCTCTCAGCATCATGCTGATAGACCGCGTGAGAACGTTGTAATTTACTGTGCAGGACTAATAAAGCTGCCTGGAGCGCGCTGTCAGGGAGAAACGACCGCTGCGCACGGGAGCAAGGAGTTAAAAGCACTGGCAGTAACCTGCTGTAGGGCAGTCGTTGTTGGAGGATTGGAGAAGGGAGAAGCTGCGTCTGGAGGAACGAGCAGGGGTGTCGCCAGAGGTAGCGACGGTACTTACCGGTTGCCGGTGGTGGTCCTGGAGTCCAGATCCCGACAGAGGCAAAGGTGGTCAGAGAGGCGAACTTCGTGGAGCGGAGAATAGCCGGATTCGGTGACATCGGGGGTGAGAGTGAGAGATCCCCGCTGCGTCATCTAGGAGGCAGGATCTCGCCGCGTCACTGCCTATGGGAGAGAAGAAAGGAGGGGTGAGTCAAGATACTTACCCGCCCATACTAGTTTTGCCAGCATCAGTTCCCCCATACCCCTGTCACTCAAAGTGACTGCTGTAGGGGAAGGGCGAAACCCGACCAATTGGGTCAGGGGAGGCCTTAGGGGAAGCATATAAACATATATACAGCTACGCAGCAACCGTAACTAGGGAGCCCAGGGCTAAACCCGATGTGGAAAGCATCAGGGGACGCCCTTTACTGAGCAGTGCGGAATAGATAGAGCTGCCAGAGATACAAGCGCCTGTAGGAGCCCAAATAACAATTTATTGAGCCAGCTAATAAAGGGTTAAACCCGGTACAATGCCAGGGGAAGCCCAGGATTACTTCTTCACCATCAGCTAGACAGCGAGTCAGTGTGGACAGAACTAAAGTCATATATATCTGCGCAACCTTAACCCTGTGCCAGCCAGCAAACATTAATAACGTGTAAAACAATAAAGATTTCCCATTAAGGAACTCCTACACACAGTGAACTCCACTAGACTATTTCGGGACAGATAGGACTTTGGGATTTCCGGGAAGGGTCGTGACTCATTGGGAACCGGGTCAGCACCCGTGTATATACAATAAGGTATTTTGTATCGGTTGTTATTGTTACCATTTAGCCTAATAGGGCTGCAGTGTTCAGTGAAGATAGTCTTAGGTATCATTTCTGTAGCTTCTAGCATAAGAATAACATAAAATAGTGAAGTTAGTTATCAGCATTTACCCACATTATTGCGCAATAAATAATATTACAGTAGGTTTTCATATACTGTGGTGGGTAATTTATAATCTGTGCATGTTATTGTAGTAACGTAAATAAATTATTAATTGTATTAAGAAACCACTCAGGTAAGGTTGAGCGAATGTAGCCGCGGAGGAACAGGCGGGCGTGAAGGAGCAGTACACGTTCCGGCATAATAAAAATCCTGAGTGTGGTTGTTTTATGAATTTGTTTATTGTTGGCCTGCGTGCCACTTGTTGATGAATTGGGATCATCTGTGGTCCAGTGAACCTTGTTAATAAATTTTAAGATATCTATTTCGTCTGGCCGCCCTTATCAGAGGCGTAGGGAGGGCGGAGCCACCGGAGCTCATGCTCCGGGCGCAGATTGGTCAAATGGCGCCACTGGCCCGCCCCCCCTCCGCAAATGATCCCTGCACAGTGCACAAGTAACGGGCAGCGTGCGCCGGCAGCTGCCCTCGGCGCCTGCCTCCTGCCCTGCTCGCCCGGTCCCTGCCGCCAAGCGTCACAGACGGTGAGGCCGGGCGGCGGGCTGACACTCCTATGTCCTCTCTCCTTGCTGCTGCTGCTGCTGCTCGGTCCGGCTTCCGGGCAGCGCAGCGAAGCTCTACAGACTCCTCCCAGAGTCACCTGCCTGAGTCTTCTAGAAGGTGTTCTGAAACTTCTGATGCCGCCCGTGACGCCAGTGGCGGAACATCCCGGCTGATGGGTGGCTTAGTGCCCCAATCCAACAAGCTCACCACTGTAGCCGGGTCTGCTGCGCTGGATGCTCCTCATCTCTTCTCTGCTGACTGCTGCTGCTCAGATGCCGGCTCCAGCGCTGTGTGCTGATGTCACACACAGTGCCGCACGAGCAGTCAGCCATGCAGAATCCTGGCTGCGCTGTGGCTGGCTACTGTGCCGGGCGTCTGATGTTACCTAGCAGCACACCCCGCTCCTCATCTCTCTCTGCTGCTACTCAGACGCCGGCTCCAGCGCTGTGTGCGGAGGTGGTGACATCACCAACCCGCCATGGACATCAAACGAGGGGCTGTTGAAGCTAAGCACACCAGAGAAAAAAGTCAGTTTTAAACTGTTCTAGAATGGAACTGAGTCTCAACACCAGCAGCTTTTCCCTGATTGGAGACTCACAGCCCAAGCTACAGTGCACTGGAGTGGGGGGCACAACAGCAGTGTGAGTAACCCAAAACCCAGCTCATTCCCATTCTGTCACTGCAGGAAATTAAATAAATATATCAAATGTATCCCTCAATTCACACCCAGTGGCATAACTAGAAATAATAGCGCAGCAGGTCCCGTTACAGCGTGTTATATAGCGCAGCAGATTCTGTTACAGTGTTTTATATAGCGCATCAGATTCCGTTACAGTGTCTTATATAGCGCATCAGATTCCGTTACAGCATCTTATGTAGCGCAGCAGATTCTGTTACAGTGTCTTATATAGCGCAGCAGATTCCGTTACAGCGTCTTATATAGCGCAGCAGATTCCGTTAGTGTCTTATATAGCGCAGCAGATTCCGTTACAGTGTCGTATATAGCGCAGCAGATTCCGTTACAGCGTCTTATATAGCGCAGCAGATTCTGTTACAGTGTCTTATATAGCGCAGTAGATTCCGTTACAGCGTCTTATATAGCGCAGTAGATTCCGTTACAGCGTCTTATATAGCGCAGCAGATTCCGTTACAGTGTCTTATATAGCGCAGCAGATTCCGTTACAGTGTCTTATATAGCGCAGCAGATTCCGTTACAGCGTCTTATATATTTCAAATGTAACATGCCAACACATGTTAGCCACGCCCCCAATTCATTCCCGGGGGGGGGGGGGGGCGCGAAATATGGCCTTGCTCCGGGCACCATGACACCTAGCTACACCGCTGGCCCTTATCTCAAGAAGGATAACAACGCTGGGTTTAACGGAGTTATTGCCACTCGGTTCGTAGAATCCCATTGTGACAAAAGCTGGTGGGCACTTCCTGGTGCTGCTAGCTGGGATCTGTAGCAGACATGTGTAGTGTAGCCAGAGAGCCGCTGGGGGAGAGGACAGAGGTTGGCGGTGAGCGTAGCCTCCACTCCCGTGCACTGCAGCATGCCTGAGAGGAGGAGAGAATATATGTTATGTGCCAGAGCTGCCCATGGACCATCTGTCAGGGAGTCATGCCGCTGAGATGTAGTGTAGGGTATAGAGGGGTCAGTAATGTAGTGGCGGCTATAAAGTAATATAGTGGTCAGTAATGTAGTGGCGGTATGGAGGGGTCAGTAATGTAATGATGGGTATAGAGGGGTCAGTATTGTAGTGTAGGGTATAGAGGGGTCAGTATTGTAGTGTAGGGTATAGAGGGGTCCGTAATGTAGTGGCGGCTATAAAGGGGTCAGTAATGTAGTGATGGGTATAGAGGGGTCAGTAGTGTAGGGTATGTAGGGGTCAGTATTGTAGTGTAGGGTATAGAGGGGTCCATAATGTAGTGGCAGGCATGTAGTGGTGAGTAATGTAGTGGTGGGTATAGAGGGGTCAGTGATTTAGTGGCGGGTATGTAGTGTAGAGTATAGAGGGGTCCGTAATGTAGTGGCAGGCATGTAGTGGTCAGTAATGTAGTGGCAGGTATGGAGGGGTCAGTAGTGTAGGGTATGTAGAAGCCAGTAGTGTAGGGTATAGAGGGGTCAGTGATTTAGTGGCGGGTATGTAGTGGTCAGTAATGTAGTGGCGTTATGGAGGGGTCAGTAATGTAGTGGCGGGCATAGGAGGGGTCAGTAATATACTGGCGAGTATAGAAGTATTATTAGAAGTAGTATTAGCGCCGGTGCTCATGGGTACCAATCAAAATCTTGCCAAAGGCATCAAATAGGCTAGGGCCAGCTCTTTACATATATTTATCAAGGGGCCCAGACCACACTCTTGTTAATGGCTAGCCAAGTCATGGGCCTACTTCAGCATTTTCCTGATGGACCCTTTCACTCCAGTACCACACTGTGTGTATGTGTGTGGGTATGTTTGTGTGTAAAAAGAGGGGGGGGGGGGGGGGGGGGCAGGGGAGTTTGTGTGTAAAGGAGGGGGGGGAGTCGGGGGGAGTTTAGCCCCCTTATTTATAATTCTTCAAATACACTATGGGGACTTCACCCTTGGAGCAGTCACCCGCTAGCAGGTTGCATCCTTCTCTCTTAAGGCGCTGCCAAGTACGATACAATTCTCAGTTGCGTTGGGCGTCTTGCGCCGTGTGGCCTACAGGTGCTAGACGTATTAGAACACATCTGTACTGTATTTTATATGGGAAGGGGATTTTATTTCCTTTAATAAGATAATTTCAAAGATAATTGATATAGATTACATAAATAATCTGTGAGAATAATATTATTTCCTCTGTCTTTATGGCAGCAGTACCAGAAAGCCATATATTATTTGGGAAGACAGTATAGCAGACACTATCCATGTTTGTCATCTAGGCGTTTCATGGAAATACAAGTGAAAAAAACAAATCACAACTTCCAACAATCCCAGTAAGTGGCAGGATTTCCAGCTATGTGAAGGCCTGGTTGCTTACTTTTGATACCATGGCAACCTCAATATTACATTCCCATTTTTCTGTTAGTATATTTTTCGGAGGAGGCTTGGGAAGTTTCTTAAAGACAAGGAAGGAAAAGAAGCGTCAGTCTATAAGTCTATATAACTTTTCCTGTCTGTACTCCGCTGAACAAGAAAGAATGGTACTCTTTACTTAGAACGGCGCCCACGATTTTGATCGTGGGCATCGTTAGTAAAAAATCTCGGGCATCTCGGGAATTGAATGCACTAAAAAATCAATGCCCGAGATGGCCATGATGGGCGCCCTTCTAAGTAAAGAGTACCGAAAGAATCTATAAATTAAAACTACCACAGGAAAAGTCATTCAAAGCAATTCAATTATCACATACTGTAAAGGGCATTATTCAGCTTTCAAATACCACTTTTACATTAAAACTGTCGGGTCGCACCTGGGTTTTTGGACTCTGCTCCCACCCAGATGCGACCCGGCAGTTGTCCCCAGCCTCCGTGCACCCTCAGCCTCCATCCATTAGGTGAATGGCTGCCACACACAGGCGTCCATTCACCTCCTTCCAGCCTCCACTGCTGTCTGCATAGTACAGCAGACATCTGCGGAGGCTGTACGCAGCCCCTGCCCAACCTCCGGACTGACTGCAGGACGGTCCGGAGGTATGGGCTCCCTCATTGGTGGAAACGGGTCCCCGGGTTAATTTGTATAAAAATATAAAAGAATACTCGGAGACAGAAAAACAATCACTAGATCATATATTTCTGTCTCGGAGTATTCTTTTATATTTTTATACAAATGAAACTAGTGAATCTCTTAATTATGCAAATGATTCAGGAAGTGATCTAGGTATAAATACTAGTACCTTCCCAGCAGTAAGACACCTTGATAAATCTGCCAGTTTGACAGTGAAACGCGTCGGTGCAAGCCAGACCTGTGCTCTTTGGAATTGGACTTCATCACCTACTTCTCATTGTGACCATCCATTCCCAGTGTTTGTAGGAGCCCTGAACATGATTTACCTGGACCTACAAGTCTCAGCCTGGTGAGGTTCCTGGCCTCGGTATTTACCATCCACTATAAGCAGGATTACACCTTCAGCGGCCACCAGGACTTACCATCCATTGGACTCCACCATATTGGATTACCATTCCGTTTCAGTGCAGGTTAATTGTCCACCCAACGGGATATACACACACTGATGCATATCTTCTGGCTTTATATTTATATTTATTTTTATTCTGCTACTTTTTAGACATGTTATTGTGATATTAAATAGAGTTTTAATTGATTCACTTGTGTAGCAAAATTCATTATCGCTGCTATTTTTGTTTTTTTTTCTGTTTCATGAGAGTCCCCATTTAATTGCTGGGCGTACCCATGGGAATGTAGGCGGGACAAGGCGTTCCGGGGGAGGGCGGCTGACATCACATGACGTCAGTCACCGGCCCCTTCTTCGTCCCGGGATACGCAAATAAAAGTCAGTTCACTTCCCACTGACTATTTTTTGCAAGCCCAGGAGAAATAATTCAATGGTCGCCGACCATTGGTTTCCCCTCGCATGGTTTCAAGGGGAAATGGCGGCGCAGGGTGGGGAGGATTGGGGGATAATCGGCAGGGCGGGCTCTCTGGCACTCAGTAAGCTGCGATCCTCGTCAACCAGAATTATCCCCTATGTTTCCAGAAGTCATTTTATAATCTCCCATGTGACACAGGAGACACAGTTTCCTCGCTTATTATCAAAACCCCTTGTGCATAGGCTTTCGGCCACAAAATAAGTCGCAAGAGCGTTAAACCCTGCAAAGTGTAACCTGAACCGTTATGCAGGACAATGGCCCTTATTCTGATTGATGCGGACTTTACCGCGTTCTTACGGATTGCGTCTTTACGGCGTCTGCGCATGCGTAGAGAACGCAACGCGCATGTGCCACGCCTTGACTCGGTACCAGTTCGGACAAAGCCCGTCCAAAACTGGTCACCGCAATCAGTCGGGAAATAGGGGCGTATTATGGGCGTCATGCGGAATGACACATGGGCGTAGTTTCAAAGTGGGCAAAACGGGGCGGAAACATGGGCGGACACGGGGGAGTACACTTATGTTGGGGGGCGTACATTCGGAAACCACTCCGAATGCACGCGAGCAAAAAGGGCTGAAATGTGCGGTGTCCACAAGTGTACTATTGCTTTGCGGACACCACTCGTTCATGCGGTAGGCGAACGTACGCCTAATGACTACAACCATTAACACCTGAACCCAATACAATCTACTCCTTTACTCATTACTCACTAATAGGACGCTTGTCAGTGCTTTAATTGAAACGATTGCTGCTTCAAGGAAACCTTACTCATCAGCCACATATGCTGTACTTCTCAGACACTTAAAAACTGCTAACAATTGACATGACAGAATATTAATACTAGCAATACACATGTGTATTCGACATGTACTCATGAAACCACACATTTTGGGTAAAGTAAACACATTTATTTATATTCATGTCACACTCAATGCCACTGTCATGCAATGACCATAAAATTAAACATCACAACTATAAACAACATGGCAGGAATGCAGCAAAATAAATAATAATAAAACAAAAATATAATAGCACACAGATGGACAGTGGGTCATGTGATGTCTTGCAGAAGATACTTCATAGTGGGTTGTTTGGCGTAAATACTCCGCTTACGTGCGGTAGCACCGCTTGGCTCCCGGTCGGATGCGGTATTCCCGAGCATACTCTGTAATACTCTGTAATACCGTGCCGAATCGGAGTGTTTCTCCCGCACACGCATGGTTTGTATGTCGTCCGTAAACACGCCCTGTTCTTAAAGAGTGAGTCCGTCCGAATGCGGAGGACACGTGGGCGTTTCTACGGACGATGGCCGCATGCGGAAAAACACCGTGGCGTGCGGACCGCTCCGTAAGAATGCGGGAATTTCCGCACAGATCAGAATAAGGGCCAATGTAACTGACTTAAGAGTCTGCAGTTAAAAAAAACTAATCTGCCATTTTATGCTGCCACTGTGTTTCCAGAGGTCCTGCGGGAACAGTCACCTTCATAGAAAGACTAGACTGAGAAGGGTGGGGGGGGGGGGGGGGCTGGGTGTTCCCTATGGAAAGAAAAAATAATAGTCTGTGAATTAATGAGAACAAATAACTTTCACTTTGCTGACTGACAGATTGATCCCCCGCTGCCTCATACCACGCAGACTGTCCTTACTAAGCCCTCGCTGCCTCAATTAGCGGTAACTGACGAAGGCAACTTGCTGACAAAAAATAGATCTTTTTAGCACTTTGAAAACTGAGAACTGTGCGATACGTATGAAACAAAGTGTCCTATATTTGTCACTTCAGAGAGATTTTCACATTTCTACATTTCTCTCCCTTTAGAATGTTCTGATTAATCATCTGATGCCAGGGGGCCTGCAGTGCATCACAGGGTTCTCACCACCCTAGATATAATTGTGCCTTACCTGTATTTTATTTAGGGCATTAATCTAATCATAAATGTTGGCATATCTTTGTGGCCATGAGACACTGTACTATATCTTATTGGCCATGACACTACCTTGAGAGGGACAGTTTTGCAGCTCCGAAACGGGAGCATTTACACAAGAGCTGTAACATTCTTGGAACAGACAGGACAAGATGGTGCTTTTGGCTGATGAATGCATGGCGAGCGCATGTAGTGCTGAATGAGAAATTCTGCATTAACATATCAATGCAGCGCAGCCTCCTGAAACACAGAGCGGATTATCAGAGCAGGGCGTACTAGACCCCGCAGCACCAGGGGGGCCTGAGGACAATACATTACCAAAAGCTGCTCCAACACTCAATGGGGTCTGTCAGTAGTGCTGAAGCAGTATATAGCAAGCCTTCCCTCCACTTACTCACGTGGCACACTGAGCTTTGGACATGGCCGTGTCTCAAGGCACCAGAAGTGTTTTTGTTTGTTTGTTGCTTGCCCTACATCCCTATATCCAGTGGAGGCTTCAGAGGAGCAAGACAGTTCAAAATTCAAATAGGGAAGCCACACCCACTGCCACCAATTGCCATTCCAAACTGATTCACTGGCAGTTGGTGTGGCTCCCCTATTTGAATTTTGAACTGTGCTGAGGCCCAACTCTGGAGCTGCCACTGATTATATCTATGTATCCTAATAAGAGGATGAGGAGAGCGCGCATAGTTTAAGACATACAGACAGGGAACCCTTATGCAGTGATTCCCAATAAATGAAAAGCTTATCTGATAATACTCTCAGTTGTCGTATTCCGGGCTTCCATAATGCTGGTTGACCTTGTAGATATTTGGCATTTGATGGGGTCAGAGGCGGATTAAGCACAGGGCGACAGGGACGGTCGCCCCAGGGCCCCCACAAATAAGGGGCCCCACACCAGCACTGCTGCCGATATGGGGCTTCTGTTGCCCTGTGCTTGGGCAGTGGGGTCGGGCAGGCGGTCCCTGCAGCAAGCTGGGCAGTCAGCGGTGGGGTCCCTGCGGCGGATGGGAATTAGTAGCCAATACCGCTACTAGTTCCCATCTGTTGCAGGGACCCCGCCGCTGACTTCTCATACGCTGCAGGGACCCCGGTGTGGACTGCCCAGACCGCTGCAGGGACCCCCTGCCCGCCTGCGCTGCTCCCAGGTACCAGCCTCCCCTGATGGTATGTCTGTCGGGGCCCCCAGAATATTGTTGTCCAGGGTCCCCACAGACCTTAATCTGCCCCTGGATGGGGTAAATTTACTAAAATGGGAGTTCTATTGAAGCTGGGATGTTGCCCCTAGCAACCAATTAGATTCTAGAAGGTGCTAAATAAATAAGAAGTAGAATCTGATTAGTTGCTATTGGCAACATCCTATATTCAGCAGTAAACCCATTTTAGTAAACCCATCTATTTCTCTTTATAAATACATTTGTATAGGTGCCTACATGGTTGTTCTGTACGTTAACGTTATATATGCACAAACATCTTAATATAGCTGATTCCTGTAGTGACAGCATTACCCATAAACATATGTATTACAGAGAGAACATTATAGAGAATACATTAATATTCTATGACTGCATTCTACTATGCTTCCTTCCATATGTATTCTTAGGTGGATTTGTAAAGTGCAGCTTACTCTGATTACTAGCGCTTGCATGTTCCTTACTGCACTGCTGCTGACTTGGGCGGTGGCCATGTTGCAGAATCTCTCTGGCTGCTTAGGGCTCCATTATTTATGTTTGCCTCTGACCCCCTATTACCTCTCTGTCCCCCCTATTACCTATGTGTGCCTCTGACCTCTCCATTTCCCACTTGTGCCTATGACCCCCTCCCCCCTTCATTACCATTTTATGCCTCTTATCCCACCTATTATCCATGTATGCCACTGAACGCTTCATCTCTCTCTCACCACCAGGGTGGTGCTCACTTTCTCACTCCCTCTCTCTGCCCCCCCCCCCCCCCCTTATCCTCCCTTTCTACCCTCACTCTCTCCATATCTCTCTCTCCTCTTCCTCTCCCTCCTCTGTGTCTTTACTTTTCTCCCCCTCTCCTCCCCCACCCTCACTCTCTCCTTCTCTCTCTCTCTGTCATCTTTCTCTCCTTCTACCCCCTCTCTCCCCCATTCTCTACCCATTCTCCTTCTCCTCCCTGCCCTCTTTTTCTCCCCTCCATGTCTCTCTGTCCCTATCTAGAAACCCCCCCCCCCCCCTTACAGATCCTGCATTTGCCCCTGCGTTCTTTAAGAAAGTATAACACACCTGGACAGGTCCTGCATAGATGGGATTCTCCGGTATTTCTCTTAAGGTGCCCATACACGGTGCGATTATTGCATGCGTTTTAGTCTAGATCGCATCACATCGCATGTGATTTGCATGCAATATGATGTGAAGGGGACCTAAGGGGTTATTCTAGTTCACTCGCAAAGGCACAATCACTCTCTTATGGACAAAACCATATGCACTGCAGGTGGGGCTGATGTAACATGTGCAGAGAGAGTTGCATTTGGATGGGGTTTGTACTTCAAACTGATATCTATATTGCAGTGTAAAAATAAAGCAGCCAGTATTTACCCTGCACAGAAACAATAAAATACCCAAATCTAACTTTCTCTGCACATATTACATCTCCCCCCCTGCAGTGGAAATGGTTTTGTCCATAAGAGAGTGATTGTTCCTTTGCGAGTGAACTAGAATAACCCCCCTAGTTCAAAAAGTATGTGCAGCACATACTGGGGCAGATGTAGTAAGCCTTAACAAGAGATAAATGCAAGGGTGATAAGGAGAGATAAATGTCCAGCCAATCAGCTCCTTACTGCCATGTTACAGGCCGTGTTTGAAAAAAGTCAGTAAGGAGCTGATTGGCTGGACGTTTATCTCTCCTTATCACCCTTGCATTTATCTCTTGTTAAAGCTTAATACATCTGCCCCACTGTTTGATCTGTTCAAGGGGATGTGCACGGGAGTGCGCATTGCATCGCACCCACAAATCACACCGTGTATGGGCACCCAGGTAGTTTTGGGCTGGGGAAACTGAACAACTGTGCCCTGTTGTGCAAACGCCAAGGGTGACATCCGGACTGGACTGCCACAATAGTTAAAAAAAAATTGTTATGAATCTTGACAACAAATGAATTGTGTTTTATTGATAACCAAAATATAATTTTACAGAAACAAGAAAAGGAAGCCTACTACATTATAGTCTGCACTGTACAAACCACTTTACGCATCACATACACTACTGCGCAGAATAGACCATCTGTACATAGGATACAGCAGCAGGTAACTTCACTTTGGAAGGAGTCGGGGCTCCTGATTAAATTGATCAAGAGATGTAATGTATCTACTATATGTATGTATGTATGTATGTATGTAATGTATGTAAATGCTGTTTACCTGCTTCAAAATAAAGACCAAAGATGCATACACGGGGGCGATTATTTCAAATATTGCTGGCAATATGGTTGCTGAGCGACCATATTGCCAGCGATGGGAGTGTGCACCAGCGATAAATCGCTGGGTGCGCGCTCCCGTTTTCAGCCCCTAAATGGTCGCTGATCGGAGGAACATGCTCCTCCGACCAGCACTTTCCCTGCCTCTTCTCCCGGCAGTGTGACATTTTCATCTGCGATCATCTCTGGTCGCAGATGAAAACAAGACACTGAGCAATATGATTGCTGTGCAATATATTGCTAGCAATATATTGCCAGCGATCATATTGCTCCGTGTGTACGCACCTCAAGACTTGATCTTATCCAGTGTCTGTGATTCCTGGTCACCCAAGATCACATTGCTAATATAACAGTTCCCACTCAGAGGTGGAACTACCATTGGTGCAGCAGGTGCAGTGCACCGGGGCCCTGAGGACTAAGGGGCCCATTGCTGCCCCTGTCACCCTCTTCCTATAACTCACTGTTTATCCCTGTCACATTCTGCCTCTCTCCGTCACCCACTGCCTCTCCCTGTCATCCACTGCAAGGTTGCATATTGTAAACTTTGGTTGGGGTGAAGGAGGGGGGACCAAATTATATTTTGCACCTGGACCAACCACACAAGTTCCGCCACTGTTCCCACTAACCTACTGTACGTACATATTCATTTTGCAAACAGGCATAAGACCTCATTTCTTACACACAAAATATGCATTCTTTGTAAATAGTATCATTTAAAAAAATATCTTGTAAATAATATTTTTACTTCCTTTAACTCTATCCTTGTTGTAAAGTAAAAACTTGAATTCTGCAGCCTTCATGTAACTGTTGGAACAGCAGGATGAACACCCAATTTCACATCATGTTTAGTTTAAATGAGACCTCGGTCCAGCTATTCACATCAACTCCTGCCAGGAATATTATAAACAAGCTGTGTATGGTAATGAGAATGTGTCTACACCTACTTACTTCCCTGCTACACTGAACAATAATTACATGCAGGATTTTGGCATGTTTTAGAGTTATATTATCATAAGAAAAGGAAGTCTGCAAAGTAAACTATTGAAATGTTAATAAGAGAATTCACAATCCGGTTGATAATCGAAGTTGCCTACACATTGCGCATGCACGGTTGCAATTTGCACAGAAATATCCCTATGCATAGGGATTAAAGAGAGCCAGCAATTAAGGGGCGAAAACATGCCTTTTTCTAGCTGTGTTTGTGAAAACGCAGACGTGACCCTGCGTTCTTTTGGGGTGAGTCTCTGATGTCATTGATGATCACTTCCAGCCTGGTTCTTTAACAGATTAGTGGAAGACTTACTAGATAGAAAGAAATCTGACGGGACGTTTATTCTTTCTGTCCGGGTGCTGACAATGGGCAGTATTCAATGAGCCTGATTCGCCATGTTTTTATGGCGAATTTGTGCTGTTTGGCGAATTTTTGACAAAAACGGTGAATCGCCCTATTCAATGAGCAGATGGCGAATACATTTCAAGGTTTTTTTCGCCATGATTCACCGATTAGCAATCGCTATCTTTTTATGGAGAAGTGGAATGTGAACTTTTAAAATAAAGTGTTTTGTTTTTACATTTGGTGTCAAAAAATCAGGAATTTTATTCTGAGGAGGGGCATGCTATTTTTATTCATGTGCTGTAAGCACATGAATATATATTTAATTTAAAAAAAAATATATATATTTATTTTTTATTTTTTTACACAGCAGCCAGCAGGGGGCGCCGGAGCCGAGCCGCTCATTAGATATTCATATATTCACTGCACCCGATCGTTATCGGGTGTAGTGAATATACCCGGTCCCCTGCTGGCACCCCCGGGGGGCAGCCTGTGCTGCCTGGCACCCGGGGAGCCCACCTCCCCCCCACATACGCTCTGGGGCAGGCAGAGAGTCTTCCATCTCCCTGCCTGCCACCGTCCTAAGGCTCCCTGCGGCATCGCCGCAGGAGCACAAATTCGCTCGTTGCTCGTTGAATACCCGAGTCGAGGCTCCGGAACGTGGTGGGCAGTGGCGAATGTGCAGCGAATCCTAAACAGGATTCGCTGCACGTCGCTGGTATTCACATTGAATACCGCCCTTAATGTTCAGAGGCAACTGTATTTTCTCTAACTAGCAATCCATGCAGATGTGGCCCAATAATACCCATTCAGACATAACAGCAAATTAACGGGTGAAGCAGTTCTACCTGGCAATTTGTGAAGTGTGAAAGGGCATTCCGTGTCTTAGAGCAGTTGGGAGTCCCCCTATCACAGCAGTGAATAGACGCTGTGGGCATGCGCAATCTCTTTCTCCTTTCTCTCCCTCTCTGCCTTATTGTATCTCCCTTTATTTCCACCTCTCTACACTCCACCCTCACTGTCTCCATTTCTCTCTTAACTTTCTCTCCCTCTGCCCCCTCGCTCTCTCCCATTCTCTACCCACCCCCTCTCTCTTCCTCCCCCTTTCTCCCCTGGGCAATTTATCTTGCTTTATACACGGTCTCTCTTAACACTGTCTCTTTCTACCATACACTCTCTCTCCCTGACACTGTCTTTCTACCTGACACACTTTCTCTCTCCCTGACTCTCTATCTTTCTCCCTGACACTCTCTCCCTTACAACAATGTCTCTCTCCATCTCTTTCTGATTCAGGTTTCTCTTCCTCTCTCTCACCATGGCACTGTCTCACTCTCTCTCTGACAATGTCTCTCCCTCAACTCTTCTCACTCTTTCTGACACTGCCTCTCTCCCTCATGCTCTCTTTCCATTTGTCTCTATACCCCCTCTCACATTCTCCCTCCTCCTCTCTGTCTCTTCTGGTCTCTCTCTTCCCTGGGCAATCACTCTTGGTTTCTTCAGTCTCTCTCTCCATGACACTGTTTCTCTATCTCTTCCTGAAACTGCCCCTCTCGCTCTCTCTCTGTCTCTGATGCCCCTCTCTCTCCCCCTCCTGGAACCCCCCATTTCACTTTCTCTATCTCTTTTTCTCCTCACTCTTTTTCTCTCTCTCCCCCTAACATCCTCTTTTTCTTTTAATCCTCTAAGGAGCATTGTAGTGACAGTGGGAGGCCTTTGAAGATTTTGCTATTGGGTCCATGAAGTTCTAGTTGCACCCCTGTGTTTTTTTATGATGCATATATTTTATTAGTGGAATTCAGCACTGTAACCAGAGCTCGTAGCACCCTGTGCTGGCTCCACCCATTTGCATGTGGCACTGGTTGTTGGAGTTCTGGCAGGTTTGTATCTTATTGTGTTAAAGCACAGGCTAATGCTGGCCACACATCAGACCAACTTCAGTCCAACTTTTTAAAAACCCTTCAAACCTCCAACCATCCAACTTGACAGTCCAACTAAACAGTTCCCCACACATCTAACCAACTTTTCTTCCAACCAGTAAACTTTTTTTTTCTTCTTTTAGTTCAGCCAACTTCTGTCCAACTTCTGATGTCACAGAAGTGGGTGGGCAGGTTCTGCCTATTTTTTTTTTTTCATTTATTTTATTAAAATAGTTTAATTCCACCTTTATGTAGTAGACAGCAAGTAAAAAAGTGAAATGAAATGAAACTCTGCTTCACACACCAGGCAATCTCCTCAAAGTTACATGTATCTGTTCAAATTGTTAATTGCAAATACTTTGTAACAATATTCCTCAGTGTTGCAACATAAGCCCCATACACACTAGATTACCTTTTAAAAGACATTTGGTAATTTTAGCCCTTATAAGCGATATCTTTTAAAAAATATTGTTCCGTGCGTATGCTCAATATCACAAACATGTGCCCGACGTTTTGAGGACGCATCACACCATGAAAAAGAGGAGTCCAGCCTCATAATGTTAGGCACATGTTTGTGATTGTCACTGCTGTGGAAGGGATGGGAACGGGGTGCTGCTCTCAGTGCTGGGTGGAGGTCGGTGTGGTCCTATTGTCACTGCTGGGGGGAAGGATAAGGATGGGGGTGCTGTCACTGCTGAGGGAATGATTGGGACAGGAGATGCTGCTGTCAGTGCTGGGGGGGGGAGGATGGAGACAGGGGTTCGTTGCTGCTGTCACTGCTGGAGGGAGGATGGGGGTGCTGTCACTGCTGAGGGGGGGGGGAGTGTGCTGCTGTCACTGCTGGGGGGGAGGATGGGCCTTTCTACTAAATTAACTTAATGTTAAATGTGCAGGTGTTCAGAATGGGATGGCACTTTATAAATAAATACACTTACCGCCCAAACGCTGTGTTGATGTTTCAAGGCGCAAACCCTTTAATCAAGAAAAATCAACACAGCTATGGGTGGTACTGTATGTGTATTTATTTATTATATCAATCTCTAATGCCATCCCATTCTGAAATATATATATATATATATATATATATATATATATATATATATATATATATATATATACTGTATTATGTGGGTGTGTGGTCTGGCACTCCAACTCTCCTGCAACTACCGTGGTGCCATCCAAAAATACACAGACAGGTAAGTATAATAAGACACTGTGTGGCGGCACTCAAACGGGTTTTCTCCCAAAAAAATAATGCAGACCAACAACTGCAGCTAGGTTCTAATGCAGACCTAGCTGCAGTTATTGGTCTGCATTATTTTTTTAGGAGAAAACCCGTTTGATTGCCACCTCATTGGGGAAATTTACTAAGACTAATATGTGCAAAAAAAAATCGTATTTGTATAGTAAAATACGAATTTTTAGGAGTATACGTATTTTCAGGATTTACTATCCTGAAAATATGTAAAATCGTATTCGTATTTATGGCAAATTCATATTTGTATTTACAAATACGAATGTATATGCCATCGGAAAATACGAATAGGAATCGCCATTCAAAAGAATGGTGATTCCTAATTTACTAAGCGGACGTATACAATATGGGCGCTAATAAGCGGTAAACGGCCACTAATTGCCGCCCAAATATGCCAGGAAAATACACTTTATTTTTCTGGCATACTGTATTTGGCAGAAGCCTGTGTGGATCTGACGGATCCGTGCAGGGTTCAATGTGAACAATTTGTGTAGGGTTCCACTGATTTTTTACAACCAGCACCAAGCCCAAGGGCCGGTCCTGGTTCCCAAAATACAGGGGACAAAACGAGTAGGGGTCCCCCGTATTTTAAGAACCAGCACCAGGCCCAACCAGCCAGCAGGGTAATGTCACAGCCGGGGGGAGACTTTTTATACAAGTCCCCCCGGCCAAAGCATTCACCCCCTGACCGGTCAGCATGGGCAGGTTTCCTGGGGAAGTGGGGACCCCCCCAAAGAAGGGGTCCCTCCCCTCCAGAACTTACCTGTCCATGCTGAAGCCTGGGGGTGTCCTCGATGCCCCTGGGAGGTGGGCATCAAACTGATTATTTGTGTAAAAATAGAAAAAAACATTGGGTTTTGCTGTGGAACTATAAGTCCCTGCAAGCCTGGAACACATATTGGGACTTGGAGAACCACAAGTCCCAGCATGCGGCCCAATAATGGGCTTGCTGAGACTCTTAGGGCCTTATTTTGGTTCATTCTTTCTGACAAAATCCTTCTTAGATGGGCAAAACCATGTGCACTGCAGGTGGGGCAGGTGTTACTTGTGCAGAGAGAATTAGATTTGGGTGGGGTTTTACTTCAAAGTGAGATCTATATTGCAGTGTAAAAATAAAGCAGTCAGTATTTTCCCTGCACAGAAACAAAATAACTCACCCAAATCTAATTCTCTCTTCACATGTTACATCTGCCCCCCCTGCAGTGCACATGGTTTTGTCCATCTAAGAAGGATTTTGTCAGAAAGAATGAACCAAAATAAGGCCCTTAGTTCCACAGCAGAACCAATAGTTAAATAAATACACACACACACACACACACACAGCAGAAAAATAAATCTTTATTACACTCAGAGCCCATTCATATATACTTACCTATCTTGTCACTGTAGGTAGGTGTCTGTCCATCCATTCATCTGATGGTCCTGAAAAAATCAATATGGTTACCTGTGGAAGGAAACCATACTCACGGGGGTCTTCCAGCGAAGATCGAGTCCTCTTCTTTCCATGTAGCATCCACGGGTCTTGGTAAAAAAACAAAGGATGGTGAGGTGACTGGGGGCGAGAATGAGTGTGAGTGTGGTGAAGGGGGTAGTGTGGTGACGGAGGGTGAGGTGACAGGTCCAGAGGTGAGAGAACATGAGGTGGCAATGGGTGAGGTGGGTGATGAGGTGAGAGCGGTGGTGGTGACGAGGGCGAAAACTGGTGTGGTGAAGGTGGGGCAAGAGCTGGTGTGGTGATAGGGGGGCAAGAGCGAGTGTGGTGATGGCGGGTGATGTGACGGCACGTGCGAGGGGGTGAGGTGACGGCAGGCGAGAGGGGGTGAGATGACGGAAGTCGAGAGGGGGTGAGGTGACGACGGGGGATGCGGGGTAAGGTGACAGTGGACGAGAGGGTATGACAGCAGAGGATGCGGGACAGTGACAATGGGGGATGCACGGACAGACAGCAGGGACAGTGACAGTGGACACAGTGACAGCGGGGGGCAGTAACAGCAAGGGAAGCGGGGGCAGTGACAAGGATGGCCGCAGGGGGCAGAGACAGCATGGGATGTAGGGGGTAGAAACAGCGGGGGACGTGAGATAGTGACATAACAGTGACAGAAGGGGACTCACGGGCATTGGCCTAATGAACATTCAAACATCCATTATGCATGGCCATATACCATATACCTACTGTCCCTGTCACAATTGCCCCCATGTATGTGGCAAACATTTGACCTGTTGGGCAATTATCTTCTCCTCCCTACCCAAATATATGAGAGAGAGCAAAAGAGAGAAAGAAATAGAGAGAGAGAGAGAGCGATAGAGAGAGAGAGATAGAGATAGAGTGAGAGATAGAGAGAGAAGGAGTGATAGAGAGATAGAGATAGAAAGAGAGAGATAAAGGCTGGAGGTGAGGAGTGTAGGAGAGGCTGGAGGTAAAGGATGGGGCAGGCTGGAGGTGAGAGATGGAGAGGCAACGGCAGATGGATGAGGAGGGGAGGGTTTACCGCTGCCAGGGGACGGGTAAATGTCGGGGACCGGTGGAAGTTGCCGGAGGAGGACACCTACCCCCAGCACCCTGCTGTAACTACACCCGAGCAGCAGAACCCGGTCCCTTGAGCAGAAGTAGCTGGTTACTGTCCTGGGCTGGCGATGGAGGCGGCGGCGGCGGCAGATGGATGAGGAGGAGATGGTGATGATGACCCGGCGCTGCCCTCAGGAAACCCTCAGGACGCGGTGCTGCCTGCAGGACACCCCGGGACCCGGCGCTGATGACAGGGGACACCGGGACCCGGCGCTGCCCTCAGGAAACCCTCAGGACGCGATGCTGCCTGCAGGACACCCCGGGACCCGGCGCTGATGACAGGGGACACCGGGACCCGGCGCTGCTCTCAGGACCCGGCGCTGCTCTCAGGACCTGGTGCTGTGGACAGGTGACCCCGGGACACGGTGCAGTGGACAGGTGACCCCGGGACCCGGCGCTGTGGACAGTGGACGTCTCAAACTACACTGGGGATGCTGCGGGGATCACAGGGGGATGCGACAATGGGGATTCTGCGGGTGCTGTCCTCACATGTCCTGCGCTGGCTCGGCCTCTCACCTCCCACCGCCATTACTGTTGCCGCTGCCACCAGTAATGCCCAGGGCTGGGTGATCGCGGGGGGTAAGTACACTGGGCTGGGATGCTGTGGGGGATCGAGGGGTACGGCAGCAGTGACAGACATCAGAAGTAGGTGGACACTGCTTGTCAGTGTCCACCTACATATCGTTTGGTTGGAGGAACTTTTCCCCCACACCAGAACGATTAGCTGGGGAAAATCAAACAGGTTTGATTTTTCCCAGCAAGTTGGAACGACCGTTTTGGGCCGTTTATCAGCATTTTTTCCCGTGTGGGAGCAAACGGCTGATAATCGTTTGCTCCCACACACCAGAAAGATTATCATTCCAACCAGCCAAAAGTTGGCTAGTTGGAACGATATCTTTCTGATGTGTGGCCAGCATAAGGAGAACATGGCACAGTCTGTGGGTAAAGGTATAAGTGAAAGGAGAAAAACAAAGTGGAGTAATAAGACTAAAGACAGAGAGTGGAAGTCTTTTTGAGCGATACAATGTAATAGCAGATCATATTAATAATCATTTCTGCTCAGTATTCACAGCTGAAAGAGAGGGGAAGGGGCCACAGTTAAGTTGCAAGTATAGTCAGAAAAATTAGGGAGAAACAAATTAATATCAGAATTCACAAAACTGAAAGTGGATAAATCAATGGGGCCAGATGGGATACATCCAAGGATACTAAAAGAGCTGGTAAAACCATTAACAGAATTATTCAACCAGTCACTAGCTACTGGAGTAATCCCAGAGGACCGGAAAACAGCGAATGTAGTCCCACTGCACAAAAGTGAAAGCAAGGAAGAGGTAAGCAACTATCGACCAGTGAGCCTTACATCAGTAGTAGGGAAATTGATGGAAACACTCTTAAAACAAAGGGTATTTCCTAGCATGGAGTCCACAATATTACATTGTATGCCATCTCATTGCATCGCATCGCATGCAGGTATATGGCATGCGATGCGATTAAAAATTGTATAAGCCCCTATACGATTTTAAATTTTATAAGCACCCTAATGGGTGATTATAATGTGAAATACACCCCCACGCCACCCCCAATATCAACACAGAGAGTTGTAGTAAATGGAGTACAGTCAAAGGAGTAAAACGTTACAAGTGGAGTACCCCAGAGATCTGTACTTGGACCAGTGCTTTTTAATATCTTTATTGGTGATATTGCAAGTGGAATTTGGGTAAAATGTGCCTTTCTACAGATGACACAAAGGTATGCAACAGGGTAGACACACCATGAGGGGTAAAACAAATGATTGATGATCTAGGTAGATTAGAGGAATGGTCAAGAGCATGGCAACTACAGTTTCATGCCAAAAAATGCTAAATCATGCACTTAGGTCTCAAAAATCCAAAGACTAAATATAGTATAAATGGCACTATCATGGAAACTACTGAAGAAGAGAGTGATCTAGGTGTCTCTATTTCAGGGGACTTAAAGGCAGGAAGGCAATGTAACAAAGCAATGAAGAAGGCAAGTCAGATGCTTGGTTGCATAGGGAGAGGTATCAGCAGTAGAAAGAAAGAAGTAATAATGCCACTGTATAGGTCATTGGTACGACCTCATCTAGAGTACTGTATTCAGTTCTGGAGGCCATATCTCCAGAAGGATATAAATTCATTACAGACTGTACAAAGAAGGGTAACTAAAATGGTGCATGGCCTACATCACAAAACGTACCAGGAAAGACGAAAAGATCTTAATATGTATAGTTTAGAGCAGAGAAGGGAAAGGGAGGACATGATAGAAACTTTCAAATATATCAAGGGTTTTAACAAGGTACAGGTGGGAGACATTCTTCACAGGAAGAGGAGCAATAGAACACAAGGGCATGCACTGAAACTAGAGGGAGGAAGATTCAGGGGAAATTTGAGGCAGAATTACATCACAGAAAGAGTAGTAGATAAGTGGAATAGCCTCTAATCAGAGGTGGTAGAGGCACATACAGTAGTACAATTTAAACATGCTTGGGATAAGCAGATTGATATTCTTACAAACAAATAAGGATCAAATATGGTTTGAAGTAACATGTTTAAAAAAGGGTCAGACTACATGGGCCAAGTGGTTCTTATTGTTCAAATAGTTTTATTGAAAAGTATAAAAGTTTACAGCATGTGGAGCAGTTAAGAGAAAATTCTGGAGTTACAAGAATAAGGCTGCTCATCCAGCAACATATAAGGAACATAAAATTGTAACAGATCACATGACCAAACCTATTTTGAGGGGGGTGGGTTGGGATCTAGTGGATTGAGAGTAGGGAGAGTTAAGATTGGCGGGAGAGGGAGGGGGGGGGGGGGTGAAGGAGAGTAAAAAAAAAGGGGAGATTACGTAAGTGGGGAGGGGAGGGAGAAGGGGGTATAGATGGGGGGAGGGGTTAGGTCAGTCCCGGGAGAGGGGACCCAGTGAGTGAGTACCAGGGTTCCCAGATTTTGTGGTACTTCTCGACAGTGTTGTTTTGTAGGCTGGTAATGTATTCCATTTTTGCAACAAACCAGATGCGGTTTGAGAGTTCTGTGTGAGACGGAGTTTTAGGATCTTTCCATGATCTAGCGATCAGGAGTTTAGCTGCGGATGTGATGTGGAGAATTAGTTTGTTGGTGTGGGCGGGTAACTGGTCGACTGGGCCACACAGGAGCATATTTGTGGGGGATAGTGGGGGGCAGGCAGGGATAACAGAGGCTAGGACAGATTGAACCATGTTCCAGAAGGTTTTAATATATGGACAGGTCCACCAGATATGGAGAAAAGTGCCTTCGCATCCACAGAGTCGCCAACAGGAGTTGGGGGCGGATGGGTATATGGCATGGATACGTGACGGGACGAGATACCAACGGGTGTAGATTTTGTACGAGGTTTCTTTAATTGCTACACTAATGGAGCACTTAGAAATGGCTAGTCGTATATCATTCCATGCGTCTTCCCCTAGGGGGGTCCCCAGGTCCGAGTCCCAAGCAGCTTCGTGGGGTTCTATAGGTGGGCCATCTGGTGAGAGAATGTAGTGGTATAGATAAGATATAGTGCCCCTGTCCGTAGGTCTGTAAGAGCACAGTTTCTCCATGGGAGTAAGGTCCCTGAGGGTATCAGTTTTAGGGAGTGAAGAGAAGAAGCTTCTGATTTGTAGGAATTGGTAGAAAAGAGAGTGGGGGATGTGGTGTTTCTCTCTCAGGTCCGCAAAAGAGAGGGGGGTATTCCTGTCTTGAAGATGTTTAAGTCGTGTTATTCCTAGCTTGGACCAGGTAGAGGTCATGTGGGGGGATTGGCCTGGAGGGAATGAAGGGTGTTGCCAAATCGGCGTTAATGGAGAGGGATGGGAGGTGAGGGAGAGTTTGTCGGCTAAGGTGTCCCATATAGAGAGCGTGAGGGATATTGTAGGTGAAGATTGAGCTAGGGTGGGTCTAAGTTTTCGTGGAATCCAGGGGAGATGGGAGATGGAGTGGGTCATAGCAAGATCCGACTCCATGTCAACCCATCTTTTCATGCCGGGGGGGGGGAGTGCCAAGCAACTAATTGGCTGAGTCTGGTGGCTTGATAGTATTTGGAAAAGAGAGGGAGGCCCAGGCCTCCTGATGAGGGGGGTTTGGTAAGTATGCTACGTTTAATGCGTGGTTTCTTGTGATTCCAGATGAATTTACAGCATGAGGTTTGTAGGGTGTTGAGGGTCCTAGTGGGGATGCTGATGGGGAGGGTCTGGAATAGGTAAAGGAGTTTGGGGAGCACAGACATTTTTATAACATTAATTCTGCCTATCCAGGAAATGAAGAGTTTACTCCAGCGAGCGAGATCTTGTGTGATGGACTGGATGAGGGGGGGAAAGTTGAATTTGTAAAGGTTAGTGTAGGATTTTGTGAGGTTGATTCCTAGATATTTTATATAGTCCCTGCGCCAAGAGAAATCAAAGTTAGTTTGGAGAAGGTCGAGCGCAGGTCTGGGGATATGGAGGGGGAGTGCTTCAGATTTGTCATGGTTAATCTTGTAACCCGAAAGATGGCCGTACAAGGATAGTTCTTGAAAGAGATTGGGGAGGGAAATGGAGGGGTTGGAGAGAGTGAGGAGGACGTCATCAGCAAAAAGTGATATTTTGTAGCTAGAGTTGCCTATCGTGACACCTGAGATATCAGGATTGATTCTAATGCGGTTGGCAAGGGGTTCTATAATTAGTGCAAAAATAAGCGGGGATAGTGGGCAGCCCTGTCTGGTTCCATTGGAAACACTGAATGGGGCAGAGGTTAGGCCTGCAGCAGAGACAGAAGTAGAGGGGTTATGATAGAGAGCTTGTATGGCCTGTAGGAACTGTCCTTGAAATCCAAATCTTTGGAGTGTGTGGGAAAGAAAAGACCATGATACCCTGTCAAACGCCTTTTCTGCATCTAAGGTTAGTAACAGGGTGGGGAGCTTAATGGCGTTTGCGTGGTGGATCAAGTTGATGGTTCTTCTGGTATTGTCTAATGCTTGGCGAGTTGGTACGAAGCCCACTTCAGAATCAGAATCAGAATCAACTTTATTGGCCATGTATGCTTGCGCACACTAGGAATTTTTTGTGGATTACAGTGCAGCATCAGGTAGGGATGATGGGGGGGGGGGGCATTGCATACATTACATTAAGACATTACATGCAGGAACCACATGCCCGCCGGGCTGCACAGCGCCTAGGCAGCCATCAGCGGCACCACTGGTCGTTGCAGCAGCCAGGTGGTTAACAACATAAGCAGGGACAGTACAGTTTATCACACAGGGAGCACATACTCATCAAAGCTGCACAACGCCTAGGCAGCCGTCCATGGCGCCACTGGTCGTTGCAGCAGCCCGGTAGGTAGCAATATAAACAGGGACAGTATATTTATCACACAGGGAACACATACCTGCCAACTGCACAGCGCCTAGGCAGCCATCAGCGGCGCCACTGGTCATTGCAGCAGCCAGGTATGTAACAATAGAGCAAGACAGCACAGTATAGCAGAGACAGTATGGTTATCACAAGGGAGACATAGGGTTACATAGGCTGAGTGCACATTTTCCTTGGCAGCCATTTGCGGCGCCATCTTCCTGTGGGAGAACCAGTGTGGGGGGGGGGGGGGCTGGGGGGCAGGGGGAGAGTGAGTCAGTGAGGCCTGGGGAGAGTCAGTGAGGCCTGGGGCTGGAGTTGGGACCTCTTTAGGCTGGGTTCCACGCCGCTGCCACCGATGGTGTAATTGTACCTTCTCCCTTGGGGGAGGGGGGGACGCCACCAATGAGAGTCGGCTAGGTGCCGGTGGGGGGGTCACCGCCTCTGGAGGCCATGCCGTGGGCCGAGATGTACGCCTGCGGCCGGGTCCTGTGCGCATCCTGAGCTTCAGAGGGGGAGCTGGGGGGGAGGCGCAGCTTCCTCCTCTGCCCTCTGGTGTGGCCGCTGCCGTTGTTTGGCCGCCTGTCGCCTGGGTGAGGGGGGAGGGGGACACCCGCGCCGGAGGCACCCATTATCCTCCTCCGTGCAGGCTGCGCCATTCTGTACCACTTGAGAGGGGAGGGCGGCAGCCGGGACTCACCACTGGGTGCCGCAGCCGTTGTTCTGCTGCCTGTTCCCAGCCAAGGGGATGCTATGCTGGGGGCATCCTCTTTGCCTGCTCCGTCCTCTGCTCCATCCTGTCCTCCGCTCCGACCACTCAGGGCTGCCAGCGGGACCTCCAGGCTGACCCGATGCAGCCGATGCTACTCTCCCCGCCGGGCAGATGGCGTCACTTGGCGCCAGGGGCTCTCCATCTCATTTCTCCCCCTGCATCCGCAGTCCGCACCACGCTGAGCTCCCCGTCTCCGGGGGCCGGGAGCACAGAGGAAGCATGCAGGAGCTCTCCTGCTTGATCAGGGTGAATGAGGGAGGGGAGTATTGGATTGAGTCTATTAGCTAGTATTTTTGCAAAAAGTTTTAGGTCTGTGTTTAGGAGGGATATGGGGCGGTAGTTTGATACCAGCTGTGGGTCTTTGCCGGGCTTTGGTATGACGGTGATTACCGCTCTCGTAGTGTCTGGGTTTAAGAATTCTCCATTTAAGATGCGATTGAAGGTAGCAGTGAGTTGGGGGAGTAGAGATTGTTGGAATGTTTTATAGTATGAGAAAGGGAGCCCGTCCGGACCTGGTGATTTGGAGGGTTTTTGGGATTTGAGGGCGTTTTTTATTTCTTCTGAGGAGATAGGGGAGCAGAGTTTGGAAGACATGTCTGAGTCAAGTTCTGGGAGAGAGCATGAGGTCAGGTATTCGGGAGAGGACATTGACGTGAGGGTGGAAGAGGGTGGTGTAGAGGAATTGTACAGGTTGTTATAATATTGCTTAAAGATGTCATTAATATCGTTGGGATGGTAGCACAGAGAACCTGAGGGGTTTTTAAGGGACGGGATAGCGGAACGGGCTTTACGGCTTTTGAGTTGATTGGCCATGAGAGAGTCTGCTTTATTACTCTTCTCATAGAAACGCTGATTGGTCCAGCGTAGGGATTTCTCAATTTTTTCTGAGAGGATAGCATTGAGAGCGGCTTTGGCCTTGGAGAGTTGTTTGTAGTTAAAGTCGGTCGGGGAGCGTTTATGTTGCGAGTCGAGGAGGGCGACTTTGTTTAGTAGGTTTTGAAATTTTTGTTTCTGTTCCCTGTTTCTATGGGAGGCGTAGCTAATGATGTGGCCCCGGATTACTGACTTATGCGCTTCCCAGACTAAAGGAGTACAGTCTTGATCAGCGGAGTTGAGAGAGAAGTAGTCTATCAACGCCTCATTGATCTTGTTTTGGAAGTGTGGGATCTTTAATAGGGTCTCGTTTAAGCGCCATGAGGGCTTGGGGATTGGTGTTTCCAAAAGGTTGAAAGAAGAGGTGAGAAAGCAATGGTCAGACCATGTACTGGGGATGATGCTGGAGTTTATTAATGAGGTGGAGGTCGAGGGGTCACAAAATATCAGGTCAATTCGCGAGTGAGAGTGATGGGAGGGGGAGTAGTAGGTATAATCTCTGGTGGAGGGATTCATGGAGCGCCAAGTCTCGACAAGACCGGTCTCTGTGGTATGCTTTAAAAGGGCCCGGGCCAGAGGGTCGGATCTAGAGGAGGGGAGGTGTGGTGATTTATCTAAGTCTGGGTCAGGAACGCAGTTAAAGTCTCCTCCTAGAAATACATGACCGCTTTTCTTTTTCTGCAAGGTGGTGAAGAACTTTTTAAAGAAGCGTTGTTGGCCTGAGTTGGGGGCGTATATATTAGCAAAAGTTACCTCCATGTGGCCCAGTCGACCAGTGACAATGAGATATCTGCCATCGGAGTCTTTAAACACCGAGTGCATTGAGAAGGGGAGTCTATTGGGTGTCCAGGTGCTCTGAAATGTGTCTCTTGCAGAAGGATGACGTCTGCATTAAGGGTACGAATGGTGCGGAATAGGAGAGAACGCTTTTGAGGGGTGTTTAGGCCCCTTGCGTTCATTGAGGCTATTGTGAGTGGCATCCTAGGTTGCTAGGTGGGGAAGAGAAAGAGGATGGGGGGGGGGAAGGGGGGGTGGTAAGGCGGAGGGGGGGACAGATACTGTGTGTGTTAAAGAGGATAAGTGTGAGCGTTACTCTAGAGCGTTGTGGAGGGGGTGGGGGCTAGGTGTGATAGGAGGTTAGGGAGGACGAGGCTGAGAACGAGTCCTCAGAGAGAGGAGGAGGTGCTCAGTTGGTGGGACGGGTGTGTCCAAAGGGGTGGTCCACCCTTAGGGGGCGTCACCCTAGGAAGAAGGGTTGGGGGGGTGTGTGGAAAGTAAGCGTATCTTGTCGATTCCCCTGGGTGCGGTGGTCAACAAATAAATTGAAACATTAAACATACAGATGTCAAAGAAATCAAAAGGGTGCTGAGGCGAGGGGGGGAGAGCGGCAGAGAGAAGGGGCCCATTTGCTGTCAAATATGTACTGCAGGGACGGGTAGGGAGTGTTTTTCCCGTAAATTGCGGGCAACAAGATCGAAGGTGCTCTCCCAACCGCCCTATGCCCCCCGCCCAGCCCCTATACAATCTAACAAGGCAACTTCAAACACATTCAGTGTCATGGCCTGAACTGAAACAAGCGGTCTGGAATGACCATTAGAGAAGTGAAGTACAATCCTAACTAGTGCTCAAATATGTGAGGAGCAAACTGGTAAACAAAAAGGTAAAAGTCCAAGGGGGTCATTCCGTATTAGCTGAAGGGTCCGAGTCACTCGTGGGTAGATGGTGACCCGCCCTCTGGGAAGGAGGAAGATTCTTCAAGGTGGGAGAGCAGATCCCTGCATTCCCGCATATCTCTGATTAGAACAGTCTTACCGTTCAGGTCCACAATTAGCTTGAAGGGGAAGCCCCAACGGTAACGGATGCCTTTGTCCCGGAGGGCGGTTGTGAGGTCACGAAAGTCCCTTCTTTTTGCTAGTGTGAGAGGGGCCAGATCCTGATAAAACTGGAGATTCGAGGATTCAAAGGTGGTGGATCTCTGACCTCTAGTTGCTGAAAGGACCATTTCTTTGTCTTTAAAGCTTAGGAATCGGATGATCACGTCCCGGGGTGGATCTCCATCGCGGGGTTTTGGTCTAAGCGCACGGTGCGCTCTCTCTAAAGGAAGTTTTCGCGGACCAATATCTTTGGATATGGTGGAGAAGAGTCTGTGGAGGTAGGGCTCTAGGGCCTCTTGCGGGATAGATTCAGGAATGTTGCGTATACGGATGTTGTTTCTCCGCTCTCTGTTTTCCAGATCTTCGTTCTTAGAGCGAAGGTCAGTTAGTTCAGAGATGATGTGGTTTAGGTCTCTGCTTGTGTTGTTCAGAGATTTTTGAAAGCCGTCTTGTCGAGATTCCAGTTTGGAGGTTCTGGCTGCAAGGGAGGTAATGTCTGATTTAATGGAGGCCATCGCCTTGTCCAATTTAGTCTCGAGCGAATCCTTAAGATCAGTGATTAAGGATCGAAGAGCCAGGATGTCCTCCTTGGTGGAGGGGGTAGGTGAGGCGGGCTGCTTCTTATCCATGACTTTTGGGGTAGGGGAGTTGGGCTCCTCCCGAGGGGTTGCTTTGATGGAGCGAGTGAAGTGGTGAGAGATGTCAGATCCACCTTTTTTGGGCGTTTTAGCGGTGGATCTCCGCATGTGAGAGGGGCCCGGGCAGGTAGAGTAGTATGAATGGATCAAAAAAGGCCGGGACTTGTAGGGAGTCGGGCCCTCGATCAGTTGTTGTATGGTTCGGTAAGTAGGGGTGGATGGTCAGGGGCACCCAGGGGAAGCGGGGCAGGGGCCTTTAGGTCGACATGAGGCGCTACAGTTCAATTGAAGAGGAAAGGGGGTAGTCTCTTTGTCAAGGCTGACGGGGAGGGGGGTCCACTTTCCCAGATGATGGGGAGCTTGATAGTAGCCGGAGAATGGGAGACTGTTGTTTCTCAGCTGTGGGGTCTCCTCACGATGCTGCGGGGGTCGGGCTTTAAGCGTTGCTCAGTTATAAGGAGGCGGAGTGGGTTCAGAGGGGATGGGATTGGCAGGGGCGGCAATACGTGGGCCTGGGACGTGGGTATTATCCCCCTTACATAGGGGTTTTCATTGGCCTGTGTTGGGCTGCGTCTGCCCCACTCAATATGGCCGCCGCCTGTCTTCTTCAGTGCCTGGGGAGGGTGTACAGGCCGGGTGCAGCACGTAATTATGAGGGCGGAACAGCCTTGACCCTCTCACTATTATGCCCAGTCTGGCTGACCTGGATGGAGCCGGGAGAGCAGGCGAGTGGATCGGGCCAAGTGGTTCTTATCTGCTCTCAAATTCTATGTTTCTATGTTTCTATGTGTGAAGGTTGCTACTGACGCGCTACTGGTTTACAGTGTCATTCCATGCACCCTGCAAGCCAGAAGCACAGTGACTTGACAATAGTTTGTAGACTTAGGAGCAAGGTTTAATTAATCTGGGGTGCACTAGCAACTAAGGGGTGGGCTCAGGGCCGGCGTCACCATTAGGCAGCTCTAGGCATTTGCCTAGGGCGCCGGCACCTGGAGGGCGGCAGTTCGCCCCTCACCCCCAGCGAACTGTGTAAAAAACTTGCGGCCCCGGCGTCCCTGCAGTGCTGGGGCGGTCAGGGGTGTCCGTGCCGTAGGGGTACCTGCGGCGCCGTCATGTGTATAAAGCTGGCTGCGGCCGGCGGGGTCCCTGTAGTGCCGTAGGGGTACCTGCAGCGCCATCATGTGTATAAAGCTGGCTGCGGCCGGCGGGGTCCCTGTAGTGAATAGAAAATAACTAGCGCTATGCGCTAGTTATTTTCTATTCACTACAGGGACCCCGCCGGCCGCAGCCAGCTTTATACACATGACGGCACCGCAGGTACCCCTACGGCACAGACACCCCTGACCACCCCAGCACTGCAGGGACACCGGGGCCGCAAGTTTTTTCCACAGGTACCACCCCCCCTCCCCCCGGCACCGGGGCGCCCCCACCCCGACTCGCCTGGGGCGCTCCGGTGCCTTGCACCAGCCCTGGGTAGGCTTGCAGTGCCACTACAGAGGGTACATTTGATTAGTAGGGTGTTTAGCAGAGTCACAAATATAAATATATATATATATATATATATATATATATATATATATATATATGTCTAAAGTCTTTGGCACAATCCAGCAGTATTATATGATATCGCAACGTGGAACTTACAGGTACGTAATCAGTGACTGAGGGAGGATCGGAAGACATTTGTTCTACAGTTGTCTTTGTTCTACAATGTCTCCTGGGAAATGTAATTTATAAATACATTTCAATTACAATATTGCAACATTTTTCCCAGCACATTGGACAGTCATTTCTCCAATTGCTAGACAAGATCAGACAGGCATTGTTTAATTACCGCTGTAGAGGCATCATGATATAAATACATAGGAATAGTTCTGGGAGGTGGTGGAGCATGTATTTAAAAAAAAAAAAAAAATAGAGAAAATAAGCGGTGTTACTTGTTGCTTTGTTACTGTCCTTGTCATCAAAATCCCCCCTCCTCTGAAGTCTGCAAGACAAAAAAAAATAAATAAATAAATAAACGATCTGTATGAAGTTAATCATACCCCTTTCACATCGCACTTTTAAAACGGTATATTGCCGTTTTTTTTCCATTTTAAAACGTTTAAGGCTGCAATGTGAAAGTGCCAGAGTTGATTTACCGGTTAAAGTTAACCGGTATTTCAACACGGTTAAAAAGCAGAGTCCTACACGTTTTAAAGCCGTTTTTTTGGCAGTTTGAACAGCTCTATTTCAATGGCTTGAAACGTGTCCCTTGGGGGTTAAACGGGTTGAATGTTTGAATGGTATTAAATGATTTTTAAAACGGTTTTCACCTGCAATGTGAAAGGTCTCAAGGCTCTGACCCGTTTTAAAGTCCCATTTAAGAATACCGTGTCATTACCCATTTCTGCAATGTGAAAGCAGTATAACATAGCTGGGAATTTCCTCTTTTATTATGTTTTTTATTTTTTAAACTGAATAATATGCAACCAACTAGTAGTCTGGTTGCAACGGTATTGTCCTAGTGGGATACAAACCGTTGAGAGGGGGCGGGATGCCGGCATTTAGAATACTTTCGATAGAAGAAATCCTGACAGGGCTCCGATAATTATAATTACCTTCCCCTCCCACCCCACCCCCCCACCAATGTTCCCTCTAATTTTACAAAGGCTATGTAACTTTGGAAGGAAATTTTTGTGCGTCACATAACGTAGACAGGCCTAGGTTTCGAGTTCTGTTGAGTTAATAAAGCAATTTGAATGTTTACAGACTTCACACACCACACATATAGGCTATAGCAGTGATTTTCAACCTTATTAAACTCGTGGCACACTAAAACAAGATTTTAACATTTGTGCGCTCAGTTGTAATGTCTGTGCGCGGGCTCGGCGAGTTGTGTGCGCACGGACACGAGCACAGCTTAGAGGGAACACTGCCCCCCACCCTTCTACCCTGCCACCTTAAGCTAACCCTCCCACCACACAGCTTAACCCTAACCTGACCCAGCTTAACCCTAACCCCCTTCTAAGTGCCTAACCATAACCTTCCCCCTCCCCCACCCTAAAGTCCCTGCTGGTGCCTACACCTAAACCCCTCCCCCCAGTGGCGGATTCAGGGGGGGGGGGGGGCACCCGGGCACGTGCCCCCCCTGTCATTTCATTTTGTAGCTGAGGACCAGGGCTTTCCAACGAGCCCAGCCCCGTGTCTCTAGCCCCCCGGGAACCAGAGATATCGGCTGGCAAAGCTGTAACTTTTTTCCCCATAGGATAATATGGGACCCGTCAATTCCGACCCCCACCCGGTTCCGACGGCTGCCAGTTCCCCCCCTGGCATCAAAGAAGCTTGTGGTTGATCTCATTCAATTCCAAATCGCTGGGCCTTCAATATGTTACCAGGCTGGTCCATATCGGTCAATCGGTTCCAGAGATATTACGTGTAAACTGATTTTTTTTATTTTCGAAATGTAATTTCATGGCTGTTCTTGTTCTTTGAGGGCAGATTACTCTGGAACCAAACATTCCAGTTTCACTGGACCAAAATCATTCAAAGCCCACTCAAAAGTTCTTCAATATGATGCTTGTCTCATGTAAATGGATCAGTTGGTTCCGAAGATATAGCCGGTTAAATAAGATAACTGGTTAAAGGGGGGGGGGGAGGGGTGGTTTTCTCTCCCCCTCACACCAGAAAATGCAGGGACTAGGCTGGTGTAAAAGGGGCCAACCTGGGAATGCATTTTCTGGTGTGAAAGGGGTATTATTTCAAATAGCCGGGACCTGCAGTGCTCTGAATACAGCCAGGCTCTGCCACTGTCAGTGGCTATCACTTCTGCCTGGCGGCTGTCCCCCATTTACCGTGAGCATGTATTCCCCTTGGCAATGAGCATGTAATCCCACATGGCAATGAGCATGGAACCTCTGGCAATGAGCATGGAACCCTTGGCAATGAGCATGTAGATAAGAAGCACATATGTAGCATAATTTTTAATAGGTATTATGGTGTTTGACATAATACGTAATGGACATAATGGAGTGTAACTTAACGTGTAATGGATATTATGGTGTAAATGTGTAATGCGTGCCTTTGGTGGACAATGTTCCTGTTTATGAAACGTATTGTGAATTTTGGCTTAATCTGTGTGGCATTATGTGAATTCTGGCTCAATCCGTGTGGTATTATGTGAATTTTGGCTCAATCCGTGTGTCATTATGTGAATTTTGTCACAATCCGTGTGGCATTATGTGAATTTTGGCTCAATATGTGTGGCATTATGTGAATTTTGTCTCAATCCGTGTGGCATTATGTGAATTTTGGCTCAATCCATGTGGCATTATGTGAATTTTGACACAATCCATATGGCATTATGTTTATTTTGGCTCAATCCATTTGGCATTATGTGAATTTTGGCTCAATCCGTGTGTTATTATGTGCATTTTGACACAATCCATTTGGCACTATTTGAATTTTGGCTCAATCTATGTGGCATTATGTGAATTTTGGCTCAATCCGTGTGGCTTGATGTGAATTTTGACACAATCCATGTGGCATTATTTGAAATTTGGCTCAATCCATGTGGCATTATGTGAATTTTGGCTCATTCCATTTGGCATCATGTGTAAGGGGCAAGTATAATGGGGTCTAGTATTTTGTTGCATAATGTGTAGAAGTTGTATATGGTGTTGTACACTACACTCAAGGACACGCCCCCTGTTGAGTGGCCACATCCCATTTTCCGGAGCGCGCCTTCTTTTATCATGGTGTCCCCCCTGTCATTTTATCCTGGATCCGCCCCTGCCTCCCCCTAACGCTAATCTTACACTTGGGAAGCTGACAGTCGGGATTCCACCATGGGTGTCCTCATCGATGTCAAAACGATCACAAATGCTGCTTATACCAGACACCTCCTGCTCCATTACTGGATCTGTGCATCACTGCTGCTTCCAAGTAAGCAGCAGTGATGCTCCCTCCACCCACATCTGGTCCAGGCCCACTATACAAACTACCTTTTATCACTCCAACTTATACTTCGGGTACTGCTGACTCGCCTATGGGGCTGTGAGCAAAGTGGTTGTGAGGGGTACAAGTGTGTGTGCCACAGCCAGCATCTCGTACCCTTCGCTGGAGACTGGATTGACCCCTTACTACCATGCTATATTCCTATATGAAAACTTGGGAACATAAAATTATAGGAGAAAGAAACCCAGTTATACTGTATGTTAGGGGTTCCCAAAAACACATTCATCTATAGACCAGGGGTTCCCAAACTTTTTTGACTCACGGCACCCCAAAGCATCAGAATTTTTTTCGCGGCACCCCTAGGCTAAAGGTTTCTCATTGATAAAGTCAGAAACAAATATTAAATTAAATAAATTGTGTTTATATCTCATATTTAGGATCAATTATGTGGTAATGGACAAAATGTACTTCTGTTTGTCCATAATTTGACTATAATATTAAATATAACTTGAATTGGCCCTGGACCATCAACCCAGGGCACCCCTGCAAGTTCCCCAAGGCACCCCAGGGTGCCGCGGCACACAGTTTGGGAACCACTGCTATAGACTGTTAGCTTGCAGGCAGGGACCTGTCACCTTTGTCTCTCTGTTATTACTCAGCCTTGTTTTATAACTGTCTTGTTCCCTATTGTAAAGTGCAGCACTATATAATTAACTGTGATAATTTGTATTATTATCATCATTATTATTATTATTAATAATAATAATAATAATATCACCAATAACAATAATAATAACCTTATCCGTGTATTCCAAAAACCGAAATATTTTGAAAACACGTGTGGTCCCCCCCCCCCTCCCCCCCCACACACACTTTTTTCATACTTACCTCGTCCCTCGGTGTTCACAGCGGCCTCCGGGATCCTCTTCAGCGGCATCTCTGGTCCCAGGGGTGCATTGCGCGACTGCACCCGAGGGACTGGAGAAGCCACTGTAGAGGATCCTGGAGGCTGCCGTGGACATCGGGGGACCATCAGGGCACCAACAGAGGACCAGGTAAGTATAGAAAAAAAAAGTATTTGAAAAACCGGAAAAATCCCTTATACAAAATGCTTCTGGTCTTTCGGATAAGGGATACTCAACCTGTAATAATAATAATAATAATAATAATAATAATAATAATAATAAAAAAATTTAAAACATATTGGCCTGCTATGCTGGAAGCTTAAGTCACTCTCTGGCATTATGCATCCTCCCTGGACTGAGGGCGTGGTGACGCGAATCTCAGCCAATCCCTTCATCTTTGCCATGCCTCTATTCATGGACCGGGGGATTTGTGCCAATGGGCCTTATTCTAGTTCACTCTTTCTGACAAAATCCTTCTTAGATGGACAAAACCATGTGCACTGCAGGGGGGCAGATGTAAAATGTGCAGAGAGAATTAGATTTGGGTGAGTTATTTTGTTTCTGTGCAGGGAAAATACTGGCTGCTTTATTTCGACACTGCAATATAGATCTCACTTTGGAGTAAAACCCCACCCAAATCTAATTATATCTGCACAAGTAACATCTGCCCCACCTGCAGTGCACATGGTTTTGTCCATCTAAGAAGGATTTTGTCAGAAAGAGTGAACTAGAATAAGGTCCATTATGTGATGAGGCGAAGGGCCTGATTACAAAATACATCCTCATCCCCCGGAGTGTCAGTAAAAATCTAGCAACATGATGTGAACTCTAGAAACTCACCTACTCATATGCATACCTCCCAACTTTTGAATTTGGGAGGTCGGGACGTTCCCGCGGAAAGCGTGACAGTTGGGAGGTATGCATATGTAATGTAACACAGTTACAGTCCCTATAAGAACATAAAAAAACAAATCTAGTATCTAGTGTAATATATAATAAAATCTTATCTAGTATATAGTGTAAAATATAATAAACACACAGTGCAACATGAAAAGAAGCAAACAAACATTACAGAAATACCTTCCGGCCCCAGAGTCCTATTTACTTTCGTAACAAGACAACACTCTCAGAGGTTATGGTAAATACGTTCCCTCCTTATCATATGCTGGGGGCCTGTGCAGATTTATGAGTTCTACCAGTGATCTGCTTCTCTTTGATGCTCTGCTTTATCTGCTGATGGACATGAAAGTGTGGGAGTGATTAAGTCCTCCTGGTTCCATTGATGTTCTTTAGGGTTTCTGGCTATACCACAGTGATCTGTGGTTTCTGGTAATCGCCAGGTCCTGGTTTTCCAGTACTGGTGAGGTTATATCCGCATCCGATATATCGGCCGATATCGCATCCGATATATCGGGCGCCGTGAAACTAAACAAGTACCGAATAATCATGATCTTCATTATGTACACTCTGGCCTTGATTCATTTCTGTGTCCGCGTGGTGTACATCTGTGTGTGTGCATGTGCAAGGACTGAGATGCCCACACTGAGCGTCTATAGATGCTCATATATCGCTTGGGGCACCATCGGTTGCACCACATAAACTAGCACCAGCCCTAATGCAGCCTACACATGGGGTGATGGAAGCTTTGTGCTGAGCAATCGCGCATCGCTCAGACCGCTCAGCAAAGATAGCTCAGCACACAGAGCTGCACCAGATCTCTCACTGCCTGTGTTCTCCATAGAGAGAACACAGGTGATGACTAGATATTTCAAGCATTTTCGAGAGCCACGCGTCGCTTTCGCTATGGGCCCTACACACACAGTGATTTGTGCTTCATTTCTAAACAATCTAGTCAAATCTAGTCAGATCGCTGATAAAATAGGCAAAAATCGCTACGTGTGTAGGCCCCATAAGACAGGTGTAGATTGTCCGTCTAAGTCTATGAGAACAATTCTGTGCCTGTGTACTCAGCGCTCGTGGAGACATGCCAATAAAATGAACCATCTCCATGCGTCCACTTAGTTACCTCCCTATCACTGCCCATGAACATCCAATACATTTTCAAGACATATCTGAGATCTTGTATGTGCTATGCATCTCAATCGCACCTGTGCATGGACTCCAGGCACATGGGCAGTGTGACTTTGGGCCGGCTTCAGAGTTGGTTGCAAACCTGATTTTTTGCACTTCAATGACTATTGACGCAAGGATCTTGTGATCTCAGTGAGAATGTGTGCGCAAAGTGACTGACAGTCAGTGGCTGTTGGGGATATGTGACAAGACGTGGTGGGAACACCCAGGTGTGTCAGGACCTAGTGGCGTGTGGTGAGGTCAGTAGCTGTCACTGAGGCACTTGTAAAAGTGCCGCAATCCATGTTTTTTTAATGGGCTTTTACAGCCATCTGCTTGCCCCACCCCCTGCTTCCAGCTATTTGTAATGAGAATCGGGAGGCACCACTTTCAGTGCCTCCAAAATCCATTAAGGTACTTTTGTATTATAGCGGCGCCCCCGATGTGCATCGCGCGATGTTTATATCGCGTTGCATCGCATGCGATGCGATTTTTGCTCCCTATGCGATGAAAGATCGTATAACCACCATAAAGGGTGCTTTTAAGCACCCTAATGGGTGCTTACAATGTGAAATGCACCCCCACGCAACCCCCTTCCCCACTATAAATGTGAACCCGAAGCGTGGCGAGCGCAGCAAGCCCGCGTGGGGCGGCGGTACGCGTCCTCCGACCTTTTTGATACCCCCACTATCCACGTCGGAGAGGAGTTGAGAATAGAAAGTGTGGCGAGCGCAGCGAGCCACCGAGTCCGAAGCGTGGCGAGGGGACGCGGATACCTTCATAGGTATCGGAGTCCCCTCGCGGGCTTTACAGGTATCCGCGTCCCCTCGCGGGGCACGCTGCGCTCGCCACGCTTCGGGCTCGGTGGCTCGCTGCGCTCGCCACACTTTCTATTCTCAACTCCACGCCGACGTGGATAGTGGGGGTATGAAAAGGTCGGAGGACGCGTACCGCCGCCCCTAGCGGGCTCACTGCGCTCGCCACGCTTCGGGTTCACGTTTATAGTGGGGGGGGGGGGGGGTGGCGTGGGGGTGCATTTCACATTGTAAGCACCCATTAGGGTGCTTATACAATGTTTAATCGCGTCGCATCGCATTGTATGGCATTGTATGCCATGTACAATGTCATACATCGCATACCATCGTATGCCTTATGGTATGCGATGCGATGGGCGCCGCCAAAATACACAAGTACCTCCATTAATCATTGAAAATGATTAGATTAATATAAAGGAGATACTTATGACACAGAATATGTGTCAGAATTATCTTCTTTGTATTATTTTAATCATTAATATCAAGGGAAGTACTGCCTCCCCTGCCTACACATTCCTATTAGGACCGTATGTAGGGCATGTCTGATCCTGTGACTGTGCGAACATAGGACTACTCAGAAGTTCAACAATCTACTGGTCTGTGATCGTCTTTGTACAAAGTTGCTGGTGGTTATCTCAATCTAGGCAGCTGCAGCATTTTGAGTCCTGTTTGCATACACATTAGCAGCAGTGGCGCCATTAGTGTTCAACGCTGAAGGAGACGGATGCATAGAAAAAACATATTGCACATCTGTGAGCTGTACATCCTCTATATGTGTATGTATATGGCAAAATCATATTTATTTAGTTCTCGTTTGTAAAACCACAAATAAATTAGGCAGTGTCCTTTTAAGGTGATATAGTGATAACACAACTTCCATTCCACTTCTGTATTAAAAATGGAAAACAAAAATGAGTTATTGGAGATATATATACCTATATATCAGACTCTATATTCTTATGTCTAAATTTAGACCCTACATTTTCTTTTTAGATTAAGTACTTCAATACCAATTGTGTCCAGCAGGTGTTGATAGAGAGAAACCATTCTTTGAGGGAAATTTACTAAAATGGGAGTTCTGTTTCATATGGGATGTTGCTCTGGGCAATCAATCAGATATAGTACTATTATCTTCTAGAAGGTGCTAAATAACAAAGTAGATTCTGATTGGTTGTCCATAACAACATCCCATGTGAAGTAGGACTCCCATCTTAGTAAATTACCCCCTTTGAATCTAGTGCTTAGTTTTAGATCCTTGCAAATTGTAAAGAACTCTAGGGCAGGATGGATACAAAATGATTTTTTAAAAAGTATTATTAATACTAGGTGACTCATCGCGCCCAATGGGCGCTCTTCAAACCGTTGTGAGGGGCTCCTCCCCCTTAGCCCGTGAATGCCTTTTATTGCGTGGAATATGGTATGTGTGGGAGGGGTGGGTGAGGAAATACTGCGGGTGCGGGTATGGTGTTTCCACAGGTGGACGTCGGGGTGCCATGGGTGGGGGAGTGGTGGGTGCGGGGTTGCCGCAGGTGGTGGGGGGGGAGGGTGTCCGGTGGTGCTGTGGGAGGATGTGTGTGTGCTGCATGTGGTGGAGTTGCACTTGTGGCCGTGCTTTGGCTGGGAGAGAGGCAGGTGTGGGGGGGGGGGGGGGGAGGGGGGCGGATTATTGGTGCGGGTGCGGTGGTGTTGTGGGTGAGGGGCAGTTGTGGGTGTATTGCAGGTGTGTGAGGGTTGGGTGCAGGTGATCCGTGTGTGGGTATACTGCTTGCGTAGTAGGTGCAGTTGCAGGAGTGCCGTGGGTGGGTGCAGTGTTAGCACAGATTGGGGAGGTGCGGGTGTGTATTGGCTGTGTGCAGGGGTGGCATGGGTGGGGGATGTGACGGATGTGGATGATGTCTCCCGCTCCCCGGTGAAAGTAACACAGCCAGCACCAACCGCAGCAAGCAGACTTCCGGGTCCCACGCTCCGGGGCGCGGCAGCATGGGAAGAGGGGATGGGGGGACCTCCCGCTTTCCGGCTTAGGCATAAGTAAATCCAGCACTGCCCGCAGCACGCAGAGGTATATGTGAGTGGCGGTGGGTGACTCTGCTGACGGTGGGTATATTGTCCAGGTGTGCTGTACTTTAACCACTTGAGTGGTATAGCCGGAAATTTTCCGGGCTCAGCTGCGCTGCCGCAGCGGGCTATCCTGGAAAATTTCCGGGCATAACACTAAGATAAAGGTGTGCACCAGTGGTGCCTGCAGCTGTGCACCACTGGCGCATAACCTGTCCAGGCACCACCCAGTTGCTGCTCTCTTCTCCCCTCCCCCTCATCTCTGCTCCGGCATTGGCGTTCATACGCCGGAGCTCACCTGCCCCCGCCGCCATTAGTTTTAGTAAGCAGACGGCAGACTCGGGGATGTTCGGCGCGACTGGGGGGAACTTGGGATTTCAGGCGCCTGAGACCTTCCGAGCCGCCCCGAACATCCCTGAGCCATTCACCTGTTGTGAACTGTGGCTGGGCAGTGGCAGGGCTGGGGAGCTCCAGCGTATGATCGCTGACGCCGGAGCAGAAATGAGGGGGAGCGATGGGAGAAACCCACCACTCAAGGGGTTAAAGGGCAGGCCAGATCTGTATTTCTGGGCTCTGTGTATAACGTTGGGAGGGGGTCAGAGTTTACTGTGTAACTCTGCCCAGCGTTATACACACATGATTGACAGATCTGGCTAAATATATAGGAGAGGTTTCTGTTAGATGCTATGCATACACAGAGAGGTTAATGCTGCAGACTTCTTATGAGATATTGTAGAGTTGTCAATTTTCATGGTTTACCAAATCCAGGAAGTGAGAAGGGGCATATCAAGCCCCTAATAATCAATGGACCCATTTCAATTCTAAATATGAGTTTTTTTGCATGTGTAATGGACCTATACAGGATAATGTATGGGACTTTCATCCAGGAGATACAGACTTTATTTTTCCCATTTTGAAGCATCTATTTTTTATCTGTTTCAGTGTAAGGTTTGTACATTTCATAAAAAAAAATCCAAAGTACATTTCTTTTATACATAAAATACAATTCATCATAAAGTTGACATCTAGTACATTCTTGTTCTTATTCTAATTTGTGTGTGTGTGGTCAAGTCCCTAAACTCACCCCCCCCCCCCCGTACTTATTCAGATATTGCTATTGGGTCGTCATTAAGCATTGATCTTGTTTCATACCATTGTGTTGTTTGGAAACATTTTCTAAGTTGTATTTTGGTTAGTATGGGCAAAGATTCAATAAAGCTTTCCCATGTTTCAAAAAGTTTTTTTTAACTCTTCTTTTTGCAGCATTGCCTCCACCCATTCAATCCAAAACATATGGCATAGATTTTTCTTAAATAATTTAATTGACGGTGCAGACTTGCCTATCCACATGTGCAGTACGCTTTTTTCTCGCAGCTGCCGATACTGCTAACAATAATTTTTTGGGTCCCTAAGGAATTTTAATTTCTTTTGTCAGTATCCCAAAAATTGGCCACTCTTGGGTGCATGAAGCATGGCGAGCGCAGCGAGCCATGAGAGGGACGTGATATTAAGAGAGGCGGGCGCCTATATTCAAGACCAAGACTGGTTATGGCAGCAGTTGAAATACTCCAAGTGGCAGTGAGCAGGGTGACGGTGGAAAGTAGTCAGCTCCTTGTATAAATAACCTGGTCCTGGGCAGAGGAGGGAAGGGGGCGGGCAGCATCTGGCATCAGGGGAATGCCTAGAGTTTTATGAAAACACTGGACGTCCCCTGGGCGGGTCGATGCCTGCTCGTCGGTGGCAGCTGACATCACATGAGGTCAGTGCCCGCCCCCTTTTTGGCCATCTCTGTCTGAAATAAAAGTCAGTTCAGACTGAATTTTTTTACGAAGGCAACCACCGATTGATTTCTCTCCCCTTCGGCCGCATGCTAAGGAATGCGGCTCATAATGTGCCCAATTCGAGGCAGACCTGAGCTAAGTGAATATTCTCTTACCACGTGTCACCTGTCACCTTTCTCTTCTTGCTGGAATCTTCTTTATGGGCCAATGTGCTGTTTGAGCGCTCCATCCACACACACACAGGTCACTTGGGAGGAGAAGCTGCTGCCACTGGGCATGCACACTTGCAAAGCAGCTCCCTTCTACTTGTTATATTATATATTCATGCTGTTGTGACCGTGATTTGATGCTGACCGGGGTTTCAAGGAATTTGGAACACTCCAGCGTTTGCCTATAGAGCTGCTGGAGATATTCACATATAAAAACAAACAATACAGTTGGAGCCTTCTTCAACTAGCCTTCTCTGGATAGCCATGGCTCACCAAGACCTATTGTTCTCAGCTGCATTACAGTACATAGAACAATACAGTAGGGGATTAGCATAGGAATAAGTCCGACAGCTCTGGCTCACTTAATCCTATTAAAGGGCTAGATGAGGATGGCTCTATCTGTATATTCCCTAATTCCTGCAAAGATGCACTTATTAATATTACTCAGGATGTGCAGTGCAGCATGTGCAGTGCACCGCGCCCCCTGAGGACTAAGGGGCCCACTGCTGCCTTTGTTACCCTCTTCCTGTCTTCCACTGTTTTCCCTGTCATACTTTACCTCCTCCTGCCTTTCCCTGTCACCCTCTGCCTCTCCCTGTCACCCACTGCCATGTTGCTCCCTGTCACCCACTGCCATGTTGCATATTATGAACTTGGTTTGGGGTGGAGGAGGTGGGCCCAAATTATATTTTGGCTCCTGGGCCCACAACCCACAAGTTCCGCCACCGAGGATGTGTATTTGGTCAGTTAATAACTTTCAGACTACGAGCTTTGAGTTGTAAAAGATGTTTGCTAAGGTTTCACAACTCCACAATTAGTTCCACTTTAATGAAGCACATTATTTAAGTTCTGGGCTGAATAATGAAGGAGCCTGGCAGGATTACGTGACTCAGAGCTGTGCGGAAGAATGTGGTCCAATAAATCTGGATCATAAACAAATCAGTCAGTTTGTACTATTTTCTTGTAATGTCTGTTCACCCCACACACACTGGTTTACCCCCCAGTTTGCAATTCTGCCTCATCTCCCCACACACCTATTGTAGATCATTTATTTTCTTGGTCACATTTACAATTCCATTCATTTACAATTTATAATATCACAATTTCTGCCATATATATATAATTTCTGCATGTTTTTGTTCATTAGAGAGAGAATTTGCTTTTGCAAGTGAACCAGAACCAGGCCCTTTATGTGTTATCACTTATCACCAATACAAGGTATTGTAATGGCAGCAAAAATAAAAATGGAATGTGTCCCTTTCCAACATTTTACATACACCTTATCTCATGTTTATTTTGCCGGAAACCATGGAAAGCTGTCAACATGTGTTCTTGAACTAGATAAAGAGTTCTACATTGCCTGCCAATGTACTGGTCAGTGACACCTGGTGTGGCCAATATCCACTCATCTGAAAAGGGGGGTGCCTTACCAAACATTGAGCGTGGCCTCACACAAGTTCCCTGCTAGTAGCACTATTGTGGTCATGGCCCCACAGAAAGCCCCCCCCTGGTCTCATCACTTTGAGGACATGCCCAGCAACCCTGGAGATACAGGGGTACACTTACTAATATGGGAGTTATTTTGAAGATGGAATGTTGCCCATAGCAACCAATCAGACTCTCCTTATTTATTTTAGCACTTTCTAGAAGATAATAGATAGAACCTGATTTGGCTGGAACCCATGGTCCTTCTAAGGGATAGTGTCACGCTATCAGTAGCACCAGCTGGAGTGTAACGGAGGCTAGGTGCCTTGATGTAAGGTTTTTGCATAGACGACAGGAGGGAGGGATGCAATTGGATAAAAGAAAACCAGTTTTAATAAAGATACTGCGATACAGAAGATGAACTGTGGCACAAAGGTAATACTGAAGATATGAAATAACCAGAGTCAATGATATATAAAACTTATTGTAAAGTTCGTAGTGGATGGATAACGAGGTTGAAAACTGAAGATGACTTGAAGAATAAACGTAAACTTGAATAGTTGATTTGAAGGATTTACTTGAAGAGATGATTGAATTGAAGATTGAATGATTGAATGAAAGATTGGATGATTGAATGGTTGGACGATTGGGTGATTGGATGGTTGGATGATTTGGAAGATTGAAAGGTTGATAGGATGAATCTGGGAAGTATAGCAGCAGGCCTGAGTAGCTGTGACCAGGGAGAGTTGCAGTGGAAGTAACCGTCAGGTGAGGAAAGGGTGATCCCCTTTGGGGGGCTAACCTTGTCCGGACCATAGAGGCGGCAGCAGGGTTCTGCAGGTGGATGGTCTTCACAGCAGGCGAGCAGGAGTGGATTCAGTCTGGAGATAGCTGACAGGCAGCAGTGCTTTCAGCAGGAGAGGGAGTCAGATGCCTAGGGAAAGGACATCATTGTACTGACTGACTGTTTGGCCCAGCTGGTCAGTATTTAAAAGGAGAGCTGCACTGTAATTGGCTGAAGGTAATTGGTAGTGCAGCCTGGTTGGAGAAACCAACAAGATGGCCGCCACCAGGGAAAGTGACAGGTTTCAGAACCAGGAAGTGTGTGCAGAACACTCCAGGCAGCGTGTCCAGCAAGGCCCAGGCAGAGTTCACAGCATCATGGCGCCTCAGTGTGGGAGGCATGGGTGGTAGACATGGTGGTCATGACAGATAGGAGCCAGACGCAGCAGGAGAATGTCACACTATAGCACCTTGCTCCTGTGACATTAGAGGAGTTTGGGTTTTGGTGTCAGCTCCTGGAAGGGTGACAACCAGGTGTAGCCAGCACCCCCCTTGTAATGCTACTGAATATGAGTGTGTAAATCTGGCTCTGATACCAGCCAGTGCCTCACTAGCCATTGACCTCACCACACATCACTGGCTCCATTGTACGATGAATATGACAGAACACTGGAGCAGAATGGAAATGCTACATCCTATAATTATCTATGTACTGTACATCATTTCAGTGAGCACTAATCCTAAAACATGGGGCTTGAAGAAATAGTCAGACATGAGGATGGCTTGCTCTGGCAGTGTTGCAGACATCATAACATAGGTGGTTATTCTGGTTCACTCGGAAAGGCACAATCATTCTCTAATGGACAAAACCCATATGCACTGCAGGTGGGGCAGATGTCACATGAACAGAGAGAGTTAGATGTGGGTGGGGTTTGTACTTCAAACTGATATCTATATTGCAGTGTAAAAATAAAGAAGCCAGTATTTACCCTGCACAGAAACAACAAAACACCCAAATCTAACTCTCTCTGCACATGTTACATCAGCCCCACCTGCAGTGCATATGATTTTGTCCATTAGAGAGTGACTGTGCCTTTGCGAGTGAACATAGTTTGTAAAGAATCTTCTAGCACAGCCCAACCCCAACCAATTTGGCTGTGACCGCTAAGGGCGACATTTATATTTGTACTATATTACTCCCTAAGTGCTTGTTGTCTTTTTCTTGTTCTATTTTAAAATAGTTTACAAGAGGGTAAAATGTTCATCAAAACGATTTGTGAACAACAGAATCTTGGTAACTGTAATTCACATTGTGCCATGTTTACTGAAAGGTCTGAGTTTTAAATAGAAGTACTAAATAAAGAGAATTCATTTACGTGCATATGTCATGAAGACAAATAGTAATTGTATGGGTTATTTGTTATTTATGTAATTATGACATCATCTGCAAGTGCCGGAATATTTGCCCATCGGAACCCCAGGGGCACCTAAGTCACACTGGGGGCATGTATGGCACTCTGACAGCTGCTGGGATGCCTCCATCTCTCTGCTGCCTACATAGCTATGGAGACAGGATACTGTCCCTAGCAAGGGCATAACTACCATAGGTGCAAGGGGTGCAGCTGCTATGGGGCCCAGAGCTGAAGGGGGCCCATCTTTGCTGTGTAAATAAAATGTTTTACATACATTTATCATGATCAGTTGCTAAATAGGGGGCCCTTACAAACTTTTGCTATGGGGCCTACGAATATGTAGGTACGCCTCTGGTCCATAGGTCTACAACAACTGGGTCGAAAAGCATTAGGTCGACACCACTAGGTCGACATGACTGAAGGTCGACATGGACACTAAAGAATTGCACCGTGCCGAAGCATGGCGAGCACAGCGAGAATCACAGCAGCAGTGCTATTGGCCAATGGGTGCTGGTGTCATGTGGTAGCAACATTGTTGCTTCACAAGGCTAAGCCCTGGGTATCATCACCGCCCACACACTCTTCACTATGACCCTGCCTTTGTCCTATTGCTAATAATATAAAAGATGTGTTCAAGTGTTGCATATTATGTTGTCATGGCGAGGTACACCAATAGCACAGGGTTAATACCAACGTTTTCTGTGTGACCAACCATTCAATCCGCACTTCTGTTTCTCTCTGAGTTAAAATAACCATACTGCTCATCTGAAATCTAAATCTATCACTCACGTGATGTGCTCTTCACCTGCACCTAAAATAGGCCAATACGAACAGCCAAGAGATGTGTACCCAAATAAATGTCTAATATTTGTTACCAGCCAAGTGGAAACTGTGTTCCACTGTTTCAATCACTAAAATAGTTAAAGGGATATTTGGAAGTTCCTCCGACTACATGCTCTGTGGATTCCAAATTCTAGACGGCTCTGCTGCATTCTGAGGAGAGGGCAGAAGGAGTTCAGCCAAAGTTCAGGGGGCAGAAAATAAAAGCGCAGGCTGTGTGGAAGGGAGTGGAGGGGAATGAAGGAGAACAAGATAATAAAACTTTAGGAAACGTAAATCTTTTCCGTCTATTTTCAGAGAATATCTACATTATCAAATCCTTATTCAGAGTTGTATAGCTGTAATGAGCGGTACCTTATTATTATCTTATGGGACGATAGCAGGGTATTTTCTAAGCGATCAAAATTTTCGCGTCAAAATTTTCGGGGGGTGGGGTGTGACCTAATTTGGGGGCGTGGCCTATACTCGCGGCTCTTCCGCGAGGCCACGCCCCCATTTTGCCGCTATGGGGGCATGACCCAGAGGCTCTGTGAGCCTCTAGCCATGCCCCCAGCCCCCTGGCTGCGGGAATAGACGCTGTGCGCATGCGCACAGCGTTTATTCCCCGCTGCTTAGCAGCTGACAGGGGGGACTCCCAACAGCCCCCCCACACCGCGGGACACTGCCGCCCGCGGGTGGGACATCGGAACAGGCCCTGACAATCGGGACTGTCCCGATAAAATCGGGACTGTTGGGAGGTATGATAGCGATGTGCGGATGTGGGAATCGTCGCTATCACCTGCGGATTAATATCCAGCATGCTGGATAATCTAGTAATATCGACGGTCAGAGCCGGGGTTCTCACCAGAGAACACTTACCCTGACAGATTGCTCCCAATGTAAACGTCCCCATGCAAACGTTGGGTGTTCCCATGTAAATCCCGCCATGGCGCATTGTGCTGGGGGGCGGGCAGCATCATTTCAGCCACCGGTCCTGTCAACTGACTTATATTTGCAAGCCCGGGTGAAAATGGTCGCCGACCATCGAAAGATCTCTCCTGCTGCTGGCAGGACCGGCAACAGAAAGAGACCCCTCACCCCATCAAACACTATCAACCCCATCCCATGCTGGAACATAAACTGGATGCACTTCCTCATCCCGTGGCCTGCATTCTATCACACCGACGCACACCCTCACCCTGCGCTCACTAACCCTGCGGCCTGAGCTCTATCACACTGATGCACTCCTTCACCCTGCTGCCTGCACTATATTACACTGACACGCTCCCTCACCCTGCGGCCTGAGCGCTATCACACTGATGCACTCCTTCACCCTGCCGCCTGCACTATATTACACTGACACGCTCCCTCACCCTGCAGCCTGAGCTCTATCACACTGATGCACTCCTTCACCCTGCCGCCTGCACTATATTACACTGACACGCTCCCTCACCCTGCGGCCTGAGCTCTATCACACTGATGCACTCCTTCACCCTGCCACCTGCACTATATTACACTGACACGCTCCCTCACCCTGCGGCCTGAGCGCTATCACACTGATGCACTCCTTCACCCTGCTGCCTGCACTATATTACACTGACACGCTCCCTCACCCTGCGGCCTGAGCTCTATCACACTGATGCACTCCTTCACCCTGCTGCCTGCACTATATTACACTGACACGCTCCCTCACCCTGCGGCCTGAGCTCTATCACACTGATGCACTCCTTCACCCTGCTGCCTGCACTATATTACACTGACACGCTTCCTCACCCTGCGGCCTGAGCTCTCTCACACTGATGCACTCCTTCACCCTGCTGCCTGCACTATATTACACTGACACGCTCCCTCACCCTGTGGCCTTTGCTCTATCACAATAACACGCTCCCTCACCCTGCTCTCTATCACACGTATGTGCAACCCTTACCCCAAGGCCTGTGCTCTATCACACTGACATGCACCCTCACACCGTGGCCTGCGCTCTATGACACATGAAAAGGTTGACGCAAAAAAGTTGACACAACATTTTTAAGTTTTTCTGGTGTTGTTTTCTCCATCAAAGCCCATGGAACCACAATTAGTGTACCATATGCCCTGCGCCGGGCAAGGTGCCATGCTCTGCACCGCTGCGTTTGGCAGTGGTTACACTTCCCAATCGTAGTCCATGTGGATAGCATAGTATGAAAAGTTAAACAATATGAAACCACCCATAAAAAGCTGTGTTGACCATATGTGCCAAACATTTCAACCGGTCTACCTTTTGCACCTGTCGATCATAAGTGCTGTTGACCTTTTACATGTAAACTGATTGTATGTCGACAATAAAGGGTCAATCTATTGACTGTTCCTTAGGGTCGACTTATCCTCCAGATACCTTAACACAGACAGGTCAGCATCAGAAATCACAGTGGCCTGGTGCACCCATATTTTTGGGGGCTGTCGTTAGGTACAAGCCACTTATGGGTTCTCTTAAATCATTCTCCCAAATGCGGTTGAGTCAGTGATGTCACTAATAGTGTTAAAAAGAGGTGTGGCTTTGTGATAAGGGGCGTGGCCTCACATGTAGGAGGTGTTTTGTCACTCTAGGGGTACTGTCATTCTGGGTAGCTTCCAGAGACCAGTGTGAGTACTTTGCTGGCTCTTACACTGTGGCAGGAGTCAGGTGCAGGCACATAATGGTACAATGCAGCACCCGTCCAGGGCCGCCGAGTGGGGGGGAGTGGGTACTAATTACCCAGGCCTGGGCTTGCTGGAGGGGCCCGGCGGGGGCCCTGGTCTGCCCCCCCCCCCCCCCCGATACCTTCCCCCTCTGTCCCTCCCAGGCAGCAGCACACCAGCAGCAGCACACGCCTACAGCATGTGCTTTGCTGACAGCAGTCTCAGCATGAGCGTCTCACTGACAGTGCTGAGCTTGCTGTAGGTGTGTGCTGCTGCTGAGGTGGGGGGTGGGTGGTTAGGGGGGGGGGGGCAATAATACCCCCTCGATTTTAGAGTGTTTTTCATCCCCCTTAAACATTTTGGGGGCATGACCTAATTGCGGGAAGTGGCCAAGCCTTCCAATGAATAGGCCACGCCCCCAACATTTTACCAGGCCCGGCATACCTCTCGGCTGCCCTGCACCCGCCTCCTGTCACTAAAGAGGTATTGGCACTTTAGTGTTGCCCCACTGTGGATGACACCCAGGTTGGACCCCTTCCCCCTTATTGTAATGCCACTGGGTGGAGTAATAAATAAATTTTATCCATAAAATATAGGAGGCCATCAGATACAGGGTACATAGAATTAATCTAAACTTATAATGCGTTTCATGGGTACACTGCTCCCTTCATTTATTATATACCAGTGTTCCTTAGATGGCCAGATATTTCTTTCCTTAGGTAGTGCTACAAGTTGCTCCACATAATTGGAGTGTTTGTAGCCCTGTCATATGCAGACTGATAATGAGAAATAAAGTCAGAGGAAAGATTAAAATACGTCATAATGCACTGATCCTTTATTCCAGATTGTACACATTCCTTGGACTTTCACAGCGATTATTCACTGCAATCTAACACACAAATTGTGCAAATTACTGTGTGGAATAATGTCAATAATAGTATTTCCTCCTTCCTTTAGCAAATAACCCATGATGTGTTAGAGAAAGCTACGCAGTGAAGAGGGAGATTATTCTGGAGCAGGTCTCCTAAGCAATGAGAATCCTTTGTTTCATGGAAAGTAATTGCTCCGGCCAGTGAATGTTATGGTTACAAAAATACAGGAATTGCAAAATAGACCATTTGTAATGGCGATCGCAATAAAAAGCAGTCTAGGAAGATTGTGACAAATGCAAATAAAATAGTAATCTTTTAGAAATGTATTGCATACCTCCCAGCTGTCCCGCTTATCGCGGGAACGTCCCGGTATTTTGGGACGTTCCCGCGTCCCTCCCGCGGCCGGCAGTGTCCCGCGCGGGGGGGGGGGGGGGGCAGTTGGGACTCCCCCCTTTTGTCCTGCGAATAGACACTGTGCGCATGCCCCCACAGTGGTGGAAAATGGGGGCGTGACCTCGCTGCAGTGCCGCGAGTATAGACCATGCCCCCTTTTCAGGCAGGCCACGCCCCAAAAATTTGCGCGCGTCCTGTCCCGTCCCAGTTTCCTCCAATGTTGGAAGGTATGGTATCGGCCTGCAGACAGAACATCTTAGAAATTAATTTATACATAAATAAATACAAATAAACCAATCCTATAGCCAATGAAGAGTATATATGAATTCTGTTAGTGGCTCATGCTAACAGGGCTCTTTTAGTCTGTACGCTGAACCAATGGGCCAAAAAGACCCTGTGCCTATCAGTCTGTGAACATACAGGAAGTCTTAATCAGGCCCTGGGGACCAAAGATCACATATGCCTTAAAGAATTCTGCTACTTGGACCCAGTGACAGGGACAACTCTTGTACAGGCATCGGAACTGTAATGGATGACTAAAACACAGTCAATTTACAAGTCAGATTCTCCTCCGTCACAAAACTTGTTTTTGTTTATTTATTGCAGTGAACGATAGTTTGGTTTGTTCCTTTGCTATAAGTCAACAAATACTGACTTATCGCTACATTTTTCTTTCCTTCATGCATGAAATATATTGTACGCTTACAAATATGCTAATGGAGCCTACACACATAGAGATTTTGCCGAGCGATCTGAGCGATACTAGATTACTCAGCAAGATTGCTCAGCACACAGTGATATATCAGTGCTGTTTGCTGAGCGATCTGTCAGCGCCAATGTTCTCCGGTGAGAACACTGACCCTGAGGGGCGATCTATCTAGCTTTATCCAGCATGCTAGATCTTAATCACGGCCAACATTAACATGAGGGCCGCACATCGATATCGCTATGCCCCTACACAGGGCTGTCTTTTCATATGGGCTTAATGGGCACTTGCACAGGGGCCCTAGGTGTATAAGGGCCCTGATCCTGTAGCTGAGGATCCCCTTTTTCCAGGTATACCAGAATTTTGAAAATCGGCCCTGGGGAAATGGAGATATCCAACTTCAAAGCAGCAGTCCACATCTGACCTGTTAATTGCACTTCCCAGTCATATTTCTCAGGTTAGTTTTTCTGAGAGCATATGCCAAAAGCTGGGACTCTCCCCTTTCTGTAGACACTAGTGACACTTGTCTCTATCATACCCAGAACCAGAGATATCAGCCTTCTAGCAGCCAGTACCTGCTCCAGCTCCAAACATCTGGTGTTAAACGTCAGTTTTATATTTTTGTCAATGGATTGCTCTGGCTCCTGATCTCTGATCCCCAAGTCCCCAGCACCTCCTGAAAGTTGGGACTCTAGGTTTTTATACTATTGAAGGCTAAGAAATCTATTTCCAGGTAATGGCGATATCTGCAGTCAAACAAGCTGCCCTTCCTTCGGAAAATTACGAATATTAAGCCCACTCCATTATCCAACCCTCCCCTGCGTATAAAACACCCCCTACCTCCCTGGAAGTAATTTACAAGGGACCCTTCATTCAGCTCAGTGCCCCCTTCCACACGTTAGTGTTCTCCCTCCCACCACCTGTGCAGTAAAGGAGTAATTAGCAGAAGTTACTGCTCCGGGTCCTACATGTTGAGTGGAAGATAGAGCACCCCTGCCACCCGTGGGGCATCAAAGCTGCTGCTGATAGCACCCCCCACCCCTAGGAGGGGAGAATGGGTAAGGGCCCCAGTGCATTGCTTTGTCCAGGGGCCTACACTGCTGTTAAGACGGCCCTGCCCCTACACACAGAGCGATCTAGGCATTTTCTAAGTGATCTAGTCAAATTAAGTCAGATCACTCCGTGTGTAGGCCCCATACAGATGGAGCTGCTCCTGGCGATACTATCGCCATTAGCCAGCCGCTGCTACCCGCCGCCAGCTGACAGAAGGGGGCGCACACACATGAGACGCTCACGCGCCCCTTTCTGTCGGAGCCCGCCTCCGCCAGCTCCCCGCTGCTTCCGGTAGCCCCCCGAATCCCCACTCGCCCTGCCTGTGCCCCTGAAGCAGAGATGGGCAGGGAATCCGCTTGCCGCCGCGCTGACCGGGAAGCGCAAGCGCGTGATACGCTCACGCGTTCCTGTCAGTTGGAGCTTCTGTCCGCCAGCCTGCGCCAGCTCAGGACATCTGGCGATTCTAAACGCTGGCTGACAGACGCTCCATCTGTAAGTGTCACTTGGGGGCCTATTTATCATTATGTGAGATTAAGCAACAATCAGCTTCTAACTGCCATGTTGCAGGAGTTTGAAAAATGACAGTTAAGAGGTGTTTGGTTGATCATTTATCTCTGTCCGCTTTATCTCTCTCCACGGTTTACTACATAGACCCCTTGGCTTCTCCATCTCCCACAACATCAGCAGACCCCAATGCATTTCCCTAGAGTTACCTTTTGACCACGGTACTAATCCACAGATTTTTTTTGGAGCGGGAACCTTGAATCCAAACTAGCAAGAGGCTGAGAGTGTTATGCTATCGCGCTTTCCAGCTCTTCACCAGGACGGGCTCTCGTCGGATTCTCTCTACTGGAAAGAGAATTTTAATAAATTTGCATGAAAAAAAAAATATTTCCACATTGCGAATCTGGGCAGAAAATATTCATCACGGCCACATTACAAATGCAGATTGTGATAAATATGCCCCTTGGTGTTAAATCGCCATTTAATGAAACTTGGGGCTCATTATATACAGAGTGCCTAAAGGGGTGGCTGTATATTTCTAGGAAAGATTACCGAGCAGGTGTACCTATTATTATTCTGAATGAAAGCTAATAAATGATGGGCAAACAATCTGGAAAGCTAAAATTGACCCCGTGGGTTCCAAATTGGAGCCCTAAGGAAAGTAATGTCATGCTAAGTAATTCGCAATCTACAGTGCTTTGTTAGAAAGGAAGACGGGAGGATGAGATGCAGAATCAGCCTTGTCCAAGTAGAGCCTGCCGTTAATAGTACCCCCAGATTGTCTGAAATGAGTGGTATAATCCCAAGTATAGTAACTATGTAATTCATGCATGCATCTCTTCCATATTCCATTGAATGCCAGGATTGTGCCATCTGCTGTACAAATCTAAGTGTGACCGACGACGTGCTTCGTATTTGCATAACAATTATGAAAAGGAAGAAAATAATGAGAAGGGATGAAAAAAAGCAATAAAGGATAACAGAGAATCATTGGCCTAGGTTATGTGTGACTGAATAAGTAGTGTAAGGGTGTCACTAAGAGGCAGAATCTACTGTACTGTACTGTACTGTACTGAATGCTTCGTGTCAGCTGCCTGCGCTCTGTACACAAGCTGTAGTGTTCTGAGTGACCAGATTAATATTATTATAATTTACAAGGTGCCACAAGGGATCCACAGCGCCCAGTTAGAGAATACATAAATGAATAAGCAAAACAGTGACTTACAGTTGAATACAATAGAGAACAAGTACAGGTACATAACCATAGCTGCATCTGCAGAGGGGACTGGAATAAGTATCAACGTGGCAGAAAACCCGCAGGATTTGGTGCCATCAAAGATGGTTTAAAGCAACGGCTCTCAAACTGTGGGTCCTGACCCCAAAGTGGGTCCCGACCTTCTCAGCATGGGGTCGCGACTCCATGTTGCTGACCATCAGGCTGATGACTTTTCTAATCTCTGTCAGTGATTCAAGGAGTCTGAAAATCTGTTGAATTGTCTGTTACTTCAGGCTCCTCCCATCATTTTGTGCCTCCACAATGCTGCCATGTATGTGCTGCCTGCTGACTACACATGTGATGTGATGACCTTCTGCAGTAACTTGCCGGGGTCCTTTCATTATTTTTATTGTCTGATGGGGTCCCAGAGCAAAATAGTTTGAGGACACCTGGTTTTAAGTAAACATACCTCCCAACATTTACATTTTAGAAATCAGGACGCTTGCACAACCAAAAATGGGGTGTGGCCTATGTAATAGGGTGCATGGCCTCACTTATGCTACGGATGCAGACCACGCCCCCATTTCCCATCAATATGGGGGCATAGCCAGCGTTGTGAAAGCTGCTGGCCATGCCCCCAGCCCCTCTGAATAGACGCTGTACGCATTTGCACAGCACCTATTGCCCACTCTGCAGCACCAGGTATGGGAGGACTCCCAATGCCCCCCACCCCCCACTGCAGGATACTGCCGGCACTGGGCGTGGCAGCGTTCTTACCCTGTGCTCTGTGCCCCCCCTCCAAATGCTACCGTCGCAGGATGTAGCTTTGCAAATCCTCCCAAAACTTCAACCCATACTGAATCAGGTCCAATGCACTGTATGAGGTGTTTATTCAAACATTAAGGAAAAAAAGTTAATAACTGATGTTTGTAAATCGTCTTATTCAATTTATGAATTGGTGAAAGTTTTTTCTTCTAGATATTTTTTGGCAGCGATTTCTTTCATTTCTATGAGCTACTGTGGTATCCGGATACTGTCTCGGTGTCCAGCATCCTGATGGGAGATGATATCAGCGGAACTCCTATTGTGGTTGCCTAGCAAGAACATACTGTTGTGAATACCACTGGATTGAGAGCTTTGGTCTCTTTATTATTAAGGAATTTTCTCATATACAATTATGTATAATTATAAACATAAACTAATAATAAAAGTAGTAAAGATCATACAGCAGAATGGAACATGCGCCTGTTGGCAGAGTTTATCTTGCGTGACTGCACTACATTTGCTAAATTTTAATTCCATCCACAATTATTACCTGAGTAATGGAATTGGGTGTGACGGGTGGTTCTCACATAGGCACAGCTTAGTGCAAACTATGCAGACCTGGGCATAAGCAAAATGTGCTTCTTAAGAATCTATTGCACCTAGTACAGGATAAGGGCAATACTGCACCGATAATGGGTTGAGATTCCGTCTGCTTCAGAGCCATCCAAAAAGCATTGTAATCCCTGGGCAAAACATTGCACTGGGTCATTGCCTATCCATTCATTCAGCCAAGAGTAGTTACCAACCTGATATCTCTATCACTGTTGAGAACACAACAATCAATCCAACTCCACAAGCTCGCTGCCTAAGGGTCATTCTTGACTCTGAACTGTCCTTCATTCCTCACATTCAATCTGTCTCTAATCATGTTACATGCATCTAAAATACATATCCAAAATTGGTCCATACCTTACACAAGACACTGCAAAAACTCAAATCCATGCACTCATTATATTACGCATTGATTATTGCAATGGCTTCCTTACCGGTCTTCCTAAGAAAATACTCTCACCGCTACAATCCATTCTCAATGAGCTGCGAGGCTAATCTTCCTGGCTAGACTTTCAACGTCTGCTGATCTGCTCCCTGTTGCCTGTATTTTACTGTATAATCTAAAATACTCCTACTCACATTCAAGGCCATTAACCTGACTACACCAACATATATCTCTTTGCTTATCTCAAAATATATCCCCACCCGACCTCTCCGAGCTGCACAAGATCTGCGTCTCTCATTCACACTCATTAATAGATCCCGTTCACAATTGCAGGACTTTCTTCAGGCAGCACCTACCCTATGGAATACCCTTCCACGCACATTAGGACTCCCCACTAGCCTCCAAAATTTCAAGCGTTCCCTGAAAACTCACCTCTTCAGGCAAGCCTATCATATTCCAAGACACCCACACAACTCCAGTAGCATTCATATCTAATTACATCCTTATAGGACTGTCTTGCAATCTGGTGGGATTGCCATGCTATAGATTTCTATCCTTATGTATCCCTCATATTATCCCTATAGACTGTAAGCTTGCAAGCAGGGCCCTCCTACCTCTATGTCGGTTTGTTTTATCACTGTTTCTAATTGTAAAGCGCAACAGAATATGTTGCGCTATACAAGAAACTGTAAATAAATAAATAAATAATAAAAATGTAATGGGAATAAATACAAAAAAAAAATTACGTTATCCCTCCTGCAGTCCCACATGGTCCACCTTGCCCTAAGCTCTGTCCTATACTATGGTGACTTAACTGCCACATACCAGGCCTTGGTGTTTTCATACTGCTTAACTTGCCATTTAGTGTTCTAGGTCTTCATTGTATAATTCCCCAAAATAGCGTGAGGCATAAAGAACAAATACATAGAGAACAAATACAAGGGTCTGACACAGAACAGCACCACATAGAAGGATCATTAGGAAATGGCAGAGTGCGGTAATCAGATGCCTGGCTGACTAGATCACACTTCAGTCTGTTTAATGGAATCTTTGTCATTGCAGAGCTATGACAAGATTATAGTCATTCACAGCATACATCTTTCATGAGGTCTTGGAAGCAACTGTTGTCACAATGAGGACAGTTCCTACCCAGCACAGCTCACGTACTATTTAGAGGTTAACACAAAACTGTGTAGGTAATGTTGGGCTGCCATCTGAAATTGTGGGGCTTGAGACTGACGTGTAATTATTATAAATTTTTTTTTTAATAAAGTTTTTATTGAAGCTTTTGCATCAGAATAAGTCATACACATCGGTAAAATGAACATGTATACACAATGAAAGTATAAACAAATTCAAGGAATACAATCACAATATCAAGAACACATTGATATAAAGCGGATCAATACTTTCCAAATAAGTCAGAAAAAGGAACAATGTTTCAGCATATGTAAGTGAAACGATGCATACTGTAGCTTCCACGCCACATTTGCTTAATTTTCCAAACCTTAGTAAATGAACAGGAACAGTTTTTTTCCGACAGCTCATGTTGTATTCAATATTCATTGTACTATACAATAAAAAACAAACTGAAGGTGTTATGCCAGGTGGGGTTTAGAGGGCAAAGTAGAGTTTTTTGACTGACGGAGAGAGGAAGATGGTGAAAGGCAGAAAAATATTGTTTCTGCTTCTTACATATGAGAAACCGCAGTGAACAGGATAGTGAGAGTATGAAAAGATGTCCTGTCTTTAGTATGTATTATGTCAGAGGTCTGAGTGAAAGAAGTATATTTGGTACTTGTGTAGTTTCACAGCGCCACGCTACACTACGTTGTCAGTGTAGGCCAAGCTACATTTTCAGTGTAGGGCAATGGCAGCCCAGCGCAGTCAGCGTAGTGTCCCTGTGGCAGCCCTGCATAGTCACCGTACTGTCCCCATGCCGGAGAGGCGCTCTATCTGCCTGGGATGCACAAGCATCTCATACGCAAGTGCGTCTCAGTAATTTGTGCAGCAGGGTACAGCAACCCTGCCAGTGTCCGCTTCAGGCAGACGATCAGGGCTAGGGGTTCGGTAGCGCTATTTTTAAAATCAACTCCACGCCGACATTGATAGTGGGGATTTGAACAGGTCAGGAGGGCGCGGGGCTCGCTGCACTCGCCACGCTTCGGGCTGACGTGGATAGTGGGTGTGTTTCAGGAACACATTCACACCTGTCATGTCAGGCAGGTTAAAAATGGTCAATGGTTCCCTCACAATGTAATAAGCAGTGACACAACTCTGACTATGCTAACTGCGTAACGCTGACTGACTACGCTAACTGTGTAAGCTCCGTTTAGGCACGAACGTACACACAGTCGCAGACACAAGCTGACTACGCTGGCTGCGGGAAACGCTGATACTGACAGGGACACTACGCCGACTACGTAAGTGACGATGTGAAACTACACAAGTACTGTATGTTTCACCTAGTACGGCTTGTTTAATGCCCACTTTTCTGGTAGCCGGGTTATATCATTCTTTCCCATAGGTAATGGAGGTGTGAATAAGTCCACTGCGACTGACATTGGGTAAGTACACCCCTTGTTATATAAATGCAGCACCCATTGAATAATGCTACCGAGTTGCCTGCCTTGCCCACAAATCTGGAGTGAGCACATCTTGTTTATCATCCTGCTTTGTTGGACATCAGATAAATTGGTTGGTTCATTCATCTGTCATGACTACTTTTACTGTTTGAGTTAGAGACTATTTCCATACAGGTTACACACGCAGCTATCTCTGTGTCTGAAAAAAAAAGAATTAAGCCAATCATGGTGTTTTTCTGGGAACTCAACCCCCCAAAAACCCCTTCCCTCTGCATGCTTCATTGGACTGAGCAGGTGTAGCTTGTTCTCCAGGCACCAGTTGAACTAGAGACAACAAGTGCATGTTTTTGCCCTCCCAATGGATGGAACGGGAAGAGCACCAGCATCATTGCTTGGCTCCCAATCAGAAGACTTTGACACTACATGAAGAGACGCTTGTGCTTTAGCCAGGTTCAGGGGCATGAGTCGGGTGCCAGAGGAGATTATATTATGAAGAGGTGAATCCTTAAAGGGGGCATGATGGTAAGCATGGTGGTACATGTTGATGTTCAGTGGGGCATATAACAAAAGTTTGGGAAAAGGTGGTACCATTAAGGGTCTTTACTATCACTTGCCCTAAAATGCAAGGGTAGTGTGCCTTAACACTTAGGGTAGCAGAAAGCTGTATGCTTTATGTTCTCTCAAACATAGATTTCGGTTGTTCGGCACTCTGGATGACATGTATAGTGCCGGCGGTGCCTTCTTAAACTTTGTATAGAATTTTTACCTCCTGATCCTGCTGGGCTGAGTAAGGAGAAGCGGCACTCCACAGACTTGTCAACATGATGTTTATTCCATATTGGTGAAAATTTATGCAAAGTACGTCCAATCAACATTTCAAGACCTACAGGTCTTTTCTTCAAGAAATGTACTGTAAAGTGCAATTAGTGCTGTGCTCGTGATGAAAAAGAGCTGCTCTTATCTTAAATAGCAGAAGTCTGTGATGTCTGGTGCGCCGTGTCTCTCCAGCGTCCGGCGGCCGCATTTCCGGAATCTGAGCTCAGCTTGGCCATCTCCTAGCAACAACTGGGCGCTTCTCCCACCTGACTGCCGGCTCGACACGGACTGAACTGTTAGGATCAACTATAAATAAAGTTGGATAAAGTGACACACGTAAAAAAGTGTCTATAAACATTTATATTTTCATCTGCTATATGTGTTATGTGCAAATAATAAAAAATTGTTATAGTGTAAAAAAATGTATACAATAGGAGGATGTATACAAATCCTCCATTGTTTTTGCTGAATAAAAATGTAAAAAAAGAAATGTGCTATGAACACGCGGCACCTTCAAAAACATATACTCAAATGGGTAAACTAACTTCAATAATCAAAAAACTTTTTTAAAAGATACTTTTTACAGCACAGCATTATTTGGACTTTCCACGTACCCACCATGAACATGATTTACATACATTATAGTACAAATAAAACATAGCTATAGTTTACTACTCTCTGATCATATTAAATTGTTAAATTAATGCATTCCAAGTGATTTTTTTGTTCATGCCTGCTGGATTCAAAGTGTTTAATCTAAAAATCCATTCGGATTCTCTTTGGGTTAGTAATTTTCGCCTATTTCCACCTCTACTCAACGGGGGGATGTGATCTATGATCTTACATCTCAAACTGGCTAATGTTTGCCAACACTCCTTAAAATGTTGGGCCACAGGTTGATCTATACTTTCACCCTGTATAATTGCATTATTGGCCGAGCGGTGCAGTGCCATTCGCTCCCGGAAGGTACTGATCGTTTGCCCCACATAATATTTGCCACAAGGGCACATGATATAAATTATGAATTGAGATTTACATCCGACCACATGCCTAATCTTGAACTTCTTTCCAGTTTGGGGATGTTTAAAATCCTGTCCAGGTTCCATCGAATTGCATGTAGTGCATGCCAGACACCTATAGCACCCTGGTTTCTTAGTCTGAATGTTAAATAGTGTAGATGTTGTTTTTGAATAGACTTAGTGAGTATGAAAGTAAAAAAGGGTACTTGTGTATTTTGGCGGCGCCCATCGCATCGCATACCATAACGCATACGATGGTATGCGATGCGACGCGATATTGTACGATAGTGCACGATGGCATACAATTTTGAAATTGTATGCCATTGTACATGGCATACAATGCCATACGATGCGATGCGATTAAACATTGTATAAGCACCCTAATGGGTGCTTATACAATGTTAAGCACCCAAATGGGTGCTTACAATGTTAAATGCACCCCCACGCCACCCCCCCACTATAAACGTGAACCCGAAGCGTGGCGAGCGGCGGCGGTACGCGTCCTACGAGCTTTTCATATCCCCACTATCCACGTCGGCGTGGAGTTGAGAATAGAATAGTGTGGTGAGCGCAGCGAGCCACCGAGCCCGAAGCGTGGCGAGCGCAGCGAGCCCCGCGAGGGGACGCGGATACCTGTGAAGCCCGCGAAGGGACGCGTTTACCTGTGAAGGTATCCGCGTCCCCTCGCGGGGCTCGCAGCGCTCGCCACGCTTCGGGCTCGGTGGCTCGCTGCGCTCGCCACACTATTCTATTCTCAACTCCACGCCGACGTGGATAGTGAGGGTATGAAAAGGTCGTAGGACGCGTACCGCCGCCCCTCGCGGGCTTGCTGCGCTCGCCACGCTTCGGGTTCACGTTTATAGTGGGGGGGTGGCGTGGGGGTGCATTTAACATTGTAAGCACCCATTTGGGTGCTCAAAAGCACCCTTTAGGGTGCTTATACGATTTTTGGTCGTATAGGGGGTCAAAATCGCGTCGCATCGCATCGTATGCCATCGGGTGCATGGCATGCGATGCGATGCGATCTGTTCGTCGTACGACGGACATCGGGGGCGCCGCCAAAATACACAAGTACCTAAAAAAGTATTTATTTTATATAAGTGAAAGATATAAAAATACAAAAATACGATGAATGGGGATAGTGTCCTCTTGGGTCTCAAGACGGGAACAATATTCAAAGGATAAAAAAATACGGTATAAAAAACTATTATGTATAAAATAAATACAATGATAAATAGCTAAAAATCGGTGAGAAATAATAGATGGCTTAAAACAAGGTATAGCTAAGATATATATATATATATATATATATATATATATATATACTTCCCAAATGGTGGTATAGCGCCTAAATCAAATGTCCATGTGTCACATCAGTGTTCATAAAACCATAATCGTTGGATTTCCAAGAGGTTCTTTATTCAACTCTTATAAAGTTCAAACAATGTCCCAACGCGTTTCGTCTAACATAGACTTCATCAGGGGAAATAGTTCAAATTCTACAAATACAGACAATACTTCAATTTACATATAGTGAAAACATGGAATATCTTCATACATAGTTAATAATATCATTAGCCTGATACAAATTATGGAGATAATAAATTGAATGAAATAGAAAAGACCGAAGAAAGAGAGCGAGTGGTGGTGGGAATGGTGAAAAATTGAATTTTTACTATGTGGTTTTTAACCTTAATTGTCACTTATACTATTAAATTTACTTAATTGATTGTACATTTAAGTGCTATACACTTCCATAATATCGTTTTAGTGATAAAGTGACTTTCAGTGGTAAAGTGATTTTTAGTGATTTCCGGACTAATACCTTCTTATGAATAACCAGACGTGTTGTGTCTCGTCCTTAGAAGGTAAAGATAAATTACCTAAAATACCAATACTTAGAATTAGACATGTGGTAATTATCTTAATTACCAATTTTGCCCATTTTTTATATATATTTATATTTTTATTTTTATAGTGATAGATAATGTACCAACCTGGATTTTGATCTGTTAACCACCCTAATACGCTAAGGAGATCCCGAAGTAGCTCTCCTCAGTAGGAATTAGAGTTATAATGTGTTAGCCTATAATTAAGAGAGGTTTCTATTACCATCCCTATATTAGCACCAGTGGTATACTTATAAAAATAGTAATAGTAAATTTCATACCCAATTATCTGAAAAGATATATATGTGTATCTCCTATGATTTCAGTGCAGGACCTAGGGGTAGTGAATAAGCTTTCATAAAATTACTTAATTAATTAATTTGTGAACAATTAGTAAAAATTAGTAATATAGTGATGTATAGCACATACCAATTTTTATAAGTGAAGACTTATATTGTATTATCATCCAATATAGATAGCACCAGATGAGTCCTAAAAATAATTCATACAGAGACATGTTTCCATTGTAAAATAATAGATAAACTGATTAAAAATTCTTAATAATGAAATTTTTTCTTAATGAAAAATTATTCTTAATAAAATTATATATGACACATGTATATTTTACATTTTACATAAAATTATTATATAAATCGAACTACTAATAAAATCTTTTGATAAAATCTTTCTACTTGCAAAAAAAGACAGTAGCATATTAATGGAAAAGGTATTAGCAATTGGACCAGGTTTACATAGCAAGGAAAAAGTCAATTTAGTGGCTGAAAGAAGTATCACACCTTACCTCCTAAATGAGCTCCTTCTCCTACAGAAAAATCCACCACAATGAGAGGTAGATTGCTGATCTGTTTATATAGTGGGAGGTGGATGATGTCACATCCTCCCATTACCCATAATGCCCCAGTGCATTTTTTTTTTTTTTTTTTTTTATCCTAGTAACAATCCGCCCCTTAGGTAAGGGTTCAATTCGGGGGTGTGCCTTGATCCTTCCCCTATATTATAGTGGACGAGTAACGCTCCTATACTGTCCGGACTATTTGACTTCCGGCTTGGGTTTCAAGCAAGCCGGAAGTGCGTTCCATAAGACGGTCCTGTGTATCCTCTGATCCCCAATAGCCTCCCGCAATGCTCAGACTTGTAAAATTCCGGCTTGCGTTCCATATACGCCGGTAGTGCGTTCCATATGGTGGCCATCTTTAAGGTTGTGTATCGTACCTGATTATATCTGACTAACGGAACGCAGTATAATATTTCTATAATACTATACTGGGTGGGTTGGGATCCCTACTCAAATAAAAGGTAATGGCTCCGTTGTCCAGAAGTATTAACTTCTGGTTAGCGTTCCACAAAACTTAGAGTTGCGTTCCAACCAGCGGCCATATTTAGGGGATATTATTGGATTTCTGACTTATCCCCGGGCTCTTAGAATTTTGGAGTTTAACCCAAATTTAATATAGGGTTTCTGACTTTTATAAGGGCTCATGGAATTTTAGAATTAGACCCCAATTTTAATAAAGGGTTTCTGACTATTGCAAGGGCTTATAGAAATTTTTTCCCCAATATAATAATTAAATGATTAACAATAATAACTGGGATATACCTTTCAGTTCAATCTTGAAAGTCATGGTATGCTGGCTAGGCGTCTAAGTAAAAATAATGTGAGTGATACCAATTATATATCCAAAATATGGATGTAATCCCAATATGGAGCCGATTTATTCGATGGCTACATATCTCTATTTAAATCCTAGGGGTGGTTTTATTGATAGAATAGTGGCTACAATTGGTTAATCTTTAATAAGTTTATAGTCCCAACCCATCAATGAATTAATGGGAATAATTATTGTTTAGATGTTTCGCCAATTGTGTCTATGCTAATGATTCAAGAGCTATACCAGGAGGTCAGTTGGACACCCAATTTTTAGTCACCAAATTTTACAAAAACATTTTTATCATTTTTATCAAAAAAAGTGGTACAAAAAAATGGTACAAATAAAGGTTATCTTTGTTTACACTATCTATTAAGTACACTGTAATAATTCCTTAGTATGAATCGGAGGTCTGAGTTAAACATCCACTTCAAGTTGTTGAATTTTACCAGAAATAGTTGGCATTGTTAGTACCATTCTAAAAAACAACTTCTAAAACAACTTATAGAAGAAAAGGCCTTACGTTATATGCCTAATGTTATTCATGATAATGGAAGAAATTCATTATAAAATGCATTTAGACAATACCAGTGTACCCCTATCTATAGTCTAATGTAGGGGAGGGTTTGGAAGATGTTTTTTCTATACTTATTTTTATTTATAATTACAGGAAGGCGGTCATTTCAATTGTTTCATTTAGACCTTTAGGGGCCATTGTGTCCAAAAAGAAAATCCAAAAAGATTCACGTCTGGTTAAGGTGACATCCCTGTCTCCTCCTCTGATATCGGATTTTATGTGTTCCAGAGCTATAAAGCTTAGATTCTTGATATCGGAACCATGATCCTTCTGGAAGTGACGTGGTACACTATGGTTTTGCACCTTGTTCTTGATATTGCGTAAGTGTTCTTGTATCCGTAATTTGAGACAACGCTTGGTTTTACCCACATAAAGCATATTGCAGCTGCATTTCAGTAGGTATATTACGTAGGTGGATTCGCAGGTTAGAATTTCTTTACAAACTGGTATCTTCCCCTTACTATCTTTGAGCCAGTTGTACAGCTTCCTATCTACAAATTTGCAGCAGATGCAGTGATTGCAAGGATATAGGCCCGAGCGATTTCCCAAGAAATGCTGGGTACTAGAAGGCTGTTCCTTCTGCTGTTTGTCCTTAAACTTGCTGGGAGCCAACATGTTCTTTAGATTATTTGCTCTCCTGAACACGACCGCTGGTTTCTTAGGAAGGTGAGGACCCAAAATCGGATCTTTTATCAAAATGTGCCAATGGGCATCAAGGCACTTTCTTATCTTCAGGTGTTCTTGGTTGTACTTTGTAATAAAGGGTCTGACATCTTGATAAGGTGGATGTTTAGACTTGATTTTCTCTAGTAATAATGGTTCTCTTGGTAAATCAGCTGCTTTTAGCTGGTCCTGTTCAATTTTGTGTTTGTCGTAGCCTTTTTCAAGAAATTTATCAGCCAAGAGATTGGACTGTGTCCAATATTTTTCCAAACTATCACAATTCTTTCGTAAACGAACAAATTGTGAAAAAGGGACAGCTGTCTTCCACCTAGTTAGGTGGCAACTATCCATGGGGATGAAGCTATTAGCGTCGGTTGGTTTAAAATATGTTTTGGTGGAGATGTTATTATTGCTCTCAATCCCCAAAACCAAGTCAAGATATTCTATTTCCTCCGTATGTTGTTTATGAGTGAACTTCAAATTATGCGTGTTATCTTGGATTCGATTTATGAAGTTTTCCACGCTACTATGGTCGCCGTTCCATATGAAGATCAAATCGTCAATATACCTTCTGTAGTAGACTATATTAGGGAATTTATATCCTGAGGTGGTGTGGATATGTTCCATTTCCCAATTATTCATGTAGATGTTTGCATATGCTGGGGCAAACTTTGTTCCCATGGCCGTACCGCATCGTTGCACATAAAAGTTGCTGTTAAACTCGAAATAATTATGTGCCAAGATAAATTCTATGCCTTCCAGAATGAATTTAGTATCTTCGGAGTGTATTTCGGCATCTGATTCAAGTATTTCTTCCACCGCTTTTAGACCCTTTACGTGTGGTATACAGGTGTAAAGGGCCTGAACGTCGACTGTCAACCATCTGTAAGAGGGTGTCCATATTATGTCTTTCATCTCCCGTAACAACTGGGTAGAATCCTTTAAATGTGATCTTTGTGCAGGTACATATTTTTGTAGTCTTAGGTCCAAATAGTGGGATAGGTTAGAAGACAATGAGTTCACACCAGCCACTATGGGTCTTCCTGGCGGTTCCTCTCTGTTCTTATGAACTTTCGGCAGATGGTAATACACTGGTACCTTGGGTTTTGCCACATAAATATACAGAAACTCTTCTTTACAGAGGACATTCTTATCTTTAGCCTGTTTAAGGATGTTTAGTAGTTTATTGTTGTAATCCACCGTAGGGTCGGAATCCAACTTTGTGTAGGTTTTTGTGTCTCCTATTAACTTGTGGGCCTCTTCTAGATATTTGGTTTTGTCCTGAATCACTACTGCTCCTCCCTTGTCCGCCATTTTTATAATTATCTCTTCATCATTTTTTAGACTTTTTAGAGCTTGTTGTTCCTGCGGATTCAAGTTAGGGCGGAAAGATCTTTTAGGTTTAATTTTATTAAAGTCTTCCTTTACTGATTCATAGAACCTTTCCAAATTGTTCCCCCTGGACTCGATAGGATAGAATCTCGAAGGTGGAGCTACTAATGGGGTCTTCCTCATCTGTTGTGTTCCTTCGGGAGTTTGCGGGTTCTTCAGAAAGTGTCTTTTCAATGTTAGAGAGCGTATGTATTTATTAAGGTCCACGAACAGGTCAAAGTTATCGAGGTGCTGGTCAGGTGCGAATTTCAACCCCCTATTTAATAACGATGTTTCGTGTTTTGATAGAATTTTCTTGGAAATGTTGATGTAGTTTGATCTTCCTGTTCCCTCTGAGTTTGGTTTGCGGTACGGCCATGGGAACAAAGTTTGCCCCAGCATATGCAAACATCTACATGAATAATTGGGAAATGGAACATATCCACACCACCTCAGGATATAAATTCCCTAATATAGTCTACTACAGAAGGTATATTGACGATTTGATCTTCATATGGAACGGCGACCATAGTAGCGTGGAAAACTTCATAAATCGAATCCAAGATAACACGCATAATTTGAAGTTCACTCATAAACAACATACGGAGGAAATAGAATATCTTGACTTGGTTTTGGGGATTGAGAGCAATAATAACATCTCCACCAAAACATATTTTAAACCAACCGACGCTAATAGCTTCATCCCCATGGATAGTTGCCACCTAACTAGGTGGAAGACAGCTGTCCCTTTTTCACAATTTGTTCGTTTACGAAAGAATTGTGATAGTTTGGAAAAATATTGGACACAGTCCAATCTCTTGGCTGATAAATTTCTTGAAAAAGGCTACGACAAACACAAAATTGAACAGGACCAGCTAAAAGCAGCTGATTTACCAAGAGAACCATTATTACTAGAGAAAATCAAGTCTAAACATCCACCTTATCAAGATGTCAGACCCTTTATTACAAAGTACAACCAAGAACACCTGAAGATAAGAAAGTGCCTTGATGCCCATTGGCACATTTTGATAAAAGATCCGATTTTGGGTCCTCACCTTCCTAAGAAACCAGCGGTCGTGTTCAGGAGAGCAAATAATCTAAAGAACATGTTGGCTCCCAGCAAGTTTAAGGACAAACAGCAGAAGGAACAGCCTTCTAGTACCCAGCATTTCTTGGGAAATCGCTCGGGCCTATATCCTTGCAATCACTGCATCTGCTGCAAATTTGTAGATAGGAAGCTGTACAACTGGCTCAAAGATAGTAAGGGGAAGATACCAGTTTGTAAAGAAATTCTAACCTGCGAATCCACCTACGTAATATACCTACTGAAATGCAGCTGCAATATGCTTTATGTGGGTAAAACCAAGCGTTGTCTCAAATTACGGATACAAGAACACTTACGCAATATCAAGAACAAGGTGCAAAACCATAGTGTACCACGTCACTTCCAGAAGGATCATGGTTCCGATATCAAGAATCTAAGCTTTATAGCTCTGGAACACATAAAATCCGATATCAGAGGAGGAGACAGGGATGTCACCTTAACCAGACGTGAATCTTTTTGGATTTTCTTTTTGGACACAATGGCCCCTAAAGGTCTAAATGAAACAATTGAAATGACCGCCTTCCTGTAATTATAAATAAAAATAAGTATAGAAAAAACATCTTCCAAACCCTCCCCTACATTAGACTATAGATAGGGGTACACTGGTATTGTCTAAATGCATTTTATAATGAATTTCTTCCATTATCATGAATAACATTAGGCATATAACGTAAGGCCTTTTCTTCTATAAGTTGTTTTAGAAGTTGTTTTTTAGAATGGTACTAACAATGCCAACTATTTCTGGTAAAATTCAACAACTTGAAGTGGATGTTTAACTCAGACCTCCGATTCATACTAAGGAATTATTACAGTGTACTTAATAGATAGTGTAAACAAAGATAACCTTTATTTGTACCATTTTTTTGTACCACTTTTTTTGATAAAAATGATAAAAATGTTTTTGTAAAATTTGGTGACTAAAAATTGGGTGTCCAACTGACCTCCTGGTATAGCTCTTGAATCATTAGCATAGACACAATTGGCGAAACATCTAAACAATAATTATTCCCATTAATTCATTGATGGGTTGGGACTATAAACTTATTAAAGATTAACCAATTGTAGCCACTATTCTATCAATAAAACCACCCCTAGGATTTAAATAGAGATATGTAGCCATCGAATAAATCGGCTCCATATTGGGATTACATCCATATTTTGGATATATAATTGGTATCACTCACATTATTTTTACTTAGACGCCTAGCCAGCATACCATGACTTTCAAGATTGAACTGAAAGGTATATCCCAGTTATTATTGTTAATCATTTAATTATTATATTGGGGAAAAAATTTCTATAAGCCCTTGCAATAGTCAGAAACCCTTTATTAAAATTGGGGTCTAATTCTAAAATTCCATGAGCCCTTATAAAAGTCAGAAACCCTATATTAAATTTGGGTTAAACTCCAAAATTCTAAGAGCCCGGGGATAAGTCAGAAATCCAATAATATCCCCTAAATATGGCCGCTGGTTGGAACGCAACTCTAAGTTTTGTGGAACGCTAACCAGAAGTTAATACTTCTGGACAACGGAGCCATTACCTTTTATTTGAGTAGGGATCCCAACCCACCCAGTATAGTATTATAGAAATATTATACTGCGTTCCGTTAGTCAGATATAATCAGGTACGATACACAACCTTAAAGATGGCCACCATATGGAACGCACTACCGGCGTATATGGAACGCAAGCCGGAATTTTACAAGTCTGAGCATTGCGGGAGGCTATTGGGGATCAGAGGATACACAGGACCGTCTTATGGAACGCACTTCCGGCTTGCTTGAAACCCAAGCCGGAAGTCAAATAGTCCGGACAGTATAGGAGCGTTACTCGTCCACTATAATATAGGGGAAGGATCAAGGCACACCCCCGAATTGAACCCTTACCTAAGGGGCGGATTGTTACTAGGATAAAAAAAAAAAAAAAAAAAAAAAAAAAAATGCACTGGGGCATTATGGGTAATGGGAGGATGTGACATCATCCACCTCCCACTATATAAACAGATCAGCAATCTACCTCTCATTGTGGTGGATTTTTCTGTAGGAGAAGGAGCTCATTTAGGAGGTAAGGTGTGATACTTCTTTCAGCCACTAAATTGACTTTTTCCTTGCTATGTAAACCTGGTCCAATTGCTAATACCTTTTCCATTAATATGCTACTGTCTTTTTTTGCAAGTAGAAAGATTTTATCAAAAGATTTTATTAGTAGTTCGATTTATATAATAATTTTATGTAAAATGTAAAATATACATGTGTCATATATAATTTTATTAAGAATAATTTTTCATTAAGAAAAAATTTCATTATTAAGAATTTTTAATCAGTTTATCTATTATTTTACAATGGAAACATGTCTCTGTATGAATTATTTTTAGGACTCATCTGGTGCTATCTATATTGGATGATAATACAATATAAGTCTTCACTTATAAAAATTGGTATGTGCTATACATCACTATATTACTAATTTTCACTAATTGTTCACAAATTAATTAATTAAGTAATTTTATGAAAGCTTATTCACTACCCCTAGGTCCTGCACTGAAATCATAGGAGATACACATATATATCTTTTCAGATAATTGGGTATGAAATTTACTATTACTATTTTTATAAGTATACCACTGGTGCTAATATAGGGATGGTAATAGAAACCTCTCTTAATTATAGGCTAACACATTATAACTCTAATTCCTACTGAGGAGAGCTACTTCGGGATCTCCTTAGCGTATTAGGGTGGTTAACAGATCAAAATCCAGGTTGGTACATTATCTATCACTATAAAAATAAAAATATAAATATATATAAAAAATGGGCAAAATTGGTAATTAAGATAATTACCACATGTCTAATTCTAAGTATTGGTATTTTAGGTAATTTATCTTTACCTTCTAAGGACGAGACACAACACGTCTGGTTATTCATAAGAAGGTATTAGTCCGGAAATCACTAAAAATCACTTTACCACTGAAAGTCACTTTATCACTAAAACGATATTATGGAAGTGTATAGCACTTAAATGTACAATCAATTAAGTAAATTTAATAGTATAAGTGACAATTAAGGTTAAAAACCACATAGTAAAAATTCAATTTTTCACCATTCCCACCACCACTCGCTCTCTTTCTTCGGTCTTTTCTATTTCATTCAATTTATTATCTCCATAATTTGTATCAGGCTAATGATATTATTAACTATGTATGAAGATATTCCATGTTTTCACTATATGTAAATTGAAGTATTGTCTGTATTTGTAGAATTTGAACTATTTCCCCTGATGAAGTCTATGTTAGACGAAACGCGTTGGGACATTGTTTGAACTTTATAAGAGTTGAATAAAGAACCTCTTGGAAATCCAACGATTATGGTTTTATGAACACTGATGTGACACATGGACATTTGATTTAGGCGCTATACCACCATTTGGGAAGTATATTGTGGGTATTGTTTCCTAGCCCTCAGGAAACCTGGTGGTTAAGCAGCCGTAATTGGAATTTAAAGTCATTTAAAGTTGTTCCAATTTGTATTGTGCATATAAGCGCGAGAGAAGTATTGGGGATTATATATATATATATATATATATGTGGGTCTGTCTGAAACCCTGTATTGCTGGGGAAGCATGCTCCAAAAGATATAAAGCGGCTAAGTTCTTTGCTGCTAAAATATACACTACATAAATGCATTATATTAGGAATAAATACAGAAGTGGTGCAAAGTAATACATTTTGCTTGATAAAATATAGAACTTTCAAATGATATGTTTGTACCTGGTCTGACCAATGTAGTTTTCTCTACACCCCCCCAAGTGAAGAAATATCTCACACCTTTACTTGAGATGTTCTAAAAGGTCTTTTCATGTAAATAACCCTTTGATACACTTGGTAAAGGACTTTGAAAGGAAATAGCCTCTCCGACATTTAAATCCGAGTTTACTAAAAGGCTGTTCATTAATACATTTATCAGGTACATTGTTACAAACTATAAATGACAATGATACTGTATGTTCCCAGTAGGAAGGTCTGTGGAAGTTTTTTATGTACTAGTAATTATAAAAATTTTGGGAAAGCCTTTTGAACTGTATTCAGCTTCATAGTTGTGTTACTCAAGAACCTAATAAACTTAGCGTGATAACATTTGACTGAAATGATTGTGTAATGCTAACCACATGAGTACCCAGCCCTCTCATAATATCCCAACACATCCTGAAAGATCTTTCTCAGAATTTGCAAAATAGTTGGAATTGCTTTGGTCTGAATACAATGATGAACTCTGAAAATCACAAAACATAATAATGAGAGCATTGATTAATATATCAGATCACATTTTGTTTAGTTAAAAACAGAAATCCTCTAAAGGCCCCCATACACTTGTCTGACTTTTCCTAAGGACGAGTAGGACCCAATCTCCCCTGAGCTCCCATTTGGGCAGCCGCTGATTGGCTGTGAGACCTCTCTCAGCCAATCAGTTGCAGACCATTATTTTGAATGTTTTTTTTTTTTTATTCTACTGCCACCTGCAGACGGTCCGTTGAGTCACCAGCCGGGAAGCAGAGTGGGGAGAGCGCCTCTTCTGTACGGCGCTTTCCCACTTGGGGATCAGATGCGATATGTCGCTGGTGCTAAAAAGCACCTGTGATGTGCCACTGATGGCTGCACATACAATTTATTAACCTCCGACTCCGATCTGAGGCGCACGGAACTGCACATCGGATGTCAGACACATCCGATTTGGCCATGATCTTGGCCCGATCCATTGGAATCAGGAAAAATCAGGTAAAATGGGGCCCAAATAGGACATGTGTATGGGGGCCATAACTCATACCTTGTTCTCAGTGCCAGCCAATTACTGTAAAGATATTCAAGTACATTCATTATATGTAATTGTTCTTTTACTTTATTAATTTACTGCCAATATGACTAGTTAAAAGGAAAAAAATATATGTTTTTAATATATTTTCTTGTAGATTTAAAGGGGTGGGGGTGGGGATTTATCATTGGTAGGTTTGAATGGCTATTTTATACACTGAACATTAATTAAAATTTTTCCCTCATTTTCTTATTCAGTACTTTGAAGCCTTAGGGCGGTATACAATTGCGACCGTTTTCAGACGGTTTTAAGTTAATTTTTTAAAATGCAGTTTCACTCTTTTTTAAAGGCGAAACTGCATTGGCAAAGAATGACTAAAAGCAGTTGAAAACAGCTGCAATTTTGCTGAAAACTCATGGATCAGCAAGTCCATGTGTTTTTCAACCGTGGTGGATTTTTTTAATCTAAATTTGACCTAAAAATTATGAAAAGTGCTTAATGGAATACCCCCATTAGGAGTAAATTTACTAAAGCTTCTAAAAATGAAAAGAGCTGATGTGCCCATAGTAACCAATCTGATTCTGTATATAATTTTCTAGGATGCAATAGACTCGAGACTTTCCTGTTATCTCATGCATTTCACTAATATCCACTGATGTTAAGCTTGTCTTTATTTTTTATCATTATTACATGTATTTATTGAGGCACATTGGTTTAATTCATTTTTTTTTATTGAGGCTAATTGATATAACAAAATATAATGGGTGAAATTTACTAAGATGTGAAATACACTTCCCAGGGCATGTTGCTATGGACAACCAATCAGAAACTACTTCTATTTATTTACCACCCTCTAGAAAATAGTAGACAGGATGTGATTGGTTGCCCATAGCACCTGTGAAGTGTATTTCACATCTTAGTAAATTTCACCCAATGTTTCAATTCAAAGGACAATATAACGTTTAATAGAAATCAAATACAAAGTTTAATACAAATTAAGGGGGGCAAAATTTGATAAAAATTTTAAAAAGTATTAGTACAATTAAATAAATAAATACAGCAATAATATTTATTATGCCACTTGGGCCACATAAGTTAATGATGATTTATATGCATGCTGGCTGCCATCATTAATTAATTTATCATTTACCAATCAATTTATCTATTATTTAATTTATTAATAATATTAGACTTTAATATTTATTCAATTTTATATTGTCTGCATATTAGTGGTTACTATTAGTTTTTATTTATAATGATTAAATTATTTTGGAAACGTCATTCTTAATAATTACTATATATATTTAATGTGGGTCCTTTTAAAGTTTCTTGCTAGATAAATTAATGAGACAATATGCAGATTTAACAATCTCCAGAGGCACCTCTTTTTGTGGAAATTTATTATGACTGTTTTATTGGAAGATTGTAAAATTGCATTTCAAGAAATCTTGTATTCAGAACAAAAACATGGGGATGGCAGGTTGTGTTTGAAAATTGTGATTTATGCTGTGATGTTCCACCAAATTTGTCTTTCTTAAATCTTTTAAAGTGCTTGATAGCCACCACTCATTCCCCTAAAACACTTCTGCAATAAATAAAATAATGATATACATATTTTTTCATAAAGTATGTGATAAGGTACATTTTAATTAGAAAATCCTTTGCTGGAAATGCCATACAAATTTACCACCACTTTTTCTAATAGGGCAACGATAACATATTCAAATGCATCCTGATGAGAGTGCAAATATGTAACACAAAATCTCCAAAAGGAAAAAGTAGACTTTTATTAAAAATAAAATAAAAAAATTGGTACACCCCTTATATTTGCATTGTAGAATAAGAAGTAATTCTTCAATATTTTTTCACTGTAACTAGACATCCATATTTAAGTCCAGTTACATCTTATAGTGCATTATACTTAATATATTTTATATTTAAGCCACACAACTTCTCCAGCACCCTACCAGGAAAATACTTGGTAACAGTGTAACATGACATATTACTACGCTGATATACCAAAAGACATGGGATAGCACTATGTTATGGTAATGGTAGTTGCTGCTACCATACTGTGGGCCTAATTCAGCTTGGGCCCCCAGTTGTGCAAAAATCGCATGTGTGAAAGCTCAAATTGCAGTCGCATCTGCAGACCACTGTGTATAAGTGATAGAAGGGGACAGCAACACGGCATTGGGTTGACGCAATTTCTGCAATGCGTTCACATTTCTGTGCAATTATTTTGTAATCACATTGAGGGAAGGGACTCGGCATGCTGGGAGGCCTTGCCCTGTGCTGGGAAGCCTCCAGAATGCAAGAGATAGCAGTTACAGTTTGCTTTTTTTTTTAAGCAAAACAGTAACTGAAGCTTAATTAGGCCTTATGGCATCTTGGAAATGTCCAGAACCGCATCAGTTGTAATCTGACATCTCGTGAATCAATATGAACACTGGCTATGCTGCTCTTGACAAGGCAACCTGAATTTTTGGAGTTAGACCGGGGCTTCATAGTGGGTCTCCAACAGATGGCATCTTCCATTTTCAAAGTTTTGCTTATTTTCAACATTCCTTTATTTATGGTGTCATAGGTTTTCCAGGAATATCTCATGGAAGGCATCATTACACACTTGGACTGTACAATGGCCAACCATAAGGGCTTGATGATCAAGACCCACTGCTTCTGGACAGAATTGTCTGTGGTAACAGACAAGCAACACTAACTCAAATCACATCCACATTCAATGCAGAAGGTGCTAGGTGCATATCCAGCAGGGGAGTGCAGCATTAATTAGCTTCCATGAGATATGGGAGCAGAAGCCCGACAAGAGTGTCCTTTTTATCACCATGATACCAGTCACAGCACCTCACCTGGGTTTATAATATCTCTAATTGGACTGTAATGCTTGGTGACCATTTGCAGCCCCTCTTGGGCTACATGAAAGGCTGCAACAATAGAATATTCTAGTGCCTAGTCATCAGTCCCAAGGTGCCCACAGTTGGTCAGAGGAGCATTCTGGAGAGTTCCAATGAATGGTGTGGCCATTATGTTTGACCATTCTGAACCCAATGGAGCATTTATGGAATGTGGTGGAGAGGTTCATTACACACAAAATGCTGGAGCCACAAATATCAGGGAGCTGTGGGAATCTATTCAGACAGCATAGGTCAACATCCCTACAGAGGCCTTCTGGCCACTTGTGGAATCCATGCCACAACAGATTTCTATCTTGTAGGGCAAGCAGTGGTAAATCACAGGGAGGTGAAGGTGTTCAGCTGTCGATGAGCATGTAGACAATGGCAATAGTGACCATAGAGTATAAGAATCACTTAATGGACTTGGAAACCAAAACACAACAAGCTTAGGTTATGCATAGTACTAAGAAGAAACAGGAGAGAGAACACTGTCCTTAAGCTGGGCACACACTAAATTACATTGTGATTTCTTTATTGATCATATCTTCTGCCGTACTTGTAGATATGTAAAATATTCTATTGACATTCAGAGGAACAGTAAATACATCCCTGATGAAGTGTGACAATCAGTGACGTAACTAGACATCTTGGTGCTGTGTGCGAGAAAGGGAATTTGTGCTCCCCATACTCAGAATCTGAATAATGTACGCTGAGGGCATGCCCTGAAAATGTAAGGGCGTGTCTCCACTGTGAAGGGGCGTGGCCACATATTAGTACCAATTCACATTACATGACACAGAAGTGTCCGTTATTTACATTACTCCACACAGTGCCACTTGTCGACATTCCACTGCAACTGCTCACACAAGGTGCAGGATACTATGTGGGTCATATCCAGTGTGGGGTATAGTGTTGGTCAGATACAGTGCAGGTTTATATACTGTAAAAATTAATTGTAGCGCTGGCTCTTCCTCATTACAGACATATGTGGAAAACACAGAAAGCACATATTCGATTGCCATAGAGTAGGTAGAAACTGTAAAGTATACTGCAGTGCCTCACACAATATACAAGCTGTCCTCACTGCACACACTCACTGCACTCTCACACCATGTACAAGCAACCATCACTGCACACAATCACCTCAGTGCCCTGCATACTCCAAGAGTGCCCACAGCAGTGCCAAGTCTGCAGGCAAGTAGCTCTGCATAAACTCCGCAGCCTAGCGCAACCCGGGAGGTGTCCGTCAGGGAGAGTAGTGAGTGCGGGGGCAGGACAGCTTACCTGCCTGAGGTGTTGCTGCAGGTTCCTGTCAACCTGGGAGTGTAGCAGATGATTATCCCTACAAGGACCCGGGAGAAACCTCTGGGGAAACCGATAATTGACTCAGAGCTGTGACAGATGGCTCTCAGCCAATCAGCGGCCGCCCATTGATTCAATGGGTTTGTTAAATCTCTTGCTCACTGCCTCTCCCCAGCTGGTACTGCTCCGCCGTGCGGGCCTCTCTCCTCACAGCATAGCGGGAAGAGCACATGTTCTGTCCAGCATTTCCCCACTCTACAGACAATGTGAGTGCAAGCCGTATGCCTACAGTGCAGATGCGCCATAGGCAAGGCACCGCTGGCACACACCTAGTTACGGTCCTGACGACAATTGCTCATATAAATCAGCAGGTAAGGAATAGGTTTATAGACCAGTGGTTCACAAATAAGGTGCCTTGGTGCCACGGTTAATTATATATGGTCAATGGGATAGGCAAAATCAATGTTTGTGGCTTCTCATCATAAACTATGTGGACAAACAGAAGTGAATCCTGTCTCTCATCTCATATCTAAATGTAAGCATTCCATAGAAGGTTAAAACAATTTAATTCATATTTTTTTCTGATTTTCTTGCTAACTATTAGCCTAGGATTGCCTTGAAAAAAATCTGATTCTCTATGGTGCTGTGATTCCAAAGAATTTGGGAACCCTTGCTATAGATGAAAGTCCCAGCATGCCTGCTGCTCCTGTGATTTCCAAGCATACGACGGCAATGGCACAGTCTGCTTCATGTCTAGTATAGAGCATCTCACCAGTCTACAGCAATGGGTTGTAGTTGGAACAGGCATAAGCATTAATAATAAAGTGTATAGAACTCACAATGCCGAAGGCAAAGAACTATTATTATAAATGACAGTGATGCAATATGAATGCTCTTTGGAGTAACATCAGATGAATGTAAGGCAGTAACACAAAGAGACCTGCATCCCGTGGTGGTTCCTGTGAAGCTAGACAGTATGGTTGTGTGGTTTGCAGTCACCAATCTGCTAGCCGGAGGTATACGATGAGGTGTGTACAGGAGAAATCCTGGTATGTGTCAGCCTTATTGTTCAATAGAAATGAAACAATGTGGTCTTCCAGGCTTAAGTGAAAACACATGTGTAAGCCTGTTGTGAGTAATTAGTGGCAGCTGCAGGGTGGGGATCTCACAACTGGTGAATTCCAGGCCAAACACAATTACATTAGCAGCCAGCATTCTTTCTCTTGACAGGACAGCGAAAATAAGACAAACCAAGCACAGAAAAAATATGCTTAAAATAAAGGTCGGCCTATATGTGGCGCATAAAGCCAGGAGGAAGGAAGCAGGTGGAGCTTTAAACTGTACTGTATGCAAAGCCAGTGTCATATTGGGGCATGAAGGGTCCACCGGGAAGATACAGTGGTAGGGGCCTGTGTTTAGGGGTGTGACCAGCCCCAGAGGAGGTGTGGTCATCCCATACATAGGCGTGGCTAACCATTGCATAGTGCATGATTTGGGCCCCTTGAGAGATATAGGGGGGTATTCAACCCGGGATGGTGACTGTTGGAACATCCTGACAGTTGGAATCCTGGGCCATTTTCGGTTCTTCAATGTTCCGGCTGTCAAGTATTGTAACGTCCATGGATCGGCGGAAACTCAACTGTTTTGTAGAAAAATGGCTGTGGAATCGACAATTCACAGCCGTTTCCGGCAATGCAGACTCTCCTCCATAGGGGGAAGTGGAGGAGAGTCTGCATTGCCGATGTAGCATGCGAGTCCCGGCAGGGATGACGAGTCCTGGCTGGGATTAAATACTAAACAGCCTATATATCCACTGGCGGCAGAGATTGAATATCTCCCATCGGTAATACTGCTATTGCATGCATGATAATGTACCGGATTAATAATAGAATTTCACTTTAGAATAGGCACATACTGTACCATATAATATAATATGTGTGTAATGTACATCTGAAGTGCACAGTCTGGATTCTGAACCTTAGAGGAGTGGTGGCCCCTTAAGGTGCAGGGCCCACCAGGGGTTTCTCCATATGCCCCGGTAGCTTGCCCAGACCTGTGCGAAGTGCTCTTCCTAAACCGAACATTAACACTTCATTACAGCATAAATGTTTACCTGATTTATTTAGTATGGGAAATAATACATGTCGGGTATCCTGTATCCGGGCATCCCGTATCCGAATTATTCCAAAAACCGTGTTTTTTTGGAATAATAAAAAAAAAAAAATCGTCCCCCCCCCCAACCCTCTTTTAATACTTACCAAGTCCTCCGGCGTCCATGGCAGGCCTTCAGCATCCTCTCCGGCGTCTCCAGCGGTCCCAGGAGTGCTTTGCGCGAGTGCCGGTGACGTCACCGGAGCGCCTGGGAACTCGCGCAAAGCACTCCTGGGACCGCTGGAGACGCTGGAGAGGATGCTGAAGGCCTGCCATGGATGCCGGAGAACTCCATGAACGCCGAGGGACCATCGGGGACCCACCAGGGGCAGGTAAGTATGCCTAAAAAAAAAATTATTCCAAAAACCGGAAAATTCCCTTATCCGGAATGCTCGTGGTCCCGAGCATTTAGGATAAGGGAGACTCAACCTGAACTGATTTGAAGTTGGATGTAAGTATTAAGGCCCCATTACACTTGTGAGATTTTGTCAGATTTGACACAATTCAGATGGATTGAGCCAATTTATCTGGCAAAATCTGATGTGCTTGTCTGACAAAAGCTGATGTGTAGGACCCAATGCACGTTTCCGTTCGCACTGGGTCTAACCAAGAGATTGAACCTCCTGCACATAGGTTAAATCTCAAGTCAATCAGGTCCAACTTGTCCCTCAGATAAGTTGGACAAGTGTAAGGGGCCTTTAATCTGTATCTCACAGCAGCTTTTACCTAATTTTCTTTTATAGAGGCATATTATTTATCAACAATACTTGGAGGTGAACCCCCAAAACAGCGGCTTTTGGAGAATAAATTACAAATAAAATAAAAAAGTATACATGCATTTGTAATACTATCATAATGCCTAATCTACTGCAATTTCTTCTAACTGGGTCTCCCAGCAAAATATACCTACTGACAGCTATGTTTTATATCCGCTTACAGTTGGTACAAAATGTAACTACCAGGCTGGTAACCAGCCAGCTCTGTTGTAGCCACATACTACCCATTCTATATTCCCTTCAATGGCTGCCTGTAGGAGAGCAGTCATTTTGATTGGCCAGGGCCCAAGTTACCTGAAGCAGCTTCTGATTCCATTCTACCCTGCTTGACTACTGTGATCTGTAGATTAAACACTATTAGCAGAACCTAGAAGCTACCATAAATCATCTTGATCTGACTCTATGGAACTTGCTTTCCTGCACAGTTTGGGAAGCCCCCACTCTAGAATCCTTTAAAAACAGACTCAAGACTTTCCTGTTTACTCAAGAAGTTCCTTAATGTCCCATTAGTATCTCCATGCTCTCTGTATTTTAATAAATGCTTTTTAAGACTTCACTGTTTCTGTACTTTATTATGTTCATTCTATCTGTTAAGCTCATTGAGTCCTTTTGGATAAAGGCTCTAGATCAGTGATTTTCAACCTTTTTACCTTGCGGCACACTAAATAAGATTTTTAAATTGCCGAGGCACACCATGAGATCCCCACAGGGCAAAACACATTGGCCCCCACAGGAAAAATCCAAACCTATTGCCCCCCATATAAAAAACAATCACATTGGTCCCCACAGGTAACACAAATAAAATACATTGGCCCTTTAAATGAAAAGAAGAGACCAGCAAATAACACAGAGCTGCTGTCTGGATTGCCTAATTAAAGTGTATGTTAGTGATACCGAAGATTTTTTTAAAGTAAAAAACCTAGGGTGAAAATGAATATAACAAAAAATTTGTAATTTGCTATGAGGTGTCTGCACAAGGATAAAGATTTAATTATGAAGCCATCTGATAAGGGAAATGGGTGTTGTTATTTTAAAGAAAGAACTTGAGTTAATTAAAGTTCTGCCAAAAATATTAAATATTTAGTAAACCATCCCAGCAACCCAATCATTTTAGGTTCAAATAGTAAAATACCTACTTTGTATCGGGAAAAAAAGATGGGCGGGCGGTTGATCTAGGGCACTGGGGATACTGATGGTAATGGGGTAATAGGCTAAATCCACATATTGGTAGAGACAAATAATTAATTACTATGTGAAGGTGCACCCTGAGAGTGGATAGAGTATTGGGAAAAGAAAGAACCAAAAATACAAAAGGACAAAACAGGCTTATGCTTGGTACACACCAGGACGACAAGGGTCCGATTCCATCAATCTAGATACAATTCCAACCAATTGGATGAAGATTGTGTGGTGATTAGGCCTTTATCTGTCCTGGTGTGGTCCGATACCGATCCGATGTGTGGTCCCGCGGGTCTGTCGGTCGTTATTTAGATCCTACCTGAAGCAGATAGGATCTGGAAACAACCATACACCCGGGTTCCGGTCGCCATCGGATCGGACCCGCTCATGGTGCACATCGTGAGCGGGTTGTGCCCCCCCCCGCGTCATCGTGAGCGGGTTGGAAGAAACACCGATGACCCGCTCACGATGTGCATCGTGAGCGGGTCGTCCTGGTGTGTACCCCGCATTATAGGCATAAAGAGCCCTATTGATTTAGAAAAGGTGTGTGTGTGTGTGTGTGAACATATGTGCAAGATATTATTAATAAGACTACAGTGACTAATATAAAATTACATTTTAGTCACTGTGCAGTTATTAAATAATATCTTGTACATATGTTCTAAATCAATAGGGCTATTTATGCCTATATATGTGTTTTGACTTTTTGTATTTTTTGCCACATATATTTTTAAGAAAACCTATTAAAATTATATTTTTAGTACTCATAGGCTGAGTTCCTTACAAAGCGAGTTCTCCCAGACCCCATTGGCCTTCATTTTCTCAAAACATCTTCTTTACCAGGAGTAAAAGGTTACTTTCTTCAACTCTAATAATAAAAATCAATCCCATCTGAAAGACACTGAAGATTTTTTTGGACAGTGACAATCTCTTCAGTGGGATGTTAATTGTATTATGGTAATTGCAGATGTAAGCACTATTTACACAATTAAATAGAAAGAACAAGGTTTCAGATATATGCTATGATGTTAACATTTTATTTTTGGAAGGAATATATAATATTTGAATAAATAATTATTTTTACTATAATGCCTTTTATTATTACCAGTCTGAAGATACTGCAATGGGGACCAGATTTGACCCAGCTATTCCAATTTGTTTATGGCCTACTGTGAGGTATCTAATATCTGGGATAATGACCTACTGGGGACACACGTGGTCTGCTGATACAAGTTTGTAGAGTACATTTATTTTACATGGAGAGGAAATAAAAGGAATTTGTAACCTTTTTGTGAAAATCTTAGTGAAAATGTGTATAAGATTAATCTGGCCTTCACTAGGAGTAATAACAGTTTTCATTCTTTGATATCAGTCTGTATATAAAAAATAGCAAGATAAAAACCTGTAACTATTCCCACATAATCTAATTCATATATAAATATCAAGAGCCAACATCATATTAATTGGTTGGAGAGAAAAACTTCATTAATTGACAATTATTATGGACAATGTACCAAATTAAAGAGGAATTGTGCAAAAAAATGTGGTGTTTGAGAAACAATGAAACAAAATGTTATATAGATTCCTTAATAACTGTTATTTTACTTGGAACATTAACAAGGTCAAAAACAAAATTCAAGAAACAGAAAAGTTTAATTTATTAAATCTCAAAGAAAAAAGAAAAAAATTTGAACTGCCAATATGGACTACACCAAAAAGAAAAAAAAAGAAAAAATATAACAAAAATAACTGGCATCTTTTTAAACAAGCTCAAGCATAAGAAAATATAATACCAGATTAACCAACAATTCTATAATGAAGTTTGCAAATTTGAAGGACACATTAGTCAGAAGCATTCTGAATCACACAAATACGAGAACCAGTATTCGTTTTTATGGATTTCTTTGATGTGATTCTTGTTTGAGGTGTATAATGGCAATATCTCATGTAACTAAATTTAATGGAATATCATTAAACACTAAAATAAAAAACAAAATATATATAATATAAAAAAGGGGTGTGAAAAGTACACTGTCTAAGACCATTTTAAATCTTTACATAAATACTCTGAATCCAAAGTAAAATATTTCTTGGGCCTAAACCAGATTCAAAGTATTTATAGCTTTCTTTTTTTCTCTGCCTCTCTTGGCCATAACAATGGGGTGGAGCTAGGGTTGCCACCTCATCCCTTTAATCCTGGAGACATATTAATTACACAGGTTCTGTGGCTGGCTCACTTCAAGACTCAATTTCAACTGTTTTTTTTTTTTTTTTTTAAACAGCCATCAGACTTCATTCCAACTGTGTTTTTTTAATCAGCCACAGAACCTGTGTAATTAATATGTCTCCAGGATTAAAGGGATGAGGTGGCAACCCTAGGTGGAGCTTACAGTTGTAAGGGTGATGTTTAAATCCCAGGTCGCTGCAATAGGTCCTTTAAGGGCCCCATACATCAGCAATTGTGACAATTTTCAGATATGGAGATGATTGCCACAATTAATTTTAGATGTGTGGGCTCCCCCTTTTGGCAATCCCAATCAAAATTGCCAATCGATTGCTTAATCAGGTTTTTAAACATGTTTAATAATCTGGTAATATCTGCAGATCTTTTTTATATGTGTGGGCATTCCCAATTCGTCTTCTTCATCTATTTACATTATGAACAGCAATCGATTGGGCAATTTCCAGATATGAAGATGCAATCTTTAGATGGAAAAATCTGCCGATCACTGAAATAAATCTGTAATGTGTGGGCAAGTCAGATAGATTGTAAAATCCATTTATCTGGCTAAAAAATCCCTGGATCTGGAAATCCATAAATTGTGATTGCTGATGTATGGGGCCCATTACCTGAAAAAAAAAAAAAAAATCAGGTCTGTCAGGAAGAGGGGTGTTTCTGGGTACCCAGAAAACCTCCCTGCATGTGCTAGTGAGCACAGTAACCTAATCTATCTCAGACCAGTTCCTGCCTCACCCTATGAGATAGCATTATATCCGAAGACCTTGGGTCCTACATTCCAGCTCTGCTGCCAGAGACTCAGCTCTCGGAACATTTAAATCCTGCTCTGTGACATAACAGATTAACATACTTTCCCAAACTCCCCCATTTTATAGGTAAGGTTTTATGGATATCCATGCTTGAGCACACTGGATTTATTAAGTATACCTCAGTCAACTGATTTAAACAAATGCACTTAAACAGGGATAGCCCTAAAAACCTGAACTGTAAGATTGAGTTTGCGATACTCTGGCTTAAAAGATGAGATGGAGCATGTGAGAAAAAGGAGAGAGGAGCACAAGTACATAGACAACACAGCATTTTGGGGCAGATGTATTAAGCCTTAAAAAGAGATAATCATAAGGAGGATAAACAGTGATCAATGTCCAGCCAATCAGCTCCTGTTATGTTATACAGATGGATCCACTCTCATTAGAGCAGCTCCTGGTGATAGAATCGCCATGATATGTTCTCCGCCAGCTGCCAGAGTCCGTTCTGTCGGAAGCCCCTGCAGCCATCTCCCGCCGCTGCACATCTTGCCCGCTATCCCTCGCACGCTGCTTGCTCTCTGCCTGTCTCCCTGAAGTGGAGACAGGCAGGGAAACACCTGTTGTGTTTCCATCCGCTGGTCACGCCCCTAAGGCTTAATAAATCTGCCCCTATGTTACTTACATTTATGTGAGGAAAAACAAAAGATAAATAATGAAATTATTGTGATTATAACATGAGTATTCTTTTCAACCTTTTATTTATATGAATTTCCCATCTTATTTAGGGAGTGGATAATAATACTATTTGTGAAGCATTTGGCTTGCCCCACATCCTCCCATAAAATCTTACTTTGTGGATAGTAATAACTAACAATTATCTGTACTATATTGTATAAGCACATTCAGCTGCTGCAATTACTTCTTTTAGGCAGTGCAGCAACAAAATTAGTAATGTAGTAAAATTTAGGTTTTATAATAATTTATATAGTTAATTTTATTCTAAAGTGGTAATTTCAGAATGGGAAATTTCCATTGGCATTATTAAACAGAGGTCTGGTAGGAGTAATATCAAAGTAATTAAAAGCACCCATGTCTGCGTGGGACTTATTGTAATTTAATTATTCTAAACCATTCATGAAACTGCCCAAAAGGAATGCAGTACAGTTACTGAAGGGCAATATCATACCTCCCAACAGTCCCGATTTTATTGGGACAGTCCCGATTGTCAGGGCCTGTCCCGATGTCCCACCCGCGGGCGGCAGTGTCCCGCAGTGTGGGGGGGCTGTTGGGAGTCCCCCCTGTTAGCTGCTAAGCAGCGTCTATTCCCGCAGCCAGGGGACTGGGGGCATGGCTAGAGGCTCACAGAGCCTCTGGGTCATGCCCCCATAGTGGCAAAATGGGGGCGTGGCCTCGCGGAAGAGTCGCGAGTATAGGCCACGCCCTCAAATCAGGCCACGCCCCCCGAAAATTTCAACGCGCCTCCGGCGCGCAGGAGCATCGTCCCGCCTCCAGAACTTCAAAAGTTGGGAGGTATGCGATATTAATTATAGGGTGAATAACTGTACATGCATAACTACCATGGGTGCAAGGGGTGCGATTGCTATGGGGCAAGGCAGCTAAGAGGCCCAATGGCCATGCGATAAACCCTGTACTCAAAATAAAAGCCCCAATACATTAGGCCTTAATTGCATGTGATTTTTCACCATTTTGTCTAGACAGCCAGCGATCTAGTCAAAATATTCCTGCCTGGCAACTTTTTTACTAGGCGATATTATAGGGCGATCTTTACTAACCGTCTAAGCAATTTTTACTATGTAGTCAGAATCGCTTAGAAGGATCGCTCCATGTGTACACCGCTTAAGATTTGTGCTGTTAATTGTGCTCTGTTTTTGTTCTTCTGTCGCTGTTATGTCTAGTTCTGTATACCCTGTACTGTTCTAATGTGTTTTATATATACGGCGCTGCGTGCCACTTGTGGCGCCTTATAAATAAAAATATAATAATAATAATAGGTCTACCCCAAACAGTCGACATGCAATAGGTTGACAGGGTCAAAAGATCATCATGAAATAGGTCAACATACAATAGGTCGACAAGCTCAAAATGAAAAAAAAAAACATGAAAAAGGTAGACACGTGACAAGTTCAACATGAGTTTTTCATGATTTTTTTTAAACGTGCTTGTTCTTACTTCACCATTGATGTCAAAAGGAGCCATGTGAGGGTATGCTCCATACTAATTGGGGGTCCATGTCAACAGTCGATATTGACACAAAGTGAAATGTGAAAAACTCATGTTGACCTTTTCATATGTCTACCTTTTTCATGTCAACATTTGACCGTGTCAACATTTTGACCCTGTCAAACTTGACCTTTTGGCGTCGACATATTGACTGTCTATCTAGACACTATCTAATAACCCATCCCACACACGGCTATTTACTTTTCTTTGACTCTTGTAATATTGAGTTCTATTATTTAATTTAAAAAAATCTGGTGCGTGATCCTGAGATGGCGCCGTTCTGCCACCGTACAACACCCGCTCCATTGTTTGTAACTATATTTTTAAATTGTAAACGACGCTGTTTTCATTTTGAATTGTAGTAAATCAATAATTAACCCTTTGAGTGACAGCATCTCTGCGAGAGATGCACAAAATATCCACTAAAAATTTGTTATATACATTCAAATAAAATAAAAATAAAAATTGTATAAAAAGATTTATATTTGCTATATCAGATAAATATTACAGGTCGTTATGATGAATAAAAAATGTTTGCTTGGCAATTTTCACACCTATTTTGACAAATTCACTTGGCGCTCAAAGGGTTAAATAAAAAAAGTCTTTAAAAGTATATAGGTAAAAGGGTCCTCGTACTGGTATGAAAAAAATAAAAGAATTAGGTTTATACAAGACCTGCTAAATTATTATTCACCATCATATATGTTTGTGGAACCTACAGTATTTAATTTCACATGTATTTTTATCTGATGTTTATTCCACCATTGAAACCTACAGTTGCTTTCATTGTTTTGTAAATGTGCTATTTTCCGACATATGCTCCCATTGCCTCTATACAAGCGTCCAGCTGGGCATGTAAGTGTTTAGCAGGGAGAAGATATTGCGGCACTGGTCACAGATGGCCTGTCAGCTTTGGCATTTTCGTTTTCTGTCCAGCTGCCATTATTTCATCTTCCAGTTTTGGACTCCCTCCAGACTTCACAGGAGCTCCTCTCCACCGACCTCTAAGTGACCATTTTATGCATAACACGTCCAACATAGCACTCCAGAACTGACAGAAATGGGTCCGACTGCATCTTTCAGCCCGGTGAAAATGTGCAAATGTGTCACTCAGCTGGTGACAAGCGGAAAGAAGTGGGAAAGAAATCCTGTATCCTATATAGAGCACAGAATCAATACAACTAACACCTAATACCGAAAAGTCTAATAACTTACAAAACAGTTAACAACAATGGGACCGATTTAGATTTAGATCAGGGTTGCCGACTTTTTAATGCTCCTCTCCGGGAGAAGCCCGGAGAGGAGACTTTCCTTACCCGATCGGGGGGTGGGGCTTGACGGTGACGTCATTAAGCCCCGCCCCCACTACGGGAAATAGTAGAAATTACTGATATCCATGGAGGGAGCGGGGCTAAAATGACGCGATTGTGCCATTTTAGCTCCGCCCCCTCCTCTGAGACCCGCGGTTTGCGGCATTTACATGCCGCGATTCGGGGGGTTCAGGGGGGTCCCCCAGATTCCGGGAGGGTTGCCCACCCTTCCGGGGGGCCGGGAGGGGGACCCTGATTTTCGGGAGACTCCCGGGAATTCCGGGAGGGTCGGCAACCCTGATTTAGACATAGGGGCAACGGAGTATAAAGTACTGTAGTATTTATATGGCAGACACCGGTTAGAAATACAAAGGGGGGATCTACAGTAATGGCCTGTGAGAAGCAGGAAGTCCAAGTTCTCCTGGTTTTTTTTTTTTTAGTCAGCAATCATTTACATGGCAAAATCAACCTGGTAAATGATTGCCGCTTTACAAAAACAGAAGAACTTGCACAAAGTTATGCACTTATTGCTTTTCCCAGGCACATTCCACTCTAAGTGTTAAAAAATGTTAAAGATACAATATCATATGGCATTATATGGTACCAGGAAGTGAGTGCTGCCCAGGGAATAGGAACACAGGGGAGGAGCCAGGCACCAGGATGCAGAGCAGAAGTGGAACTAGTTCCGATTTGCCCTGCACCAACTCCAAGGATCCTCACCATGCAGATGAAGCAGCCTCTGGGCCAGATTCTCTAAACTTCAAAAGTGATAAAATGGAGAGTGATAAACAGCCAGCCAATCAGCTCCTGCCTGACATTTTTCAAACACAGTCTGTGACATGGCAGGTGGGAGCTGATTGGCTGGCTGTTTATCACACTGGATTTGATCACTTTTGAAGCTTAGAGAATCTGGCCCACAGTCTGTTGGCAGTGTCAGCGACCAAGTGTAGGACTGGGACAGAGAGGGCACTCTCTTCGAATTCAGAGGAAGGGGCCCATACTTCTAGGTGTGACCAGTCTCCATGGGGATTGTGATTAGTCTCCATAGAGTCCATGCTCTAGGACTATACTCTGGAAATATGTATAGTAAATATTGTTAGTACATGCATTATATTGTACCAGAGCAGCCATGCACTGTAGAAAAAAACCCCATAATCCTTTGCAGTATACTGTAACATATGTATAATTAAACTGCACAAGCTGGTACCTGATTCCTAGAGGAAGAAGTGGGGATGACCGAGGGTTACCCCAGTCCAACCTCAAGCATGGCATACAAATTTCAGTTGGTACTTGTTTTTGGCATTCTAACTTAGATAGCAATTTTGTGTGGCCAAGTATCAAGTGCCAGATTAACCATCCCTACACAGTTGGCTAAACATAATCCTAATTTTGTAATTTCATAAACTGTGTACACAGGGGGGCGATAGGGACTGAAATCGCTGGAAATATGGTCGCTGGCGACCATATTGCAGTGATGGGAGTGTGCCCGTTTTCAGCCCTCGTTCTAATTGAGCTGATTACCTCTGCGGCACCGCCGGCAGAGGTTCCCTTTCATCAGCGACCATCTCTGGTCACTGATGTAAACAGGGCCGGTGCCAGGTACGGCACCGCCCCAGGCAGAGGGGAGTGCCCTGCCGCCCGCCCGCCGCTCACCCGCCCGCCGCTCACCGCTCACCTGCTCCGGGGGGGGGGGGGGACTGCACACAATCCACCGCGCACTGTCTGCTGCACATGGGGGAGACTTTGCAAGGTGCCCCGCATTCCCATCCTTCAGCTTATCGGGAGGGCGCAGTCCACCGTTAGAGCCAGCCAAGCACGTGCTGCGGGAGACCCGGGAGCTGCTGGACCTGTCCCCTGCCCTGAGCCAGGGGGGCGCGTACTTTGCCCAGGACAGGCACCTGGTGGTGGTGGTGGCAGGGCCGGTGCTATGTACGGGGGGACTGGAGCCCCCCGCCGCTCACCTGCTCCGGGAGGGGGAGGTGATGCGGCCACCGCTGCAGAGACACTGTCTCCAACTATAGGGGCAGGGTGTGGGGATGGTGAGGGCGCCGATGCGCTCTCCAAAAGCAGCGGACCTGGCTTAAAGGGGGTAGGGGACAGTGCGGGCGCTGCTGTGGAACTACCTATCCACTTGCTCCATGAGGGGGGTTCCCAAGTGCCGCCCTCCAGTGGCCGGCGCCCTAGGCAAATGCCTAAGGCTGCCTAGTGGTGGCGCCGGCCCTGGATGTAAAGGAGAAACTGAGCAATATATATCTCCCCCGTATGTACGTACCTATAGAGATTGTTAGCTGTAGTAAGAATTATCCTACAGAATGCTCATTCTTTCTTGCCCTCCTCGCAGCTACCTATCATTTTAGGGAATTTTCGGAAGCTTTTTGTAAAAAATCTTCTGGGAGATCAGAAATCTGTCTGGACCATTTTTTACCCATCTCCTTCCAGTGTCCTATTCTTGATTGAATCCATAATGAAATGAGATGAAGGATTACATACCTGCATTTATGTCAGAGGCCTTTCCCTGATTTCAGATTTGTTTGATCAGATCTACTGTTTTCTAATGCTAGACACCTATATAATCCACGGCTTAAGGACCTAATATCAGGTGGACAGGCCAATGGTGGATAGACATGTTCATTATACAGGTCTTCTCAAGGAGAGTTGGCTGATAAATCTCTTACAATGCTCCTGCAATGATCATGTTCGGGAGGATACATTTTATGTGCTGTTTTACATTTGTTGGCCTGACCTCCTGATCCCATAAAAACCCATCCACAGAGTTATTTCTAGCACACGGGGCCTTATTCAGATCTGAGCTCAGTAATAGACAAAACCATGTGCACTGCAGGTGGATTAGATGTAACATGTATAGAGAAAGTTAGATTTGTGTGAGGTATTTTGTTTCTGTGCATGGTAAATACTGTCTGCATTATTTTTTTCACTGCAATTTCGATTTCAGTTTCAACACACCCCACCCAAATGTAATTCTCTCTGCACAAGTTACATCTGCCCCACCTGCAGTGCACATGGTTTTGCCAATTTTTAGAACAAATTTGTACTGCGATCAGATCTGAATAAGGGCCAAAGTGACATTCAGCACTAAATAGCTTTCCCTCTATGGCTGTGGCAAGACCAAAGTTGTCAAGGGGAAACGGTCATCTGTCAGACCAGACTTAGGTCGACAGTTATTAGGTCGACCCCGGAAGGTCGACTGTCCCCAAGGTCGTCAGGGGTAAAGGTCGACATGGCTCAAGGTCGACATGACTTAAGGTCGACATGGTTTTAGGTCGACAGTCATTAGGTCGACATGAGTTTTTCACTGTTTTTTGAGCCGACATGTGCCGACAGGCGGTATTTCATGCCCTACCATCCACTAGGGCGTGGTGGGAGAATAAAATAGTGTGCCGAGCGCAGCGAGGCACCGTGCCCGATAAATTGCGAGTGAAGCGAGCGATGCGAGGGTCTGCGGTTCGACTCCAACTGTGTCCATGTCGTCTGTGTCGACATTCGGGTAAAAAAGCAGTGAAAAACTCATGTCAACCTAATGACTGTCGACCTAAAACCATGTCGACCTTAAGTCATGTCGACCTTGAGCCATGTCGACCTTTAACCCTGTCGACTTTGGGGACAGTCGACCTTCCGGGGTCGACCTAATGACTGTAGACCTAAGTCTGTTCTGACAGATGTACCGCTTCCGTTGTCAAGTCCTCACTCCTTGTTCACGTCTTACTTAGTTTGTCACTTTATTGCTTTGTGTAGATTCAAAGAATTTTCTGAACTATTGATATGTCAGTTTCTGTTACTTTGTTTAGTCAGTAAGGGACAGATGTATCAAGCGTCAAAAAGTGATAAAATATAGAGTGATATACAGCCAGCCAATCATCTACTGTCATGTTACAGGCTGGGTTTAAAAAATTCCAGGTAGGAGCTGATTGGCTGTTTGTTTATCACTCTCCACTTTATCAAGGTTTGAAGCTTGACACACCTGGCCCTAAGAAAGTAATACCCCTTTTACTCCAAAAATCCCGGATTCGACCCAGCATTTGGAACACAGATCCAAGCCAGGTTGGGGACGCGATTGTCACCATTTACACTGCGGTGCCTACCCACAGTGGAGACGAAGGCAGCGCTTGGAGATTACATCATCTCCAAGCACCAGGACCGCGATAACCCACACCAGGACCGTCGATCGCCACGTTGGGGGCAAGCCCAGCACCAAATTAAGCTGCTGGGCTGCCCCCAGCCCTCGTTCACCCCCCCCCCAGCCCCCGTCCACGAGGTGAATAGATGCCACACACAGGCATCCATTCACCTCCTCCCTGCCGCCGCTGCTGTCGGCACAGTACAGCAGACAGCAGCAGAGGCTGTGTGTGCCCCCCATACAACCTCTGGACGCTGTGATGTAAACGGGAGTCCTAGCCATGTTCAACCCAGATCAGGACCTGTGTAAAGAGACACGGGGTGACCCATTTACACCGCCGCTGACCCGGGTTTTTGCGGCGTTGTAAAAGTGGTATAACTGCGCTGGTCATAATTTTAGTCATCTGCTGATGTGTGCTCAAATAAGTCTGCAACATCAACACCTGCATACACATCATTTCTAACAGGTTACGGCCCAGGCACACAAAGTTTTAGTACACAAGCCCAAATACTAGTGTCCCCAAAGAAGAGCACACACAAGCTGTGCAGACTTTCCTGCATATGTTTTGGGGGCGGCACTTTGATGTTTGTGATGTACTGTCAGCCTGAAATGTAACAGTAACTGCAAAATATTTCTACTGCACTGTACCATAGTCTATCTTGAATAGAGTTTAAATGGAGAGGACATGCAGATACTGCCCTACTTAATATATATGTATACATAATAAAAAATGAAAAATGTCAGTTAGTGGCTTTTACATTTATTCTATTAAATTGGCTATAATCAAATGAGGGCTTATAATGAATCAATAAAAACATTACAACAAGGCGGCGGGGGGCATTATTGTTGTGCATAGGGGCGCCCTCACCCCTAAATCCGCACCATCTTAAGCAGATCTGTGTAGTGCAGACTGCCACAGAGCACAGAATGAATACAGCACAGAGTGTTTCCAGTGCAGTGTGTCAGCACAGAAGCTAATCAGTACACAGAAGCTGCACAGAGCCCCGAGTAATGCAGAGTGTATCCAGAGCAGTGTAGCACCACATAAGCTGCTTAGAGCATAAAGACTGCATAGGAAAGGAATTGGAAATCAAGTCCATAGAGACAAGGAAAGCTCACTTAAAAATTGGATCAAGAACAAAGACCACAGATCCAAGATGTGCTTTATGCATCAGAAATAGGAGCAAATCAGTGTACTAGAACAGAGAGGCCAGGAGTTCTCTTTGCTAAAGGGAATGCATTGTGCAAAACAGAAAAGGGACAGTCAAGGTGCCAACAATGGTTCATCCTTGATACACAGCACTGTTAGTCATTGGTAAGTGTGTGGCAGTCACTAGAACTCTGGCATAGAAGATCTGGTCACCTTGCTCAAAAGCTGCAGAACGGCACGATCACAAGAATGTCAGCGACTAATGCACTATATTGTGGGGAAATGTTATCAGTCGTTAGAAAGTCAACAAGCAGAGCTACAATACCACTCTAGATAGTAGATACATATGCGTGTGTGGTCCAATGAGGGTAAAGTCTGTAGGTTGGTACAGATGCTTCATGACAATCATAGATAACTTCACAAGGATGACACACATCAGAGATAAATCTGAAGTGGCATAAAAGATTGCAGAATTCAAGAAGCTTCCAGAATATCAAACAGGTCATAAACTCACTGGGGTAGATTTATTAACTGTGAAGTGGGGCATATGCGTTATCCCTGTGCGCTAAAGCAGGGTATAGCGCTTCTCCTCATGTATCAAACCCATTGGGGCAGATGTATTAAGCCTGGTAATGAGATAAACTGGAGATAAAGTGAAAGGAGATAACGCACCAGCCAATCAGATCCCAACTGTCATATTTCAAACACAGCTGATTGGCTGGTGCGTTATCTCTTCCATGTTATCTCCACTTTATCTCCAGTTTATCTCTTCTCCAGGCTTAATACATCTGCCCCATTGTGCGGGTACTTTAACGGCGGCGGTGCGGGGGTGGCGACGTAGCGCATGTACTAGTTTTAGTACAGCGCGCATTGCACATACCAGATATATCAATCTTCTTTATGTGCACTTCGTCTGTGTCTTCTCCTTAACGCTACATTTGTCCGGCGCTGTTTGCTTCTCCTGGTTTTTTTTTGTTGTTGTTCATTTGAACAAACTTTATTTGTTTCATCAGTAAGTAGCTGGCGTCTGAGGTCAGGAGCAGTGCCGCCTTCTACTCACGGCGCCTGCTCGTCCGACTCCCCGCCGCCCGGCTGTGTAATCTGCGCATGTGCCGGGTACACATTGCGAGACAAAGGTATCCGGCGCATGCGCAGATGATGCCACCGCACTGACGGATACCCACCATTCGTTATGGGACGAAGCGTATCCCCATCAGCAGGGGATAACGCACTCCCATAACGCAGACCACTCTGTTCATACAGATTTCATAACAGAAAGTGAAAACTATTTTTGCAGGGACACTGATCAAACTTGCTGCACAAGGAGAGAGGGAGCTGTGAAGACAAGAGGTAGGAGCATATAGGGACTGGGGGTGGGGTGGAGAGTTTGTGGACTAAAACTGGCGCCGCCCAAAGTGAAAGTACAGATGGAGCACTCCATCTCACTGGGACGTGTGAGCATCTCATACACACAAACGTCCCAGTCACTCGGAGGCGGGGAGTGAAAACTCTGCCTGTTACCGCTTCAGGGAGACGGGCAGGGTTAGGGGGGGAGGCGGCGGGGACTGGCTGTTAGGCAACGGGAAGCGGCAGAGAGCTCCGTTGGAATGGGGTGCGCAAGCATCTCATGTGCGCGTGCCCCCTTCCGGAGGCTGGCGGAGGAATAAGCGGCGCTACATCTGTACCTTGCAGAAGCCGTCATTCTGACGGGCTTTAAACTAGACAATAAATATTTGTTTGTGGAAAAATCGCCTACTGTTATGCGGGTTCTCCGTTTCCAGTAGAATTGCTTTTATTTTTAGTTACAATTTCTGGAAGTAGAGTTTCTATTTTCACTTCTTTTGTGGTATAAATAGATCCCATTCACCCATATTCATCATTAGTCTTTTAAGGACAAAGTTGCCTCAATGGAAGTTGGAGGTGACTCAAAATATCAGTGGCTCAAAATAGAAAAACCTAATTAGTCCCAAAGTTGTCCGTTGGGGTACAGTACAGAACGCCTCTCCGCCTTGTAGGAGCTGTGAGTCAGTGATGAAACCACTTGATAAACATTTGGGCGTATACTTACCATTTACCATAATATCTGATGTCAAGGTCAATTTATTTTTAAATGATGAATGACCAAATACTAATATTATAATGTGATTTCTGATCATTAATTTAGTTTCTTCTTTTTAACCTATGGCAAGTGCTGTGACCTTTACTTTTAATCCTATAAACACAGGAAATGGTTACATATGAAAATGACCTCATGTCTTTAGAACTTCCACCCTGCTTATTCAGTGGTGCCTGGTGTGTACTTTCTCCCCGAGTGATAATCTAGCATGCAGAGAAAGATGATGTGGGTACTGTATATCATGCAAGGAATAGACATGTTTAGGAATGATCCACAATGATTGCATAGCAAAAATACAAAACACTACATCAGCATGACCTGTTCACTGGAATTTTGTTTAAACATAAATTGCTGAATGTAGGGCAATGCTGTGCTTTGAAGCTAAGTTACAGGTGTGCCGTTTTTAATGATACGATATGAGTCATTATCTGTGTTATATAAATAAAAAGGTTCTCACATGCCTATTGGCTCCCTGACTTTATTGCAGACATTTTGTTATTACACATTTTGATTGCTTAACATTTATAAAAGCTGGATTATTAAACGGTTCAATAGTACAGTAGGTACAAAGGTTCTTGACAATGTGTTCATGAACTTTTGAGTTTGGCATTTTTCCTGGCAAGATGAAACAAAGGAGGAGTCAGTAGAATCCAGCAGATGATGCAGGTGTGAGATGGGTGTTGGGGCGGTGCAGTGTGGTGCCTGCTGCCATGCAGGTGTCTCCGGACCACTTACCTGGCACCGCACCCTCTCACCTTCAGGCCGTGCCAAGTCACGGTCGTGAAAACTCCGGCACCCGGAAACGATGGGCTTCTTCCTGACGTATTCTCTCCCGGTATTCTTCGCCGTACTGTTAGGGACAAAAGGGTGGTTAAGAAGGCTCCACCATCAACGCAGAGAGTCGAAGGTGGAGGGGGTTATGGATGGCCGTGACCTTCACCGGCTGGGTGAATGGTCATCATTGGCTGGAGCCTCAGCCACCCAGTTTCACCTATAGGCGCTTGCGCACCAAGGTGTTTAGAAAATGGACTCAAACGTCCGTACAGTCCCTAAGCCGGTACGTAGGGGAAGGGGAGACACAGGGACACACACACTGCTAGACAGACAAGATGACACTCACCGTCACCTTTCTTGTACCTTCTCCAAAACGCCCCTTACAGGTCCCTGTAAGGAGACAACACCAACACACTGTGCAGGGCCTAACGCTTACTAGTGTGACACGTAACTGGGTAACTACATCACATAGCTCTCAAACTAACTATGTGTGTGTGGTGCAACCCAAACTAACAGTACTAACAATTCTACAGAGATGCCCTGCACTGAAAACAGCATACAATACGGTACCAGATCTCATCAACAAACAGTCTCTTCAATCTCTGCCTAGCCTTGGGTGTTACACTCCCTTCCTACCTAGAGCTGGCCAGCATATGCACACTCTAACAGTCCCAGTTAGCTACTCAGGGAACCACGAGGGGACTGCCGCGGAGCACGTCTACCTGTTGAACCCCAACCACCCACCGGGAACCACAATATGGGGCCTAGAGCCCTTTTACTAATCACTTACACCAATGCCTTACACTACACTCACTCCTAACTGGCGGCTCTGGCCTAGTGCCTTGCACAGAAAAGTTGACAGGTAATACGTAGCGCAATGCTGCCCAAAAAGTCACAATCCCTGAAGATACACCCTTACTTCAACAGTATAGAAATTTGGAAGAAATTGGGATATAGACAAAAAAGGCGCAAATAGAGATACTTGGAAATATAAATTCGGGTTCCTCCCTTTCCAAGACGGATTTTCTCTCAAGCAGGATGTTGGTTATCAGACCATGATGAGTCGTGAAACATAAAAATAAATAAACAAAAATTACAATATAATATTTGTGTGAGTGTCTCTTAATATGACCCCCCTATCGGGTGGTATCATCAATGTGCAAGATGAATTTGATTCCACGGGGCGTACCGAAACTCACGTTGGGTTATGATGGTACTCCTCTTATCAAGGTTTCTTCGGGTACAGCCTCGGGGAAATCAACTTCTGAACGTCGGTGTACGTTATCCTTATGTGTGTAAGTGACAGGATAAACTTGCACGTGCTCCGAAAAAGGAAAGAAAACAGTGTCTGGGACTGTAATGTGACCTTATATAATTGAAAGAGTGGGTAGCTGGACAAAAACGGTTTGTTTTGACAGCGTACCTCACTTACATGTGAATCAACTGGAGAACATATATAAAGGTTTTTTTTTTTTTGTTGAAAGAAAAGGGCGTACCCCTACTCACGATGCAAACTGTGGTTTTCAAACCTATCAAGGTTTCTTTATATACGTTTTCTCCTTAAATGTGATTGGGTGACATCAAAATGTGTCTCAACAGATCCGATAACTCCAGTGCCCCGAAAAACATAGAATATAAAAATATATCTCAATGTAACGGCTGGTTTTTTTAATAAACACAATGCTTAAGGCCCATCCTGGGGAAGGCGTACCTTACTCACCCCTTTTAATGGGGGGCAAAAAGCCCGTAGCGTTTTCTTTTAATTCTGCTGGGTATTTACACCACACAAAGCCAGGGAACCAATTTTGATAAAATGGTATTCTACCAAGGTTTTTAATCCGTACAAAAATCTTTTACATAGATCCCATAAACAAATGGGGACAGAAATCCAAAAAAAGGGCACTAGCAATATCAATCACCTAGGTGGACAGTGTATGTGTCCACCTAGGTGATTGATATTGCTAGTGCCCTTAATTTAGTGTGAATTCATTTATATAAGGTTATTCAGTGTATGTATCCACCCAGGTGATCGATGTTGCTAGCTCAGATCATCTATACATAAAAGTAACAGAAAGTTCTATTATAAGGATCTATATATATGTTCTATTAACAAACTTTGCAATTCTAATCCTGTTCTTTTCTGTATTTCCTTTATTAGATGTGGAAACGTCCGGTCGCCATGGCAACCCATGTATCCGGAAAACTTATCACACAGCATCCAATCAGGAGCTGACAACGGCACAGCACATCCCCCGGCGTGCGTTCCACCCCACCCTGGAGTGCGATCCACCCACCTTCCCGCCAGTCTATCTCATTCGATCATTTGCGCGCGCTGTGCGTTCCAGCGCCCACCAGTGAGAGAGCCGCACTTCCCACGGACGCACGATCGCCGGGATCCACCAGCTCCTTTCCGTCCACACAGGATTCTGCATCCATTATATTCACTGGAGGGTCTATTTTCACCCGCATATATTACCACCCAGCGCCTATCTAAAGGTCCGTGACCGGATGCAACAAACGGGTTCCCATGGCGACGGACATATACTTACCAGTATGCATCATGTGGACATTTCTCATCATTTTAAATATGTCTAATTTTAAATGTTTTATTGAATGTTGTTCTTATATCAGTGTACATCAGAATTGGAATATATATTTTAAGCAGAATTTAGGGAAAATACACTATATTGAAAAATCTGATATGTCACTTCCTGCTTCTACCCCATTGGCTGTTCATTACATAAATATAGGCTTCTCACTCTGCTCTGACACATCTTGATAAAGGTCATCCTGACCGAAACGCGTAGATCCTGTCAGAGGAGAGTGAACAGCCACACTTTTGGATGTATGTATTGTTTTTATTCAAGTTTTATATTTTGTCTTTTTTTGGTTTTGGAATTTTTTTGGACTTTTTTTGGATTTCTGTCCCCATTTGTTTATGGGATCTATGTAAAAGATTTTTGTACGGATTAAAAACCTTGGTAGAATACCATTTTATCAAAATTGGTTCCCTGGCTTTGTGTGGTGGAAATACCCAGCAGAATTAAAAGAAAACGCTACGGGCTTTTTGGCCCCCATTAAAAGGGGTGAGTAAGGTACGCCTTCCCCAGGATGGGCCTTAAGAATTGTGTTTATTAAAAAAACCAGCCGTTACATTGAGATATATTTTTATATTCTATGTTTTTCGGGGCACTGGAGTTATCGGATCTGTTGAGACACATTTTGATGTCACCCAATCACATTTAAGGAGAAAACGTATATAAAGAAACCTTGATAGGTTTGAAAACCACAGTTTGCATCGTGAGTAGGGGTACGCCCTTTTCTTTCAACAACAAAAAAAGAAACCTTTATATATGTTCTCCAGTTGATTCACATGTAAGTGAGGTACGCTGTCAAAACAAACTGTTTTTGTCCAGCTACCCACTCTTTCAATTTTATAAGGTCACATTACAGTCCCAGACACTGTTTTCTTTCCTTTTTCGGAGCACGTGCAAGTTTATCCTGTCACTTACACACATAAGGATAACGTACACCGACGTTCAGAAGTTGATTTCCCCGAGGCTGTACCCGAAGAAACCTTGATAAGAGGAGTACCATCATAACCCAACGTGAGTTTCGGTACGCCCCGTGGAATCAAATTCATCTCGCACATTGATGATACCACCCGATAGGGGGGTCATATTAAGAGACACTCACACAAATATTATATTGTAATTTTTGTTTATTTATTTTTATGTTTCACGACTCATCATGGTCTGATAACCAACATCCTGCTTGAGAGAAAATCCGTCTTGGAAAGGGAGGAACCCGAATTTCTATTTCCAAGTATCTCTATTTGCGCCTTTTTTGTCTATATCCCAATTTCTTCCAAATTTCTGGCCTAGTGCCTGTCTGTGTCCACAGGCCTAGTGCCTGACTGGGGCACAGGCCTAGAGGCCTGATTCAATTAGCCCCGAGTTATGGGCCTTACGCCTGGCTATTGTGCCACGGGCCTAGTGCCCGGCTAATTGGGGGGGGAAGGAAAGCCCCGGGGCCAGGAGGGCCCAGCTAAATACCAGAGGCCAGGAGGACCCAACAATTAAATGCCCACGGGCCAAGAGGGCCCGACTATAACGCCCACAGGCCGGAAGGGCCTGAAAGTACCCACGGGCCTAGTGCCCGATAACCGCTGGTCTAGGGTAGGGGTAGGTGGCCTGGGGCCGCCTACCTGATGTTGGGAGAGGCCGCGGGGGGGGGAGCTTCCTCAGCTCTGATGCTTCCCACCCCCGCTGGCCTCTCCGTGGGCGGCCGCCATCTTCTTTCTTCTGCCACTGGCCTTCTTCCAGGAGGCGCCGGAGATATTCTGGCTTGATTCCGGCGTCTTCTGGCCTCTTCAGCGGCAGCCGGAGCTCTTCTCTCCTCCGCCGCCGCTGTCTCCTTCTCCAGGTGCCTACTATCTTCAGCCGGGGCGCTCCTGCGCTCCGCCGGCATGGTGTCCTCCTCCTTCTTCGCCTCCCGGCGGCGCCTGACGTCAGACGCCAGGAGCGGGCTTGGGGACGGTGCGGCGAGCGCTGATTGGCTCGCGGCGGCCGTCTGCCATTGGCTCGCGGCGGCCGTCTGCCATTGGCTCCCCATTCGGGAGCCGTGATTGGCTCCCGAATGGCGGGAGATTTAAACTGCCGCGAGCGACGCTTAGGATTGGCGGCCGCAGCGGCGCCAGATCCAAAGCCCCGCTCTGTCCACCGCCGCTTCGCCACCCACACTGTCAGCGCTGGGATCGGTGTCTTGATCCCAGCGCTGTCTGGAGCTTGGTCCTGCTGGGGACTCCGCTCCCTCTCCCCCTCACACTGTTGCTCCGGCACTGGGAGCAGGAAAGCGCTCCCAGCACCGGGGCACATCATTACACAGGTTTATAAAAATTTAGTTTATTGTTGGAAGATTCATTAGTGAGTCGACTTTTATGACTGTGGTCACCAATATATCTCACACGGAAAAGTTCAAAATAGCCTGTCTACAGGTGGATGTTTTAAGGAAGCTAAATAGTTAGGTATTTTTAGCTGACTATTTGAAAGCCTGTCAAAATGACCGCTTCTGCAATGTACCTTCACTTTGAGCTGTGACCGTTTTGTACTTTCACCTTGAGCTGTAGCAGTTTTTAGCTCCTTGTGGGCCGATTTAGTGCAGAAAGTTCTCAGAACTTTCTGCAGGTGCGCTGAGCCCGCTGTAACGCCCCAGGGGCAAAACTACCGCAGGTGCACTCAACATGATCATGGGGCCTGGGGCCCGAAGCCGCTGCCGTCTGCACCGCATACTGCTGCCGCCATTTCTGTTTTTTTTTTTTTGCCGCTTGGTGGGGTAAGGAGACGGACAGATATGGATGCAGCCCCGACATCTGCATCCATGCTGGGGGATGGTTCTCCTGCCTCCTGTCAGGATCACTCAGCAGCTGCAGTATAGCAACAGGCAGCCAATCGGGAGGCTTCCTGTTGCTGAACGGGAGCCCAGAATACACTGCACTCAGAGACAGACAGGATGTGATTCCTGGGAAAAAATGGTCAGTTACCAAAGTAACTGAAGGGGCGTCTGTATGAGTAGTTCCTGCCAGCGGCAGTCAATATAAGGGATTGTCAGTCCCTATCGAAAATGGGGAAAAGGGGGTGGTAGACTGCGCTTATTGATGACAGAGTTAGGAAAATTAAAAAAAGTAATTTAATTGCACAATAACATGTGTCTACATTGTAGCATGTTATTGTGCAATTAAATTACTTTTTTAATTTTCCTCACTCTGTCATCAATAAGCGCAGTCTACCACCCCCTTTTTCCCAGGATGTGATTCCTGTCTGATCTGAGCAGCACTGCAGTGCGGATTGTGGAGCTGGCATCAACATGTGGCAAAAACAACCTGAGGCAGGGCTTGACAAATTTTTTAAAATCAAGGAGCCAGGATGAAAGTGTAGAGGCCAGACGTGCTAAAGGTGCCCATACACAGTGTGATGCGCTCCGTGCATTTTTATTTAGATCACATGGTATCTAGTTTAAAATGCATGCGATGTGCTACAGCAGCATGCGTTATGGACTAGATGCGATCTAGTTAAAAAATGACATGCTACACATACATTTTGTACCACGGAATGCACAGGAGCACGCATTGCCTTGCACGGTACAAAATGTATATGTGTATGGGCACCACAACTCACCCACAAAAAAAAGCAAGGAGGGGGAGTTGGCCACCTCCATTACAGGTCCTGCACGGCAGAGAGGGGTTTAGGTAGGGGGCGACAGTAGAGAGTAACAGGTGGTAAGGGGAGGTTAATGAGGTGATGGGTGGCAAAAAGAGTTTGGGGTGAGGTGAGAGGGGCAGAGGCGACAGAGATTGGCTTTACGCTTATGCTGTGTACACACCTGAGTAGAGTGCCGCAGAAAGGAGGGTACCCTGGCTCAGGTGTGGCCACGACGAGCAAAATAAATGGCGCACTCTGATACGTCTCTATGTGCAGCACCTGTCGGGAGACTTGCAGAACATAGATTGGTGTTGGCTCTGCTGCGCCGTGTCCGGCACTACAGCTCACACCTGTATTGTGAAGACACGCAAAATAAAATGCTAAGCAAGGGCTGCTGGGAGCTGTAGTTTGTTTTGAGTTTCTTAATAGTACTGAACATGCAAAATAAACTACCGCTCCCAGAAGTACAACAGTGGTGCAACATTCGCTCTTTTCCAATGCTCTGGAATTGCTCCTGTAGCATCCTGTAGCGATTGGTTGAATAATTCTGTTAACTGGGATATTTCGTTAATTTATTCCAGTATAAATCCAGCAATTAAAATGTTGTTGCAAATAAAATCCACATAGATTGGTTTTAATGGTTTTCTTATAAATAATTAAGAAGGTTATGGATTTTATTTTCCACAGAGGAAGATTTATCAAGGTCATAAAATATACAGTGTAATCACACTACAGATAGCAAGAAGAAGCCCACATCACAAGTCAGTGTTTCTTTTCTTTCACATATATATAAAAACACCAGTGATTTACTGATAAGTGATCAGAAGTCAGACTACAGGGTTCTCAGATATGGTGATTCTCTGTAAATCCAGGGACATATCATAACCAGAGTTAAGCCCCCATTTACACTAGGCCATATAGTCGCAGAGGTCTGATTCAGATGTGGTTGTAGGTGCTATCTGGTCATACTTGCCTACCTGACCCTCTCCATGCAGGAGAAAATGCTCTGCTCCTGGACTTCCCTGGTAATGTGTGATTGCCATCACCTGTGGTGAAACACCTTTACCTAGCTCCCCACAGGTGATGGCAATCCTACATTACCAGGGAAGTCCAGAAACAGAGCATTTTCTCCCGCATGGAGAGGGTCAGGTAGGCACGTATGTGTCTGGTGAAGCAGCAGGAGGCATCTAGTACTTCTAAGTACAGTTTGTTGCTGTAGAGCAGCAATAGAGGTAGTAAAGATTTGCAGCAGCATCCACGAAATAGGAGACAGCAGAAGAACTAGAGAGAAAGAGCCAGTAATCAAAGTGGAGGGAGAAGTCCCTAGAAGTCCTGGGTTAGCATCATCCATTGCAAAATAGTTGAAGAAGACCACAACAGTCCAGTTGAAGCTAGGGTTTGAGGACCTAGGAAATACCGGCAAAGGAGCAGCCACTGCTCCTCGGGTAAAGTGTAAAACTCCAGTTGCTAGATTGTCAGGATGTCTCTTGCATTATTTTTGGGTAACACATGGTGCAGATGCACACTCCATATTATTAATCAATAATACATGTTCTTGGTATATTCATTGGCCAAGAAATATTTGCCTACCAACCAGCTTCACAGTGACCTCATTTCTGGTGGGTCCCTAATACTAAGTTTGAATCTGGGGCCCGGAATCTAAAAAACCGTACACCTGAAGGTTGGGACTCCTTCACCTTAGAGCAGATTTTAGGATATTATAATCATGTAATTGATTAATTGTTAAATTGCCTATTAATCGATGTGAAATTAATTGTCTATTTATCCCCTTCTTTCATATGTTATCCTGACATGCAACAACTGAAAGTAGCCTTGCTTATCATCAGAAATTGAAGAAGTTTTGTAAAGCACATCCAAATATAATGGAAAAATCAAGATGCGTTCCACGCCAGAACGATCTGTGCGTTCCATGCCAGAACGATCTGTGTGTTCCAGCGGTCCCGGATATGATTACAACATCCGCTTTCGGCTTCAAACCCGGAAGTCAGAGAGCCCCGCCGTGTACCACGCTACACATGGCGTCCTCCTGCCGATGCAAGCCCGGCATGGAGAATGGATGGACCGGATTGTTTAGCGTCTTGTAAGCACTTCTATTATATCTTTAATGTATATGATGTGAATTTTAATGTATATTTGTTGGATGTACTAGTGCAATACTTATTGGTAATTTTTTTGTATATGTATGTTATTTTTATGGTATGATGTACCTGTGCTTCGGATTTGATTCCGGGTCAGGTTTTATGTCTACTTTTTTAATTAGGGAATGGATTAGGGCAGTGGTCGCCAACCCGTCGCTCGCGAGCTACCGGTAGCTCGCCTGAGCGAAACGGGTGGCTCGACCACTGCTGTCTGCCCTGCCCGGTCCGCCCGCCCGCCCGATGTGTCCGCTGGCTTGCGGCGCTATAGCCGCCGCTATAGCCATCGCCTTGCCCCGCTGTAGTCCGCGGGGACCAGAGGAGACAGCACACAGGCGCTAGAAGTCATATTTGACCTCTAGCGTCTGACAGGGAGCACCGCGCTAAGCGCTCCCGGCACTTCCGGGTAACGCTGCAGCAGCGCAGCTCTGTGTTGTTCCCAGTCATAGGCTAGAAGTCAAATATGACTTCTAGCATGGTGTGGGGCTGTGGGGGGGGAAGAACGGCAATTGCCAGCAGGGTGATGATGGAGCTGAGCTCCGAACGCACCAGCAGCCAGCAGCAATGATTAATTTATTATGCCCATGTGAAGACGGGCATAGTGGAGGGGGCAAGCAGTGACCCCCTTGTCAATGAGCATTAACCCCTGGCAACAAAAATTAACCCCTGACAGCAAGCAGGTAATTTACATTTTTTTATTAGAAGCCTTACTGTGGGACATTGTGTGCAATATGTGTAATGGGCATCATTTGTGTGGCACATGTTTAATGAGCATCAAGGTGTGGGTCATATGTATAATGGTGCATCACGGTGTGTGGCATATGTATAATGGTGCATCACGGTGTGTGGCATATGTATAATGGTGCATCACGGTGTGTGGCATATGTATAATGGTGCATCACGGTGTGTGGCATATGTATAATGGTGCATCACGGTGTGTGGCATATGTATAATGGTGCATCATGGTGTGGGGCATATGTATAATGGAGCATCACGGTGTGTGGCATATGTATAATGGAGCATCATGGTGTGTGGCATATGTATAATGGAGTATCACGGTGTGGCATATGTATAATGGAGCATCACGGTGTGTGACATATGTATAATGGAGATTCACGGTGTGTGGCATATGTATAATGGTGCATCATGGTGTGTGGCATATGTATAATGGAGCATCACGGTGTGGGGCATATGTATAATGGAGCATCACGGTGTGTGGCATATGTATAATGGAGCATCACGGTGTGTGGCATATGTATAATGGAGCATCACGGTGTGTGGCATATGTGTAATGGAGCATCACGGTGTGGCATATGTATAATGGGGCATCATGGTGTGTGGCATATGTATAATGGGGCATCACGGTGTGTGGCATATGTATAATGGAGCATCACGGTGTGTGGCATATGTATAATGGAGCATCACGGTGTGGGGCATATGTATAATGGAGCATCACGGTGTGTGGCATATGTAAAATGGGCATCATGGTGTGTGGCATATGTATAATGGAGTATCACGGTGTGGCATATGTATAATGGAGCATCACGGTGTGTGGTATATGTATAATGGAGCATCACGGTGTGTGGCATATGTATAATGGAGCATCACGGTGTGTGGCATATGTATAATGGTGCATCACGGTGTGTGGCATATGTATAATGGGCATCACGGTGTGTGGCATATGTATAATGGAGCATCACGGTGTGTGGCATATGTATAATAGGCATCACGGTGTGTGGCATATGTATAATGGGCATCACGGTGTGTGGCATATGTATAATGGAGCATCACGGTGTGTGACATATGTATAATGGAGCATCACGGTGTGTGGCATATGTATAATGGGCATCACGGTGTGTGGCATATGTATAATGGAGTATCACGGTGTGTGGCATATGTATAATGGAGCATCACGGTGTGTGGCATATGTATAATGGAGCATCACGGTGTGTGGCATATGTATAATGGAGCATCCCGGTGTGTGGCATATGTATAATGGGCATCACGGTGTGTGGCATATGTATAATGGGCATCACGGTGTGTGGCATATGTATAATGGAGCATCACGGTGTGTGACATATGTATAATGGAGCATCACGGTGTGTGGCATATGTATAATGGGCATCATGGTGTGTGGCATATGTATAATGGGCATCACGGTGTGTGGCATATGTATAATGGGCATCACGGTGTGTGGCATATGTATAATGGAGCATCACGGTGTGTGGCATATGTATAATGGAGCATCACGGTGTGGCATATGTATAATGGAGCATCACGGTGTGTGGCATATGTAAAATGGGCATCATGGTGTGTGGCATATGTATAATGGAGCATCACGGTGTGTGACATATGTATAATGGTGCATCACGGTGTGTGGCATATGTATAATGGAGTATCACGGTGTGGCATATGTATAATGGAGCATCACGGTGTGTGGCATATGTATAATGGGCATCACGGTGTGTGGCATATGTATAATGGCATCACGGTGTGGGACATATGTATAATGGAGCATCACGGTGTGTGGCATATGTATAATGGAGCATCACAGTGTGTGGCATATGTATAATGGAGCATCACAGTGTGTGGCATATGTATAATGGAGCATCACGGTGTGTGGCATATGTATAATGGAGCATCACGGTGTGGGGCATATGTATAATGGAGCATCACGGTGTGTGGCATATGTATAATGGAGCATCACGTTGTGTGGCATATGTATAATGGAGTATCACTGTGTGGGACATATGTATAATGGAGCATCACGGTGTGTGGCATATGTATAATGGAGCATCACGGTGTGTGGCATATGTATAATGGAGCATCACGGTGTGTGGCATATGTATAATGGAGCATCACGGTGTGTGGCATATGTATAATGGAGCATCACGGTGTGTGGCATATGTATAATGGAGCATCATGGTGTGTGGCATATGTATAATGGAGTATCACTGTGTGGGACATATGTATAATGGAGCATCATGGTGTGTGGCATATGTATAATGGAGCATCATGGTGTGTGGCATATGTATAATGGAGCATCACGGTGTGTGGCATATGTATAATGGAGCATCACGGTGTGTGGCATATGTATAATGGAGCATCACGGTGTGTGGCATATGTATAATGGAGCATCACGGTGTGGGGCATATGTATAATGGAGCATCACGGTGTGTGACATATGTATAATGGAGCATCACGGTGTGTGGCATATGTATAATGGAGCATCACGGTGTGTGGCATATGTATAATGGAGCATCACGGTGTGTGGCATATGTATAATGGAGCATCACGGTGTGGGGCATATGTATAATGGAGCATCACGGTGTGTGGCATATGTATAATGGAGCATCACAGTGTGTGGCATATGTATAATGGAGCATCACGGTGTGTTGCATATGTATAATGGAGCATCACGGTGTGTGGCATATGTATAATGGAGCATCACGGTGTGTGGCATATGCAGAGGCGTAACTAGAACTCTGTGGGCCCCATAGCAAAATGTTGAACAGGGCCCCCCTACTCTGTTTCAGCGATGTCAGCTGACTACATCTTGCCAGCCCCGGGAGCCGCAGCCATATACAAAGTATAGCAAAAATATCCTTGCCTGCACTGCCTATTTGGCAGGGCAATAGCGATGCTGCTGGGCTGCGTATCACTATTGCCCGCTGTGTACACATGGGGCAATTCAGGGAAACCTTCCAATCGATTTTAACAATGTAGTTATAATCGCTTGGAAGAATCACCCCAAGTGTATACCCCTTTAGGGTGGGGGCATTGTAGTGAGGAGCAAGATAGAGTAAGGGAGGTGTGAGAGAATGGCAGGGAGAGAGGGGAGCAAGAGAGTGAGAGGATGTAAGGGGGGATACAAGGGGCAGAATGTAATGTCTCCCAAGTTCAGTGACTGTGTGGGATGTCGGCCAAACTCTGTCTCTTTTTATTGAGGCAATCACAGGGCATGGGTTTTACCTTGTAAGTAACTGCTGGTATCCTGCTCAGCTGCCGAATTTGTGTGACATTACATTCTGCCCAGGGAGAGAGAGAAGGTGTCAGGAAGAGAAAGGGGGTAGATAGTGCCAGGTTGAGGGGGGAATAGAGAGAGGGGAAGGTGGGGAGGAGAGACATAAGGAAAAAGAGACATGGGGCAGAGAGAAGGAGGAGTGAGAAAGAGGGGGAAAGAGAAAAAGAGTGCATGGGACTGAGAAAAAGAGAGAAGAAAGGGGGAGGGTAAAGACACAGGAGAGCGTGAGAGAAGGGGAGACGTTAAGAGAGGGAGAAGGGGAGACGTTAAGAGAGGGAGAAGGGGAGAAGAAAAGAGAGGGAGAGAGAGAAGGGGAGACAGAGAGAGATGGAGAGAGAGAGAGAGACGGAAGGGGAGAGGGGGAGACAGAGGGAGGGAGAGACGGGGAGTGAAAGGGAAAGAGAGGGAGAGGGGAGATGGAGAGAGGGAAAGAGAGAGGGAGGGGGAGACGGAGAGAGAGAGGGGGGGAGACAGAGAGAGGGAAAGAGAGAGGGGGGGGAGACGGAGAGAGAGGGAAAGACAAAGGGGGAGACTGAGAGAAGGAAAGAGAGGGGGATACGGAGAGAGAGGGAAAGAGAGGGAGGGGGAGACAGAGAGAGAGAGGGAAAGACAGAGGGGGGGAGACTGAGAGAAGGAAAGAGAGGGAGGGGGGAGACAGAGAGAGGGAAAAAGAGAGGGAGGGGGAGACAGAGAGGGAAAGAGAGAGGGAGGGGGAGACGGAAAGAGAGAGGGAGAGAGAGGGGGGAGACAGAGAGAGGGAAAGAGAGAGGGGGAGACAGAGAAATGGAAAGAGAGAGGGAGGGAGAGGGAGGGGGAGACAGAGAGAGGGAAAGAGAGAGGGAGGGGGGAGACAGAGAGAGGGAAAGAGAGAGGGAGGGGGAGACAGAGAGGGAAAGAGAGAGGGAGGGGGGAGACGGAGAGAGGGAAAGAGAGAGGGAGGGGGGAGACGGAGAGAGGGAAAGAGAGAGGGAGGGGGAGAGGGAAAGAGAGGGGGGAGACAGAGAGAGGGAAAGAGAGAGGGGGGAGACAGAGAAATGGAAAGAGAAAGGGAGGGGGAGACGGAGAGAGAGGGAAAGACAGAGGGGGGGAGACTGAGAGAAGGAAAGAGAGGGGGATACGGAGAGAGAGGGAAAGAGAGCGGGAGGGGGAGACGGAGAGAGGAAAAGAGAGAGGGAGGGGAGAGACGGAAAGAGGGAAAGAGAGAGGGAGGGGGGAGACGGAGAGAGGGAAAGAGAGAGGGAGGGGGGACGGGGAGAGAGGAAAAGAGAGAGGGAGGGGGGAGATGGAGAGAGGGGAAGAGAGGGAGGGGAAGACAGAGAGGGAAAGAGAGGGAGGGGGAGACAGAGAGGGAAAGAGAGAGGGAGGGGGAGACGGAGATAGGGAAAGAGAGAGGGAGGGGAGACGGAGAGAGAGGGGGAAACGGAGAGAGGGAAAAGAGAGAGGGGGAGATGGAGAGAAGGAAAGAGAGAGAGGGGGACACGGAGAGAGGAAAAGAGAGGGGGACACAGAGAGAGGGAAAGAGAGGGAGGGGGAGACGAGAGAGGGAGGGGGAGACGGAGAGAGAGGGGGAGATGGAGAGAAGGAAAGAGAGAGGGGGGACAAGGAGAGAGGTAAAGAGAGGGAGGGGGAGACGGAGAGAGGGAAAGAGACGGAGAGAGGGAAAGAGAGAGGGAAAGAGACAGAGAGAGGGAAAGAGAGAGGGAGGGGGAGATGGAGAGAGGGAAAGAGAGAGGGAGGGGGAGACGGAGAGAGGGGGAGATGGAGAGAGGGGGGAGATGGAGAGAGGGGGAAATAGAGAGCGGGGGAGACGGAGAGAGGGGGAGATGGAGAGAGGGGGAGACGGAGAGAGGGGGAGACGGAGAGAGGGGGAGACGGAGAGAGGGGGAAAGAGAGAGGGAGGGGGAGACGGACAGAGGAAAACAGAGAGAGAGAGGGGAGATGGAGAGAGGGAAAGAGAGAGAGATGGAAAGAGAGAAGGGGAGACAAAGAGAGGGAAAGAGAGAAGGGGAGACAAAGAGAGGGAAAGAGAGAGAAAAAAAGGGAAAGAAAAGGGGAGACAGAGAGTGAGTGAAGTCAGCCAGGACTTGAAAAGGAATGTGACAGTGGCAACAATTTATACCTCATAATCCCATACCATAATCCAATCCCTGTTCCAGTAAATTAAAGGAGGGAGAGGGGGTGAGAGAGGGAGAGGGGGGTCACTTATACCTTGCTCTGCTCCCTCCCCTCCCACTTTCCCTTTACTGTACCTCCAGCAGCGTCGGGTCTCCAGGGACAGGTCCCCCGTCGGATCTCCGGGGCCTCCCCTCCCGCCGGGTATCCAGGGTGAGGCCTCTCCTTCCACAGGATCTCCGGGGACGGGCCTCCCATCAGGTGTACAGGTGCCGGGCCTCCTGTCTGCGTGCGCGGGTTCCATGGATTAGCTTCGCGCGGATGTAGTGACGCGCATCACTGTCAGCACAGTGCTAATGCGGGGGCAGCAGTTTAGTTTACACGCCGGGGCTGGTCACTAGGTTGTGACGTGGAGCCCCGGCACCAGTAGTACTCAGGGAAGGGGAGAGGAGAGCCTGGATCAACAGGCCCTCCTCCCCTTCATTGTAACGTGCACTGTGCAGCCCGCCACCGCCACCGTTCGGGTCAGCACTGCAGTAGTGTACAAATTCAAGAGGGTGCAGGGGGCTTGCTGCGTCCCCGGGCCCCCCCAACCCGCCGGGCCCCGGAGCAGCTGCACCCCCTGCACCCTCTATAGTTACGCCACTGGGCATATGTATAATGGAGTATCACTGTGGGATATGTATAATGGTGCATCACGGTGTGGGGCATTTGTATAACGGAGTATCACGTTGTTGGGCATATGTATAATGGGCATCGTGTGTGTGTGGAAAAAATGGGGGATGTAGCCTCGCAGGAGTTCCACGGTAGCAGCTGAACCTTCTAATTTTTGGCGCGTGCCTTCGGCACGCGCAGATGACTCTTCTCCTCTACCTCCAGTGTTGGGAGGTATGTTTTGGGGCATTGCAGTGTGTGGCATAATGTGTCAGGGACATTACAGTTTGTGGCATTATGTGTAAAGGGCATTTTTTGGGATATTATGCAGATTTTTAATTTTTTTTAACTTTAGTAGCTCTTCGGGTGGTTTATTTTGTCGCGAGTAGCTCCCGACCCAAAAAAGGTTGGAGACCACTGGATTAGGGTATATATACCCTTCCAATACAGCTATACTCCATACCTTGAAAAAGGGCCACTCTAACGGCCCAAAACGTGTTAGTGAGGAGGAATACCATCTTTTTTGTCCCTGTGCCATCATTCCTTTCTAAGTGGCAAACCCACCTCATTCTCTACAACCCGGGTGAGTTGAGGTGGTGTTCAGGTGTACCCAAGAGACACTTTGTTTTTAGCTTCCTGTCTTTTTTATTATGTATTCTTTTTGGACCTTTTTGTTCTGAACTCGTGTGTGATAAGTATCTAATATGTGCATTCCTAATTGGGAGGATCCACTGCTGGTGATAAACGATACCTATATGTGCATATAGGGCATAACAGAAAGGTAAGCCCTATTTACTTGGGAGCGTGTGACCAGATGTGAATTGAAAGATACCTTTATGTGCAAATAGGGAAAGAGTGACAGTTCAGTAACACGGATTGGGACACCAATTAAGGACATTCTGTGATCACCTCTTCTCTGACTTGTCTCACTCTGTCTTATTTTTTAAATCCTCGGGTGACCAACGATTTACTAAGAAGAGGATAAAAGAACCCTTCTTATCATTAGAGACAGCACAACAGTTTTACACCATCTCGTACAATAATTCCCTATAGGAGTGGTAACCTTCGGTGGAGACTGTGCAGCAGTATGTGGGCACGGTTTTTCCTTATATTTTTTCTGTTGTGTGGTCTCCACAATGTGGTGTAACTTAAATAAGAGGCTTATCTTTGCGGTATAACATGTATTAGGAGCTCTACTGTGTGGCGCAATGTGTATATGGAGTACTACCATGTGGGGTAGAATAAATAATGGGCTCTACTGTATGGAGTAACATATATAAGGACTTCTGTGAGATGTAATTTGAATAATATCTACTATGTGACATAGGGCCTTATTCTAGTTCACTCTTTCTGAGAAAATCCTTCTTAGATGGACAAAACCATGTGCACTACAGGGGGGCAGATGTAAAATGTGCAGAGAAAATTAGATTTGGGTGAGTTATTTTGTTTCTGTGCAGGGTAAATACTGGCTGCTTTATTTATACACTGCAATATAGATCTCACATTGAAGTAAAACCCACCCAAATCTAATTCTTTATGCACAAGTAACATCTGGCCCACCTGCAGTGCACATGGTTTTGTCCATCTAAGAACGATTTTGACAGAAAGAGTGAACCAGAATAAGGCCCATAATGTGTATAAGGAGTACTGTGTGTGGTGTAATGTGTTTAAGGTTGCACTACCATGTGGTGTCATTTTGATTGGGGCATTATTGTGTGGCCACACCCCTTCTTAATGTGACCATGACACATGCTTTGGGTGCATGGTGTCCTCATTTTGAATATGTGTGGTGGTAGTGATATGGAGGGGCAAGGCTTATTGTTACACCTAGGCCTGCCACTCTAGTTCCACCACAGGATAGGACTGTATTAATGTTATCTGTGAACTTTAAAACAAATTGCTCTATTTATTATTATTATTAACCCCTTACCGACGCAGCATGTTTTTGCCTTCCTGACAGAGCCCTTTTTTTCAAATCTGACATGTATCACTTAAGTGGGGATAACTTTTTTTTGCTTTTACTTATCCCAGTGATTTTGAGATTGTTTTCTCGTGACACATTGTACTTCAAGGTAGTGGTAAATTTTGGTCGATACAGTCTGTGTTTTTTTGTGAAAAATACCAAAATGTCGTAAAAAAATGGAAAATTTTGCAATTTTCAAAATGTTAAATTTTCTGCTTGTGAGACAAATAATCATACCACTCAAAATAGTTAATAACTAACAAAGACCATATGTCTACTTTATGTTGCCATCATTATTTCAACCTCCTTTTAATATTTTTGGACACTAGGAGGCTTAAAATATGAATAGCAAATTCTCAAATTTTCAAGAGAATTTCAAACACTGATGTTTTTTAGGGACCAGTTCAGTTCTGATGTGACTTTGAGGGACTTGTATGTGAGACACCCCCATAAATGATGCCATTTCAAAAACTGCACCCCTCACAGTATTCAAAACAGCATTTTGGAAGTTTGTTAACCCTTTAGGTGTTTCACAGGAATTAAAACAAAGTGTAGGTGAAATTTCAAAATTTCATTTTTTTTTGCAGATTTTCAATTTTAATACATTTTTCTAAGGAACACAGTAGATTTTACTAGAGAAATGTGACTAAAAATTGATTCCCCCAATTCTTTTGTTTTCATAAATATCCTATATGTGGCCCTAGTGTGCACGTTGACCAAACCACAGGCTTCATAATAGAAGGAGCACCTACTTGATTTTGGAGCCTCCTTTTTATGAGATTATTTTTTAGGCACCATGTAGGTTTCTAGGCACCATAAGATGCTAAAAGTTAGGAACCCCCCCACAAGTGACCCCATTTTGCAAACTATACCCCTCAGGGAATTCATCTAGGGGTATAGTGTACATTTCAAACCCCCAGGGGTTTCACCAATTTTGGTACAACTGGGCTGTGAAAATGAAAAATTACATTTTTTACACAAAAATGCAGTTCTGGCTCAAAATTTTTAATTTTCACAAGGAATGAAGGAGACAAAGCACCCCAAAATCTGTGCCCCAATTTCTCCCGAGTACGGCAATGCCTCATATGTGACCAAAAATGGCAGGACTCAGAAGGGAAGGAGTGATATTTGGATTTTGCAGCACAGATTCTGGAGGAATGAATGGTGGGATCTATGTTGCATTAGCAAGACCCCCGAAGCAACAATACAGTGGAACCCCCCCACAAGTGACCCCATTTTGCAAACTACACCCCTCAGGGAATTCATCTAGGGGTATAGTGTACATTTCAAACCTCCAGGGGTTTCACCAATTGTGGTACAACTGGGCTGTAAAAATGAAAAATTACATTTTTTTTACACAAAAATGCAGTTCTGGCTCAAAATTTTTCATTTTTACAAGAAATGAAGGAGACAAAGCACCCCAAAATCTGTGCCCCAATTTCTCCCGAGTACAGCAATGCCTCATATGTGACCAAAAAATACCATTTGGGTGCATGGCAGGACTCAGAAGGGAAGGAGTGATATTTGGATTTTGCAGCACAGATTCTGGTGGAATGAATGGTGGGTGCTATGTCGCATTAGCAAGACCCCCAAAGCACGGTGAAATGATGAACCTAATAATCCATAGATGTGTGGTATATTTTAAAGCACTCCTTCATACATAGGCCGGGTTTGTCGGGGCAAGTTTCACAGTGGAAAATAGTTTGCTTTCGTATTCCCTTTTTATAGCAAACTTTGCACCTTTTTTGTGTCCTGCCCTTTTTTCCAGTGGAGGGGATTTCGTTTGGAAAATGCTGCCCTGATACAATACGGGGGCCAGTACTAGAAGTACTGGGGCCAGTACTAGAAGTACTGGGGCCCTCTGCCTGCTGGTTCCCAAATATTAGGCCCTTTATGACTTCCTCTTGAAAGTGCATAAATGTCCCCGTCTGGCTGGTAGAACGGAATAGTACGTAAGCGTTATACAGTGCCATCTGGATGATATACACGGCCAGCTTCTTATACCATATTTTTGTTTTCCGCAGGGCACTGTACGGCTTCAGTACCTGATCTGAAAGATCCACTCCGCCCATGTACTTATTGTAATCAAGGATACAAATAGGTTTTGAGGTGTGGGTACTGGTACCTCGTACAGGGACGGAGGTGGTACTGTCTCCGTGAATTGTTGTCAGTATAAGGACATCCCTCTTGTCCTTATATTTGACCAACAACATATTTTCGGTGCATATTCCCCTGCTTTCACCCTTTCTCAATAATTGGGCAACGTGCGTTTTTGGGAGGCCTCTTTGGTTCTTGCGCACAGTACCGCAAGCTGCTGTACCTCTTGAACCAAGGGCCTTAAACAGGGGGATGCTGGTGTAAAAGTTATCCACATAGAGGTGATAACCCTTATCCAGGAAGGGGTGCACTAAATCCCAGACAATCTTTCCACTAACACCTACGAGGGAGGGGGGGCATTCTGGCGGTTCAATTCTTGTGTCCTTCCCTTCATATACCCTAAACCTGTGGGTGTACCCTGAGGTACTTTCGCACAGCTTATACATTTTTATGCCATACCTTGCCCTCTTATTGGGAAGGTACTGGCGGAATTTAACTCTTCCTTTAAAATGTATAAGTGACTCGTCTACACAAATGAATTTTTGGGGGATGTACATCTCAGCAAATTTGGCGCTGAAATGATCAATGACCGGCCTGACTTTGAATATCCGGTCAAAGGTGGGATCATCTCTGGGTGGGCACTGTGCATTATCGTTGTAATGTAAAAATTTAAGGATTGTCTCAAAACGAGTCCGGGTCATGGCCATACGATGAAGTGGGGTGCTGTACAGAACATCTGTACTCCAATATTGCCTAATTTCTGGCTTTTTAACTATGCCCATATGTAATGCCAGACCCCAAAACGTCATAATCTCTACTGCATCTACAGGGGTCCACCTAGCAAATGATGACGTGGGGTTTTGAGCAATAAACTGCTGGGCATATAAATTACTTTGGTCCACCATTAAATTTATAAAATCATCAGAGAAAAAGACTTTGAAAAAGTCAATTTCTTTGAGGCCTGTACTATCAAATTGGATTCCTGGGTTGGCCAAAAACTCAGGAACCTGGGGCTCAAAATTGTCTGATGGTGGGGTCCATACGAGATCAATCATTGGGGGGGGGGTCTCAGCTGCTCTATGGGGGCGTCTTTGAGGGGGTCCCTCATCACTAGAGGAGGAAGAGGAGCTTAAGACAAATGCCAATTCATCGCTTACTTCACTGGCTGTGTCAGTGTCAGAGGCAAGAAGGGCATATGCCTCCTCCGCTGAAAACAGTCTTTGCGATGATTGGGACATTTTTATTATTTTTAAGTGTAGTGTATAGTGTAGGGGGGGTACAAACTTTATTTCAACACGGGGGGTATGTAGTGTGTATGTAGTGCTTTAACACGTGTAAGTTTAAAAGAAAAAAAAAAAGCTCCTGCGCCAAAAATTGAGCACAGATGTTGGTCAGTAACGTCCGTCACTGATCAGCGCTCAGTGGGCACAGGACACCCACAAAAGCACCGTGGGTGTAAAAACAATAAAAAAAAACCCACAGCACTCTCCAAAAAAAAAACAATTAAAAAAAACTGCAGAAAAAAAAATTATATCAACCCTTTGCCAAAAATGCTGTTCAGTGATGTACGTCACTGATCAGCGCTCAGCGGCCAAAGGACACCCACAAAAGCACCGTGGGTGTAAAAACAATTTAAAAAAAAAAACCCACAGCACTCTCCAAAAAAAAAACTATTTAAAAAAACTGCTGAAAAAAAATTATATCAACCCTGTGCCAAAAATGCTGTTCAGTGATGTACGTCACTGATCAGCGCTCAGCGGCCACAGGACACCCACAAAAGCACCGTGGGTGTAAAAACAATTAAAAAAAAAAAAACCACAGCACTCTCCAAAAAAAAAACTATTTAAAAAAACTGCTGAAAAAAAATTATATCAACCCTGTGCCAAAAATGCTGTTCAGTGATGTACGTCACTGATCAGCGCTCAGCGGCCACAGGACACCCACAAAAGCACCGTGGGTGTAAAAACAATTTAAAAAAAAAAAACCACAGCACTCTCCAAAAAATTTTTTTTTTAAAAAACTGCTGATGACTCAAAGGCAACAGAAATTTGATCAAAAAAAAAAAATTAGATCAACCCTGTGCCAAAAATGCTGATCAGTGATGTACGTCACTGATCAGCGCTCAGCAGCCACAGGACACCCACAAAAGCACCGTGGGTGTAAAAACAATTTAACCCCACAGCACTCTCCAAAAAAAAAATCTGCTAATCAGTGATGCAACACTGTGATGCAGCAATGTGAGGGGCAGCAGGCACACAACTGTGGGTGCAACCTGACAGGGTATATATAAACCCTGCACCCCAAAAAAGGTGCTGATCACTTAGTTTATAGTGATCAGCACAAAAGGGGGGCAGCAGGGGGGAGCAGATACAAAATTATAGCACACAATTTAAATGTCTGACACAATGACGCTGCTGCAGCAGCAGCAGCAGCAACACAAGGAAGTCACAAGGAAGTCACACCAGGAGCTGGCAGCACGGATGCCACCAACGCTGATCAGGTCAGTATAGGGCACAGATGGGCACGGAGACCGCTCTGCACGCTGTTCCTGACCGGAATGGCGGCTGCAGGGCTGTCTCCGTTATTTTATCTGAGGTGAAATGGCTGTGATTGGTCCGTCGGTCCGACGGACCAATCACAGCCTTTTGGGGGCAGGTGGGGTGAGGTGGGGTGACACCAGTGTCACCCTTACACCCCGTGGTGATTGGTGCTGTACTTTACAGCACCAATCACCACCGATCCCTGTGTCATCGGCGAACGTTATTCGCCGGTACATGTTCACATTGAACAGCCAATCACAGCGATCGCCGAACGGGGGGGGCATCGTTTCCCCCCCCCGGGCAATGAGGGAAGATGTCTGCTGTCAGGGACAGCAGACATCGTCCCTCTGTCACCGCGTCTCTAGACGCGGTGGCACTTTAAAGTCATGACGTACATTTATGCCATGTGTCGGGAAGTACATCCCGGCCATGAAGTAAATGTACGTCAAATGTCGGGAAGGGGTTAATAATAATAACAATAATGATGATGATAATAATAATAATAATAATAATACTATAATAATGGCATGCAGTGATAAGTGTGCATAATATTAGAATTTTATAAAAAAATATATAATTAAAAATTATGGACAGGAGGGATAACATTTAGTTATGTATATTAAATAGCTGCCATGTAAAATCACAGATTTATTTATATACCTTTCAGCACAATTTCCTAGGATAAAGGCAATTACTTGAATATATTCAATTTTGAAGAACCCTGAAATATTTATGGAAGAAAGTCCAGGAATCTCTAAATGTCAAGATTTGAGCATAGAAATGTGTAACATTGGATTTCAAGACTTTTTTGTTCCACAATAATAATAATAATAATAATAATAATAATAATAATAAATAACAACTGATTAAAAATCCAGGGATATCTTCAAATTAACCCCATGTTACCAAATGAACCAGAATATTCTCTTTTATTAAAGCATACAAAACTGTCTAGCTCCTGTTTTAACAATAATAAAACAGAAAAAAAACTCGTTTGCTGGAGAGTTGTAAGGGATTTTTCCATGCACAAACTGTAAGATGTGTCAGTACTGCAATAAGAAAGGGAATGAATTCTCTAACTACAATAAATACAAAAGTTGGAAAAAATGAGATTCATGAATTGCCAAGCCACTTCTATAATTTGCTTAATTAAGTGCAAATGTGGTAAAAAGTACATAGGGAAAACAAGGCGCCAACTGAAAATCTGTAACTTGAAACATCCAAGAAGTATTAAAAACAAGGTAAAGAATTCTAGTGTCATTATGAAACTTATTTGCTGGTTCTTTTTTAAGCAAAATGCAGTGGTTTCTTTTGGGTTTAATGAGGGCTATGTGTAAATTTTTGATTAGGTGAGAGCTGCATAGGAACGAGACCAATTAAGAGTCTTATATTTTTGTGATTAGACAACCTAGATTTAGTAGTTGCTCAGCAGCTCAAGTTTGGTTGAAGTTTTGTAGCTGGTTAGGGATTAGCATATCAGTGAGTTTAAGGGCGGATGCTTAATAATGGTATTAATGGAAATTTGAATATCCTGACTTCCTCTTTCGGTTTGGAAGACCAATCCCCCACCTGATCTCTTTTAGATCTATTCAATTGGTGTGTTGTTTTCAACCTACAATTCAATTAAATTCATTAGGCGCAAAGGAGCAACTGGCCAGCGGTCAACCCTTTGATCCTTCGGTCGCTGTGTTGCCTGACTTGGGGGGTAGGTTTAGTGCCGTGTGATGTGGCGCGGGCCGCCGCGACGCTCCCCAGTGGGGGCTTGACTGGTGATGGGATGCGGTGCGAGTCGCTGTGACGTTCCAGGTGGGGGCTTGCCGGGTGATGCGGCGTGGGCCGCTGCGTCGCTCCACGGGGGGTTGGTGATGCAGCAGCCCCGAGTTGCTCCAGGGGGTGTGTGTGTGTGTGTGTGGGGGGGAGTTGTGGCCGCTCACCTCCATCCAGGGGGGGACTAGCTCCAAACTGCCACACTCTAGTGGCCGGCGCCCTAGGCAAATGCCTAAGGCTGTCTAGTGGTAGTGCCGGCCCTGGAAATAGGGAGTGGCTATCATACTGGACGTGGTCATAATATTTTGACAATTGTCAATTGCGTCAAAATTTTTATATGAAGCAATATAATAGTAAAACAGGTGTATATGGTATTATGGTTTATGTGTTTATTAAACGTATGCTGGGCATATATAAAGTATGTAGTACAGCCTTTATGGAAACTGAAGTTGATTTCTGTCACATTTAAAATATTTTGTACCTCCAAAATAAACGTTGTACAGAGCAGAGATCTTACGTAATGAATGGGTCCTTTTTTATGATAAATGACAAAATAAAATTCTATTCCACAAATAAATGGTCTTTGTCTCCCTCCCTCCTGGACGCAGCACAGACATCTGGCTGCACCGACTATGTAGGAGATTAACATCTCACCAGGCCTGTCATCAGCTTCATATAACATACACAGAACAAAATAGACTTTATCCAAAAATAATAAGAGTGGACAAGCCAACAGACCACTACGATATAACCCAACTTCATCTCATTTCCAGCGTACGAAGGATAATTGTTGCTTCTGGAATAATATTATCTGGAATGTATTCTATGATCAGGTGCCACAATAATCTTACCCTACTTCATATGGGGTCGTCAGATGAATGGGGGGAAATGTGCTGTTGCCTCCAGCCTGACACCCCAAGAAAACAGCTAGTTACCACCACTTTCAATCAACTTACGTTCTGCCAGTGATCAAAAAGTGGCAGGATTTTATCGCAGAGTGACCTCGTGCATGTGCGCTAGTATCCATACGCATGTGCAGTCTATCGATTATAGCTCGCAGCCATGCAATCAGGTATGTATTAGACCCAGAGAGCGAATAGTTTACGTCTAATTGAATGTAGCCCTGTGAATCCCGGCGGTCGGAATCCCGATGCCGGAATCTCGACCGCCGCAATGTCGGCACTTTGTTCCTCCATGGGTGTCCACAACACCCATAGAGGGAGAATAAAATAATGTGCCTAGCGTAGAGAGGCACCGGGCCCGCTGCGTGGCGAGCGCAGCGAGCCCGCAAGGGGGGGTGATCCACGCCCCCCTTGTCGGCATTGTGATGGTCGGGATTCCGGCGTTGGGATTCCGACCATCGGGATTTCATACTGATCCCCCTGTGAATAAAGTGTATAAAACATTCTAAAGCAGAGAAGTTTTCCATAGTAATTTTAATACTTTGCTAGGTAAACGATAGCTAGGAGATGTGGCAGATATTTTCTAGGGGCTACAGGACTTCAGACCCCGTAGTAAAATTTGTCACTTACAGGGACTGACTAGCAGTGGCTGTGACTTCTCGTTGGAAGCTCTCCCTAATAATCACAATCAGACATGCAGTACCAGGGAGGGTACTGTACTACCATAGCAGAGAGAGCACTTCCCATGGGATGCCTCTCACCTACTAATACGTTAGCACTTTCATGCTTCCAAGTGCTGCAGCCAATGCAGTCCATAGAAGCCAGGCTGTTTCCAACCTGTGCCTATGTAAGCCCCACCTAACATTGCCAATAACACCCAAAAAAAACCCACATGAAAACTCATGTCAAACTTTTCATGTGTCGATCTTTTGCTTATTTCGACCTTTTGTCAATGTTGACCTTATGTGTGTCAAGCTTGTCGACCTTGTGCATGTCAAGTCGACCTTGTACATGTTGACTTTGTGTTGTCAACCCATTGCCTTTCTATCTAGACACTGTAGACCTTTTAATCCAGAACCCTCAAGTCCTTTTTAAATATAATATCTGCATATGGCTCTAGATGACTGATCCCGATACAGTAGATAAAGTTTATGTTGCAAAAGCAACTGTTTTAGAATTTTCAGAATTCCGTTGGTTTTACCTCATTATTTTCCCAGCAAAAGAACATTTTCTTACTAAACTGTATTCCTGGATATTATATTAATAAACTATTAATGAGCAACCAATCAGAATTCTACTATTTATTTTGCACCTTCTAGAACAGGGGTCCTTAAACTATTTTGCTCTGGGACCCCATCAGACAATGAAAATAAGGTACTCTTTACTTATCACGGCGCCCATCGCGGCCATCGCGGGCATTGAATGCACTAAAAAATCGGGTGCGACGCGACCGACGCGATGCCCGCGATTTCCCATAGGGAACAATGTTAAATGTCTCAATTGACCCGATTTTCCTGTTCAATGCCTCAATTGACCCGATTTTTCCATAGTAAACAATGTTAAATGGCCCACAGAGGCCAAATAGGCACCCTGAAGTGTGAAATGGCCCCCACAATTGTTAACGCCACCCCGCGATCAACGTGAACCCGAAGCGTGGCGAGCGCAGCGAGCCCGCGTTGGGTGGCGGTACGTGTCCTCCGACCTTTTCATACCCCCACTATCCACGTTGGCGTGGAGTTAAGAATAGAATAGTGTGGCGAGCGCAGCGAGCCACCGTGCCCGAAGCGCGGCGAGCGCAGCGAGCCCCGCGAGGGGATGCGGATACCTTTGAAGCCCGCGAAGGGACGCGTTTACCTGTGAAGGTATCCGCGTCCGCTCGCCACACTTCGGGCGCGGTGGCACGCTGCGCTCGCCACACTATTCTATTCTCAACTTCACGCCGACGTGGATAGTGGGGGTATGAAAAGGTCGTAGGACGCGTACCACCGCCCCTCGCGGGCTCGCTGCTCTCGCCACGCTTCGGGTTGACGTTGATCGTGGGGTGGCGTTAACAATTGTGGGGGCCATTTCACACTTCAGGGTGGCTAATTGGCCTCTGTGGGCCATTTAACATTGTTTCCTATGGAAAAATCGGGTCAATTGAGGCATTGAACATGAAAATCGGGTCAATTGAGACATTTAACATTGTTCCCTATAGGAAATCGCGGGCATCGCGTCGGTCGCATTGCACCCGATTTTTAGTGCATTCAATGGCCGCGATGCCCGCGATTTTTTTACCTGCGATGCCCACGATCAAAATCGTGGGCGCCGTGCTAGGTAAAGAGTACCGAAAATAATTACAGGACCCCAGCAAGTTACTGCAGAAGGCCCTCACATCACATGTGCAGTCAGCAGACAGCACATACATGGCAGCATTGTGGAGGCACAAAATGATGGGAGGAGTCTAAAATAACAGACAATTCAACAGATTTTTCAGACTCCTTGAATCACTGACTGATATTAGAAAAGTCATCAGCCTGATGGTCAGCAACATGGAGTCGCGACCCCATGATGAGAAGGTCGGGGCCCACTTTGGGGTCAGGACCTGCAGTTTGAGAACCGCTGTTCTAGAAGATAATATACAGAATCTGATTGGTTGCCCATAGCAACATTGCATCAGAAATAGGACTCCCATCTTAGTTAATAAACCCCAGACAATCTATGTGTAAAAGTGTTGATATTCTCTTTATCATTTTATTTAAACATAGTTATATCTATACACGAACCCACGTCTGTCTGCTGATCCCAAGGCTGAAATAATTATTGCAATGCCTCAAAAATGTAAATATTTTACTTTAGCCATGTAACGTGTAGCATGTTGTGCAAACGTGAGGCTGCGAGGAACAGATATTGAAATAATTCGAATTCCGTTTGATAGAACACTGGAATGAGGAACTATTGCACAGGCCTGTGGTTCTTGGCAGCATTGCAAGGTCAACTGGCAAGAAAAACATCAAAATATTAAAGAGATAATCACTTACCACCAATTGATAAAAAAAGTTTTTCACCACATTGCAATAATGGGCCTTATTCAGATTGCATCGGTACTGCGCGCATTCGCACGCAGTACCGATGTTGTGCGTCTGCGCAGGCGTGTTTCTGCGCATGTGCAGGCGCACGCACCCATGGGTCGCCGTGTGCACGCACCCATGGCAGCGAGGGGGGAGGCGGAGATGGGCGGGGAGCGCCGGGCTGCCCCATTACCATATGGGAACGCCCAGCGTTCCATGGGCGTTTCCATGAGAACGCTGGGCGTTCTCATGGTAATGAGGCAGTGACGCGGGTGTGTGGGCCGGGTAGCTGACATCACCGGATGTCAGCTGCCCGCCCATATCACGCCAGCGTGCACGCATATATACGCAACTGAAAAGTCACTTATATATGCGTGCACGCTAAACATCATTCGATGGTCGGTGACCATCGAATGATGTGGGCGGACAGCCCAGCAAAGCGAATGGATGTTTATGCAAAACATCCATTCGCTGCTGTGCGGGCGAAGCCGCACTTTGCTGGGGCGGCGGGGGGCGTGCGTTCGCCAGGCGGGGTTTGGTGGACTCGCAAGGCTGCGAATTCGCAGCCTTACGAATCAACCTGAATAACCCCCAATATGTATAGAAAATACAATAAAATAACAACATCATTTGAATCTGAATAAATTACCGAATGCTGATCACAAGATTTGCTATTCGAGTCTTAAGGTGCATACACACTGTTCAATGTTTTAGACCAATTTCATTAAAATACATTTCCCTTGAACCCAGTTACCTGGACGAAAGATGTTGACGAAAGATATTGACGAAAGATCTAGCTACAGTTTATAGGCTCTTTTTGAAAGATATTCAAATTGAGCTATATGCACAGTTGAAGAACAACCTTGATGAACAACATCATCATTCCTCGTTCGTCGCAAACGCACTGAAAGATATTTTGACCAATTTTGTTCAGAATGGCCGAAATGAACAAAATTGGTCAAGAAAGTTGGTCAAAAAAATTGTAGAGTGTGTATGCACCTTTAGCTAAGTTATGGGGTTTAACCACATTTGAGTCATTAAGAAGTTATGGCTAATGTGTATTCTACTGAATTAGAATTGGGCCATTTAAATTTTGACAATTGCAGTTTTTGCATGAATGCTACACAAAGGGGGTGATTCCAATTGGCTCGCAGCTGACCAAGCACCTCTGTCGCCATCCCACCAAATACCTACCCCCATCGCCATTTCCCCTTGCAACCATGCATGCCACCACTGCAGTAGAGATCATTCCATGGTCGCGGACCATCCAATGATTTTTCCTGCCTTCACAAATAATTGTCAGTCTGAACTGGGACGAAGACAGGGTGGGTGGTTGACGTAATGTGACATTAGCTGCCCGCCCCCGGTAGGCATCGGCCCACATTTGTACCCATGGTAATGCCCATTATTTTCATGGGGATGCCCATAAATGCTGGGTATTCCAAAGCCCAGCGCCGCCACCTCCCTCATCCCCGCCCACCCTCCCCGATGCGAATGACCCTTCCCGATGCGAATGGACCGACGACTGTGTAACAGCTGTGTGACACCTGAAATAGGCTTAGGCCGACAGAGACGGAAAGTCAACACAATCATTGGGTCGACAATGACAAGGTCGACTGTCAAAATGTCAACATGAGTTTTTCACAAGTTTCACATTCCAGAATGTCGACATAGTCAACATGGACACGGTCAAAGTCTACCACCTGCGCTCAGCACACTATTTTATTTTCCCACCCGCTGTAGTGGATGGTAAGGCATAAAATACTGCCAGTTGGTGCGTCCGCTCAAGAAAAAATGTGAAAAGTTCATGTCGACTTTTTGACTGTCGACCTACCCATTGTCGACCTAATGCTTTTGTCAGCCTTCCAATCCTGTCGATTTAGGTCCACATGGCGAAGGTCAACATGGCTATTTCAGGTGTTGACCTAAGCCCTGTTGATCTTCAATGGTCGACGCAATGCATGTCGACCCAAAGGGGGTCAACCTAGTGACCGTATCCCGTCATTATATGGTCTCTGATAGAATAGGAGGTTATATTTCCTGTCTAATCGCTCCAATATTTACCAGAAAGATACTTATGAAGAATGACATCTATGTGCCTAATCCTGCCACCATCTGCTGTCTGTGGCAGCGCTTCCCCAACCAGGACACGTTGTGACATTCAGTACATGCCTTATTACACATACTAGACACTTACAGAGGAAATATCAGAAATTCAGTGTACCAGTAAAAGTGGAATCAAGTTGTAATTCCGCTAAGCAGCAGCGTAACAACTGTATTCGTGTATGAACGCCATTGTCTAGGGCACAGAAATCCAGAAGCTGTACGAATACTAGCCCAGGATCAGCATGCACATGGTATAAACATTGATCCCTGCGCCCAAGTAATGAAATGTGTAAGCTGTTTAAAAGAGAAAATGACAACTGAATAAACCCAGTAACAGCAGAGCTAAGACGTGGATTGACCTAAATCACACAGATGTATGTGGACCAATGGAAAGTGTGACCTATTTTTGCTCATTCATTAAAGACTACCCATTGGGCCTGATTCAGACCAGATCGCATACCTGCGAATTCGATACACTGCGCATGCGTACGGTTCACAGTAGGCATGCGCGAGGCCAACCTGCAATGAACTCTCGCAACTAGTACTGTCTGTCCACAAGGCGATTGCTGGGCATGTTGGAAAAAATGCTGGGAGTGTCAGGGAAAATGCCTGTTAGGGGAGGGTGTGTGTGACGTCATGCAGCAGGCTGGATATGCCTGCGAGTTAGTCCTGGGCTATGTGGCGGCTGCGATGAGTTGTGGCCAGTGTAGAAATCATTTGAGGGTAAGCCTGTTACAATGGGTTTGGACATTTTCGCTTGGGTGCGAACGGTTGAAGGCTGAAGTCTCAGAAAGACTTGGAGAATTTCTTGCTCGAAGAAGTTTTGGACATTTTCCAATAAACACTACACGCAGATAATGAGGCAGAATATACAAGTGGCAAGACACAAGCCATTGTGAAAGAACATATAAGTATGTTCCAGACAACAGTAATATACAATCCAGAGCAAATGTGACCGAGAGGATGAATCAGACCCGCTGTGATAGTGGGCGGAGCATTCTCTTGATGCGGATAAGGCAGCAGGTTACCAGGGAGACGCACAACAGCTGTTATCTTCATAAATCGTTTGTTAGGAAAAACAATTGAAAAGACTCCGTATGAACTGTGGCATAGAACGAAATCTGACCTACAGCATAGAAACATGTTGATGTGAAGCATCATTACCATCGTGATCTAGTGCAGAAAGAAGACGTGATTCTGCTTACATACTGTGGGACTGAAAATATGTTGGCAAATTTGTTGACAAAGCCAATCCCAAGGCCATTGAGGACATAAGGGGCGGGATGTACCAAGCAGTTGCGGTACATCCCGCCAAACATCGCAATCATACTAATCGCATATGTACTAAGATATGCGACTAGTAGCACAAAGGACGGCTCTTGCGATACGAGCTGCTATTTGTGAAGCAGCAGATGAGGAGGGAGGGAGTTAGTGGCTCTCCCCCTCCTGCTGTGCCGGGCTCCGCCTCCTCCTCCCTCAACCCCGAAGACATGTAGGGAGTGTCATGTTTCGTGAAGCACCAGCTGGAGTGTAATGGAGGCTGGGTGCTTTGATATAAGGCTGTTGCATTAACGACAGAAGGGAGTGAAGCAATGGGATAAAGTAAAACCTTATTTAATGAAGATACTGCGGTACAGGATATGAATAATGACACAATAGTAAAACTGTAGTTTCTGGTATATGATAAAGTCAATAATAAAAAATGCTTATTGAAGAGATTGAAGATGATTGATAATTGAAAGAAGTATTGGATGGTTGGTTGAAGAATTGGATGATTGGATTAGGGTTGGATGATTGGATGAAGAATTGGATGATTGGATTAAGAATTGGATGATTGGATGAGGATTGGATGATGAATTGGATGATTGGATGAGGATTGGATGATTGGAAGAATAATTGGATGATTGGATGAGGATTGGATGATTAGATAAGGAATTGCATGGTTGGAAGAATAATTGGATGATTGAATGAGGATTGGATGATGAAGTCCGAATGATCTTGCTGAGTAGGATCGTGGCTGCAGAACCAGGGATGAGCACAGAGAATAACCATCAGGAATGAGGAGAAAGATATTACCCCTTTGGGGGGTTAACCTTTTCCAGTCCGTATAGGCGGCAGCGGGTTCCGTGATGATGTGGTAAAAGCAGTGAGACGATCAGCAGGACTTAAGGATGACTTCACCGGAGGCGCAGGAACTGCAGTGAACGCTACAGACAGCCAGATGAGATCAAGTCAAGTCAGTATTTGAAGGGTGAGCTACGCAGTGATTGGTTTGCTGTTTGACAGCACTGAATGGAGCCGCGCAGCATAGGCTGAAGGATCCTAAAAGATGGCCGCCACCAGAGGTGGCGACAGACACCAGCCGGCGGTGATTGTGCGCGGATGCGCTGCAGCCGGTGTTTCCAGCCAGAGGCCCGACCAGACACAGACCCATCATGGCGGCTCATGTCTCACGCCACCCAGACCCGCACGGCACAGGAGTATACACCACCACTGTCACTTGGCGGTGACAGCGCGAGAGCATGCACAGTACCAGCATGGGGAGCAGCAGCGGAGGTGAGCGCCAGGGCAGGAGACACGCTGTCAAAGGTCTTAGGGCTAGGCACAGCACAGGGGAACTGGGTAGCAGCCATGGTGGTCGTGACAGGAAGGAGGAGGTCACTGGTCCAGGCAGTACAGCAGGAGGCTGCCCAGACACAGGTGGTGGTGGTGGTGGGGGCAGTACGAATCGACGGGGAGCAGCGCGTGGTGGAGGGGGTGCGAAATAAAGCCCATAGGCTTCTATTGGGTTACGCTAGCTAGATATAGGGTCAGATGCCAAGCACTGTTCAGCTTTGCAGCCCTGCAGATGGGGACAAATGGTCCCTTTTGCAGCACCATGGGTGCGGGATAGTTGCTGAGCAATGCTTCCTTTTGCAGCACACAGTGTCCCCCTTAGCAGCACATGGTACAGTGAAACCATAGTATTTTGGTCACTTTTAGATGAGGAGGCATGGCTGCATTTCCTGGATTTGCCCATTTTCCCCAATACCTGGGCATATACAGTAACACACTCTCTGTGGCCCTGGATCCAAGACGGGACGGGTTTGAGAACCAGTGCTTGAGTAATGGTTGCTGACTTTCTCTACGGGAGAGAGGTCAGCTTGTGAAAGCAGGGGGTGGAGCTGGTGGGTGTGACAGGAAAAGAGTGGGATGGGAGTGTTGCTCATTGAAGGAGCCTGTATGGAGGTGTGGCCATTGTGGTCATGTCATCATGGCCATGCCCCTGTTGCACATTGTCTGTATTACTCGATGATTCTGCATGAGGGGGCATAGTGGAATACTGGGCATATGGTGGGGGACTTTCCCCCTTTCCCGGAGGTGGACAATATTTTTAGGAGCCTCCTGCCCATTCCGGCAGGATAGGCAAGTATGGTTTTAGTAGAGGTGATAGAATTGTCATTTGATATTGCAAAACACTGTTCCCAACTATGTTCCCTTGTACCTGCAGATGTCACCAGCTGCTGATAAAGTTACAGTAGATAAAAAAAGAAGGTAACTAGGACCAGCTGTATGTCAGGCTTGCAGCTTGTGTTTGTTCCCGTTTGTACAGAAATGTAAAAAATCCTGTTTGATAATCCTTCTGCTCCAATACAGCGTATCTGCAAACAGGAAGTTTATTTTGGAGCTTTAGTAAGACACCACTATAATGTAGGTGCTAACTAGAGACGAAGAGTGAAATTTAATAGGATGAGAGATTCAGAAAGTGAGAGATTTGGTGAAAAATCTCCAGTTTTTTTTTAAACCGGCAATCATTTACACTGCAAAACCAAACGCGAGTAAGTCTAGACTCACTCAGCGATGCGAAGGTCGTGAGGATAACAAGGGAATGCCTGCATTTTCTGGGTCACTCCCCCCCCCCCCAAACAGCCGCAGAGGCCCTTATTCAGATCTGTGCGGCCGGAGCCGCATACGGTGCTCCGGCCGCACAAACCAATCCCCGCCCACAATACGGATCGCCACGGCCGTCCGTACACGGACGGCTGGCGATCCGCATGAAAATGGTAGGGCGTACGCCTCCACCATGGTGGGAGCTGCCCCCTGCATTCGATGGTCTGCGACCATCGAAGGCAGGGCCGCACGCCCCACCAGCTCCCGCAAGCTGATACCACACGGACAATCGTCCGTGTGAAAGCTTGTATGGGGGCGGAGAACTGACATCCGGCGATGTCAGCTTTCCGCCCCCATCACTGGCGTCATAGCCTCATTACCATGCATACGCCCCGCGTTTGCATGGGAACGCCCATGAAACGCGGGGCGTATGCATAGGGAAATGAGGGTATGAAGCCCCTCACGCCCCTATACGCCCCCTTTGCGGCGTAGAAACTTTATGTGCGGCGATTTCGCCTGCACATGCGCAGATTGACCTCTGCGCATGTGCAGAGTGAAAACATCGGCGGTACGGCCGCACGCGGGCCGTACCGCTCAGTTCAGAATAAGGGCCAGAGTGTCAATCAACCTACGAGCCACCAGCAAGCCATGCGCATGCGGGGTCGCCCAATTAACGTGCTGCGAATTCACAGCACAGCAAACAAGTCTGAATAAGGCCCTTAATTCCTTGGCGTTCATAGTAGGTGCAATTATATGTTATTTTGTAGATAGCAAACAGCTGTGCACCCACTCACTTGGCATTTAATGACCTATTCATCTGACCAATTCCGGAAGAATCTAATTACTGAAATTCTGAAAATCTGAAGAATAAATAATAAAGAATGTATAAATGTGATACCGTTTGCTGCAGATATCAAGGAGTTAACACAAAGAGGGGCGCCACCCATTCGCAGCATTCGCTCGCACCTACTGGCTGTGAATGGAAGTTTTACATAAACATCCATTCGCAGCCTGTGGGGTAACACCCACATCATTCAATGGTCGATGGTGATGTGGAACGTGCATGCATATGTAAGGTTGCTCTCTGCATCCGGTGATGTCAGCTGCCCGCCCCCCACATGTCCGTCATGGCCGCATTAGCATGAGAACATTATGCTCGCTGTGGCCGCATGCAACAAGCGTATGGACATGCACAGAAATGCAAACATCGGCCCCGTGCGAATGCATGCCGACCCACAAACGGACCAGAATAAGGACCAGACGGTAGCTAGAAGAGATCCTGCTCTCCACTTGTGCAATGCTATACTCTGTTTGGGGAATACACCTTGTCTCCCCAGACTGACAACACACAAAGGGAATCCAAGTGCTTCCCACCCAGGAGACCTCTAATAAATGCTAACATTTTATAAGAAGCTCCAGTGTCGCTGGCGTTCTCTAGGCATGTGCGCAGGTGAGATCCACAAGCTGCAGAGTTGTCCTGAATGCGCACATTGTGCTGACAAGACGGTGGGAGAAATAGTCTCTCTCCATGAAACACTCAACAATACAGGTGCCAGGAGATCATGACCCTGCTGACGTCTGCATTCCAGACCACTCAATAGAACATTTTCTAGGTAACAGACTGAATATTTATGAATAAAGGGAGTTCTATTGAGTTATCTGTTAACAGTCTTTGCACACAGGTTTGTTCATTAGCCAGCCAGCCAGCTGTCAGCGTAATGTGTGAATGTCCCTGGAAAAACTTCTAGGTAATCATTGCTTTTATACATTCCACATGTCAGCACTTAACACATCCTCATTGTCTATATAGCAATAACATGTTCTGCAGCATTGTAGAGATCCAGTATTTAGGCACATCATTTCCTACCCTTGTGGAGCTATTTCTATACCATGGTCACATAGACCAGGACCAGATAGAACCAACGAATCTCCAAGTTTGTTGTTGAACCTATTCTTCTTGGAGATCCACACAGGAAACCAGGACAACATGGGGAAAACATTAATCCACATAGAACCATGGTTGGAAGCAACCAAGGTCACCACTGTGCTAGATGTCTGCTGGCGCCATGGCTAGAACAGAGCTCTTACTAATAACAAAAACTCATCCTTACTTTTAATGCTGTCTGACCTTTGGTTTTATAGCCTTCACCAACCAAACTGTACAACATTGGAAGGAGCACATTGGAAGGAGCACAAGAAGGCTTTAACCAGAGTAGAAAGAGAATGGGAGGCTCCAGTGCACATCTGAGCAAGAAGACATGTACATAAGAGCCTCTAGTTTGACAATTTGCGGGTACCATTTAATGAAGAGGCAATTTTTACTCAGAGTCAATGTCTACAATAACATAGGCCCTTATTCTGATCGGTGCGGAAATTCCCGCATGCGGACGGACCGCCGATGTTGATCGTCTGCGCATGTGCAGAGGTCACTCTGCGCATGTGCAGGCGATTTCGCCGCACGGATTCTTTATACGCCGCACAGGGGGCGTAGAGGGGCGTGAGGGGCTACTTAGCCTCATTACCCTATGCATACGCCCCGCGTTTCATGGGCGTTCCCATGCAAACGCGGGGCGTATGCATGGTAATGAGGCCGTGACGCGTGGGTACGGGGCGGGCAGCTGACATCGCCGGATGTCAGCTGCCCGCCCCCATACATGATTTCACACGGACAAGTGTCCGTGTGGTCTTGTGTTGCGGGACCTGGTGGAGTGTGCGGCCCTGCATTCGATGTTCGGCGACCATCGAATGCAGGGGCTGCTCCCAAGACGGAGGAGGCGTATCCCCGTCCAATTTCATGCGGATCGCCACATATCCGCATACGGACGGCAGGTGGCGATCCGTATGGAAGGCGGGGATTCGCCTGCACGGTTGCGGACGCATATTCTGATCGGGCCGCACCGATCAGAATAAGGGCCATAGTAACATAGTAATTAAGATTGAAAAAAGACGTTAGTCCATCAAGTTCAACCTATTTGACATGTAACTACTGTGTTAACACGCACAGTCATATCTATAGGATTCCCTTAGTGACCAAAAATGTATCCAGTTTGGATTTAAATTCATTAATAGTAGTTGCTGTAATCACCTCAACCGGCAATGAGTTCCAGAATGTTACTGCTCTAATGGTGAAGAGTCCTCTTCTTAATTCAGTACGGAATTTATTTTCCTCGAGCCTCAGTACATGCCCGCGTGCCCTAAGTATAGGTCTGTTAGTGAACAAATCAACTACCAGTTTCATATGATTCCCAATCCTGTATTTGAACATACTAATCATATCACCTCTCAACCTCTGTTTTTCCAGTGAAAACATATTCAGCCCGGTTAGCCTATCTTTGTATTCTAGTGATTCTATACCTTTTACTAGCTTAGTCGCCCTTCTCTGTACCTGTACAATATATGTCCTTTTTAAGGTGCGGTGCCCAGAACTGAATACAGTATTCCAAGTGTGGTCTCACCAATGCCCTGTAAAGATATGATATCACATTGGCATCACTTGAACCCATTCCCTTTTAATGCATGCCAGTTGCTGTTGCTTAAGCAGTGTGCACTATTACCTACTTTATCATTATGATGACCCCCAAGTCCTTATCCACAGCAGAATTTCCTATAATAACTCCATTAGTCTATAAGTAGCTTGTTCATTTTTGTTCTCATAATGCTGAGCATTACTTATTACCTTCTCCTGTTCTTATACATTTTTGATACTATCTCTTATGATTGCTTCTAATATTTTCCCCAGACTGGATGTAAGGCTGACTGGTCTATAATTTTCAGGGTTAGTTTTGCTACCTTTACTCCATATTGGTACTACGTTAGCTATGTGTCAGTCCCTTGGGACCGTCCCCGAGTTTATTGAAATATCAAATATAAGATATAATGGTAGTGCTATGACAAAACTCAATTCTTTAAGTATCCTAGGATTTATTTTGTCCGGGCCAGGAGATTTGTTTCTATTTAGGTTCTGTAATCTACTATTTCCTCATTCAAACATACAGATTGGGAGCAATCAAGAGCCGAGCATTCAATCTGTGGGAGATCCTCTAAAGGTTCTTCCCTTGTAAAAAATTCATTGAATTACTCTTTTCTTTCTATTACCAGGGTACCCAGCTTATTTTTTTAGTGGGCCAATATATTCCTTCCTTAACCGTTTCCCATTTATATAACTATAGAATTTTTGGGGATTAGATTTGTTATCTGTGGCTATTTTTCATTCAGCCTCAAATTTAGCCATCTTGATTTGTATTTTTACATTATTTATATGCATCAAATGATTCGGGTGTCCCATCTTGTTTAAATGCGTTGAATGCCCTCCTTTTTTATTTTAAATTTGACTTTGCTGTCAAGCCACATCGGTTTCCCTTTGACATTTATGCTTTTCTTTACTGTAAGGAATACATTTATCAGAGCCCTCCTGCAGTATTTTTTTTTAAAGTTTGCCACCTTTTAGTAGTATCCATACCTCTAAATAATTCCTTCCAGTTTATATCCTTTAAGGACTTTGCAGACTTACTAAAGTTTTAATTTCTGAAATGTAAGGACCTAGTTGCGCCAATGTAATTATCTTTGTTAAAATGTAAAAAATTAAAAAAGTTAAATCAAAAGTGATCATATTGTGATCACTGTTCCCCAATGTCTCCATTATGGTTATGTTAGAAAAAAAGTCCCCATGTTGCTTATCATGACATCCAAGATATTATTATTTCGGGTTCGATTTCCAATAAATTGATACAAATAGTGGTCATTCATAGCATCCAATAAAACAGTGGCAAAGAGTGGCAAAGAAAAAGCCATATCTAAGACTGGCTAATAAAAGGAAAATATTAATCGGGCAAAATAACACTTACATTGAACAGAGGGAGATTGGAAAAAATGTTATGGACTGCCTAGAAGGCCAACTCTTCAGTGTAAACGTTGACACTGGCGTTTTCTGGCTACCATTGAGGACCTGTGGGCATCTATTTCTCAAACTAGAGACTGTAATGTACTTGTCTCCTTGCTCAGTTGTGTACGGGGACTTCCTACTTCTCTTTCAAATCTGGTTATAGCCTATTTGTGCTGTTCTCTGAAAGGAGTAGTACACATCATTGTAGGAAATGTTTAGTTTCTTGGCAATTTGTCACATGGAATAGCCTTCATTTCTAAGAACAAGAAGAGACTGTCAAGTTCAACATGAAAGTTCTCTTTTTCTGGCCATTTTGAGAGTAATATCATACCCAAAAATGTGATGCTCCAGATACTAAACTAGCTCAAAGGAAGGCCAGTTTTATAGCTTCTCTAATGAGCAAACCTGTTTTCATCTGTGTTAACATAATTGTACAAGAGTTTTGATGGGTTTTCTAATCATTATACCGCCACCCATTGACCGACAGTCAAAATACCAACACAGTCAATATACCGGCATTCAATTTGCCGACTTGTTTAATCGAGGAACATAGTGAAAATGCCGACATTTCACATGCCGACATGTCTGTATTTTGACTATGTCGATCAGTTGAACATGTTGACATAATTAATGTCGGTATATTGACCATGTCAGTATTTTGACTGTCGGTCAATGTGTCAGTGATATGACCTTTGGTAAAATGTCCATTGAGAAATCACACTAAACGGTTTCACTGCTTGGCCAGTCCATGTCTCTGTGTCACAAGCCATTGGCTCTTCTGGCATTTGCCATAAGTGTCAAATGAGTGTCCACCGATTGACTATCTAGTCGATCATTTAATCCACACCCTTGTAACTATTTTTCGATCAGCTGGTATTAAAGCTGGGATACGTTCCTTTTAATCAACATCGCAAAGACTTTCAGCAAATCTACGAGGATTTGCAATTAAAGTTTTGATTCCTTGGTGAAGATCAGTTACATTTTGCAACTGCTAATAACGTTTCCTGTAAACACTGATTACAGCTGTCTCATCCTCGTTATATTCTGTTTTCTTAGTGATATTCAAAATATTGCCTCATATCTGTTGTTTATGCTAAAAATCAAGTTATAGTACAGGCTGGATTTAATTTACAGTTTCTCTATTAGAATCTCTGATTGTTAAAGATGGACCGTGGGCAAAAATAGGTATCATTAGGTTATGATATGCACTTTACATCCATTCTGATTGGTTTTTAATAGTTGATACAAACCAGATGTTCCCTCTTATTGGATTAATTTAGCATTTTATCCAGAAAGCAGTGGGCTGCGACTTTTCACAACAGGCCAGAAAACACATTAAAGTAAGTTCCGGTTCAACTGTGTTTGTTAGTTGTTAAATATCCCTTGGTAATTCTAAATATAAAGGGAGCGGTCCTAAACTATTGTCTCATAATACACATCTAAGCGGAATTGCACTCATTAACTGGATCCCACAGAAAACTGCAGGTGTAGAATTAAAGGCTTCTTTGTTAATGGAACATATTCTCAATGAACAATACACCCTACAGTATTACTCTCTCATGTTACATCATTTTGAAGGAAAAAGAGAAAGGACACACAAAAAACTAATCCAGTTAATTAAATGCAATTTTAATGTCTTTCTTTAAAAAAATGAAACATCTAATAATATTAATAATAATAATAATAATAATATTAATATAATAATATATATATATATATATATTTTCTAACCTCCTCATCAAGGGTTCAGGTTGCACACTGAACAGGACTATGGTGTATTTTCTATAGTGCATTGCTGTTATTAATCTGGTAAATTAGCATGCATGCACTAGTAGTGTTTACTATGGGGCTTATTTTGATTCATTTACGCACGGAGGACCAATGTTTAGTGTCTGCGTATGAGCAGACACAGGGTGCGTGCACCCACGTCGAAGCGGGGAGCGGAGGTGGACGGGGGTTGCCGGGCAGCCCCATTACTACAGTATAACTCATCAATTACTATTATTATCCTTTATTCTTATGAAGCCACTGGGGATCCGCAGTCCCCAATTACACAGTACATAAACCAATAAGCAACTTTGTTACTTACAGTTGATTACAATAGATAGAGGATCAGTACAGTGTACATAACCATAGCTGCATCTGCAGAGGACACTGAATAAATATATCATAAATTAATAAAACCACACAAACACATTATGCATCTTACTGTATCTATAAACCATTTTATTTTGGTAAATGTGAGTTTGCAGATGCCGATCAGTCTCCTATGGGCAGCGATGTGAGATGCTGCAGGAGCAATGTGATGGGAGGCACTGCTAATATGACGCCGGGGCAGCGAGATACAGTAAAGGTGCCCATACACATTACAATTATTGTATACAATAATGCATCTCATCGCATCTTGTTTTTGTGATGAGATGAAATGAGATCTAGTACAAAAAGTATGTGCTGCACATACTTTTTGTACTTGATCTCATCTCATCTCAACGCAAAACTGAGATGCAATGAGATGCTATATTGTATACAATATTGTATACAATAATTTTAATGTGTATGGGCACCTAACTTGAGAGACATCACTGAAGCACTGCTGAGGTGCTGCTGGGGCAGTGAGGTGAGAGGCACCGCTGAGATGTACCATGGGCGATGCTGAGATTCTGCAGTCAGATGATGCTGCTTGGTGGAGTCTTGCTTGGAGAAGCAGACGCACTGATCTTGACCCTTTGCTGATGTATCTGGCAGATGGACGAGCCGCAGGTGGACGCAGGAGTGTCTTACATTCATCCTTAAAACATGCCGGCTGGTATTTGATCCCCGTACCTGTGCAGGAACTTGTAGCCGCAGTAGATGCTCAGGCAAATAAATATGAGGTAGACTGCCCCGGAAATCAGGAGCCACTTCAGCAATCCATACACAAAGTTCTGGACAATTCCACGTGTCTGGCGCTGTTCCTTGGGCTGCACCTCATTCTGTTCTTGGAGGCGCCCGTGATGATGCTCCTGATAACTCCCATGATGTCTCTCTGGATGGCGCCCATGGTGATGTTCCTGGTGGCGCACATAATGCCGAATCTGATGGCGTCTATGATGAAGTCCCTGAAGTTCATGAGGCTTCTCTTTAATATGTTCCATGGCGGCTTCGTCCATTGGGCCTTGTGTCCGTCCTGCTGGGAGAGGCCTGGCATAGAGCTCCCCAGGTACCAGGAGGAATATCAATAGAATAATAATACAGGAACTCATGGTCCTGGAATAAATCGTGGTTCAACTGAACAATACGTAACAGAGAACAAAAAGCTGCTGAACTAACCGAAGGTTAAGTGAGCAATGACTGGCAGTGGAACACTGAGAGTTACAGTGTTCCAATGATTGTGATGTCACTATGATGTCACAATCACCCTATGCCTGTGATGTCACTATGATGTTTCAATCATCCTATGCTTGTTATGTCACTATGATGATGTCACAATCACCCTATGCCTGTGATGTCACTATGATGTTACAATCATCCTATGCCTGTTATGTCACTATGATGATGTCACAATCACACATTAGCTATAGTTGTGAATGAGAGCTAACCCTGACTGACTGCCTGGAGTCTGTAGGCCAATGTAGCCACTTTATAAAGTAGATGAATGCAGAGAACCTAGTTATTAATACATCAGCATTCTACAGATTTATATAAACATTTAGTAAGATTAAGTAAGACCACAGACTGTGGTAAAAGGATACTCGGGGTGAGCTTCAGTAACAGATGATTAGCAACTATCAATGTTTCCAATTAGATGGAAGTAATGTTTCCTCAGAATAACAGGTTTGAGATGGTTGACAAGCATCGGATGCTGGTTCCGATGCCCAACCTATGGCAGATTGAACTCTGTTTATTTGAGCATGTGCAAAGCCCTTATTGCTTCCAAGTGGGGGGGGGGGATGCTACCACAGAGGCTTGGCCAACCATTAGAGTTCTATTGCCTGCAGACAAAAGGACTAATTCAGACCGGACCGTACGGCTGCGAATTTGCAGGTCGAGCTGTTATCGATTGTCCTGTGTACAGCCGCATGTGCGAGGCCATCCTGCCATAAATACCTGCTACTTTAAATCACTGGCCGTATGAAAGTTGACTTTAAATCACTGGCCGTATGCAAATTGATTGACAGGAAGCCGGCGTTTGATTAGTAGCATTACTGATATGATACCCGGGTATAGCTAACCATGTGAGAGAATCTTGCTACGCAATTCCACACAAACTAAATTATAGAACTGTCCTTGCGTTTTGTTTATTGTCATGCCAGAACATATCCTAACAGGAAATTGTATCACATAAATGCAAATGGCAAATACCGTATTCTGGGCTGGGCACCAATGCATGTGCCCCCCTGATATTTTTATTTTATTGTAGTTCAGCAACTGTTGTTAGACTACGCATCCCAGCATGCTCTGCAACAGTTTTAGCATAGCCAAGTAGATAAACTGCAGCAGGGCATGCTGGGATTTGTAGTTCGACAACAGATGGAGGGCCAAATGTTCTCCATCCCTGCTCTAACACATAGCCTAATGGCATTCTACTTTTTGGCCACAAGATGTCCTCACGCCATCAGTTTTTGTACATTTTAGCAGCTAATTAGCCTACCATTGGTCCATATGGGTTTATTGATTCCAGAGATATTGTGGGTAAACCAATTATTTAATTTCTACAATGTAATTTCATGGCTGTTCATGTTGTTTGAGGGCAGATTTCTCTGGAACCAAATGGGCCAGTTTCACGGGACCAAAGTCATTTGAAGCCCACTCAAAAGTTCTTAAATATGATACTGGTCTCATGTAAATGGGTCAGTTGGTTCCAAAGATATAGCTGTCGGTTAAAGGGGGGGGGGGGGTTCTCTCCCCCTCACACCAGAAAATGCAGGGACTAGTCTTGTGTAGAAGGGGCCGGGAATTTCCCTGCATGATACTGGGTCCATATTCCTGGGTAAGTCCCTGCATTTTCTGGTGTGAAAGGGGTATTATTTTAAATAGCCGGGACCTGCAGTGCTCTGAATATAGCCGGGCAGCTCCCTGCTCTCTGCCCAGCTGTCATTTCTGCCCGGCTGTGGCTGTCCCCCAGTTACTGCAAGCATGTACTGTATTCCCCCTTGGCAATGAGCATGTAATCCCACATGGCAATGAGCATGGAACCCCTGGGAATGAGCATGGATCCCCTGGTAATGAGCATGTAGGTAAACAGTAATTATGTAGCATAATTTTTAATAGGCATTATAGTGTTTGGCATAATACGTAATGGACATTATGGTGTGTGGTTTAACATGTAATGGGCAGTATGGTGTAATTTTTTAAAGCACGCCTTTGGCTTGCAATGCCCCTGTTTGTGGAGCATATTGGGCATTATTGCTCAATTAGTTTGCTATAGTGTGTATTTTGGCTCAATCCATGTGGCAAAATGTAAATTTTGCCTTAATCTGTGTGGCATAATGTGAATTTCGAATCAATCCGTGTGCCATAGTGTGAATTTTGGCTCATTCCATGTGGCATAATGTGTAAGAGGCAAGTACAGTATAAGGGGGTTACTATTGTGTTGCATGATTTGTATAAGGGGTATATGGTGTGGTAAACTTAGGTGAGCACATAAAATGTGCTGAAATGTTGTCTACCTAGTTTTGGTTTTCAGTATTTTTTTTTAGGATTGGAGTGCCGCCTCACCCCACAAGTATTTTAGGACATCAGCGTCCTTCTGGTGCACCTTTGGAGGGCATCCGCCAATATATCTCCCTGCATTTTTCCTATGCAAGCCCCCTGCCTTTTCCAGGCATATATAATTAGTTGAAAGTATTTACACAAATAGAGACACACCCATGAGCAGACCACCCAACCAGAACACTGGCCACAACCCCTATTATTGTGCATATTAGGCCCTCCATAATTTTCAGCTCCAGGCCCATTTAGACCGTAATCTGGCACTTCCCATTAGCATATGGGAACACCCAGCGTTCCATGGGCGTTCCCATGAGAACGCTGGGCATTCCCAGGCTAATGAGGCAGTGACGGAGCGGTCAATGCGGGGAGCGGGCAGCTGCCATCACCGGATGTCAGTTGCCCGCCCTGTCCTTGCACAGGGCGCCCGCAGTTTAGAGTCACTATATAGGTCACTCTGAACTGCGTGCACGGGAACGAATGATTTCTCCCTGTCTGTGAATGGATGATTATGTAAATCATCCATTCGCAGCCCTGAGGGGGGGCACGGCGTGCAAGGGGGGGCGGAGGGCGGCGTCTGATGGACTTGCAAGGCTGCGAATTTCGCAGCCTTGCGAGTCAATCAGAATAAGGCCCTAAATATATTGTGACAAGGAGCACCAACAGTAGGAGCCGCCCTCCCCTTTGCCGTCAGCGCACCAAATTCAGTATGGGCCCGGTGGCCCTGGACCGGTCCCTGGGGGAGTGGGGACCCCCCCTCCAATAAAGGGGCCAGGGCAGAAGCCCAGGACTATCCCCGGCACCCCTGGCCAGTGGGTGCCGGGCTGATAGGAATTGTGTAAAAAATAGATATTAATTTAAAGTATTGGGTTCTGTTGGCGAACCACAAGTTCCAGCATGTGGGGCATTAATGGGCTTGCTGGGACTTGTATTCCACCAACAAAATCAATACCCAGATAAATACACACATCGATTAAAGAATAACATTATTACATACATACACCTAGGGATGCCAATCCCAGCGCATTTTTTTCAATCTCGGGAATTGGAATTCAAAAAGGCTCAATCCCAGAATCCCGGGATTGGCATCCCTAAAAGATAAACACCCAGTTACTTTAGGGAGTGGGGCAGGCGGCAGCGGTGGGGCGGAGTGGAGGCAGTCAGCGGGTGTGACGTCGGAGGTACTTGTGTGCTGCAGGGTTCCGGCAGCAGTGGTAGGGATACGGCATGTGCAACATGACCTATGACCAAGTCACACTGCGCAGGCCATATGCCAGGGTTGGCCGTGTGCTCAAATGCTGCCTGGCATCAGACTGTGCATGTGCAGTCTAATCCCAAAATCCCAGGATTAAAATCCAGGACATTTTGGGACCAAATTCCGGGATCCCGCCGATTCCGGGATTGGCCACCCGACATACACCATCCACAGATACCCTCCTTTCTTGAGCCTGTTAATTTCAATCCACTTCTCCAGTAGTATTCCATGGCGGACCTGTGAAAAAATATATACTCACCACTTCCAGTGTAGAGCGCATCCTCTTCGTTCCATGTAGGCAATCCAAGGGTTATAAAAAAAAATGAACCCGTAACCAAGTGGGCTGAGAAGCCGCATGTGTCGCCACATGTGTAGCCACTGAGGAGCTGCATGCTTCTTCCCGACCATGAGGAGAATCCTATTGATGTCGGTCAATGGGACTCCCCTCAGCTTATCAGGAGCGAGCTCCAGAGGAACTGTGTGATAGGCTGTCCCGCATCTCCATAGACGTGCATGTTATGAATATAATATGTGCATCTATGGCCTGTTCACACCAGAGAAGCCTATTTTAAAGACTTTATGGGATTCCACTCATTCTCGGGGAAGAGTCACATGTGTAAACACACGTGCTCCTCAGTCCACTTGGTTATGGGTGTTTGGTTTGTTTTTTTAACCCCTGAATTGCCTACATGGAATGAAGAGGACACAATCTACACTGGAGGTGGTAAGTATAATTATTTTTCACAGGTCCGCCATGGATTACAACTGGAGAAGTGGACCAAACATATGGGTTCAAGATAGGTGAGTATATATGTATGATGTATGTATGTAATAAAGTTATACTGTATTTTTTCTGTGTGTGTGTGTGTTTATTTGGGTATTGGTTCTGTTGTGGGACTACAAAACCCTGCATGCTGGGACTTGTGGCTCGCCAAGTCCACGGGCATAACTAGAACTTTGTGACCCCCAACCTTTGTCACTACAATGCCCCTTAGGGGTAGGAGAGAGAGGGGAAAGAGAGAGAGGAGCGAGTTAGTGAGTTAGAGAATAAAAGAGAGTATTCATGGGAAAAAGAGGAAATGAGGAAGACAGTGTGTGGGAGAAATAAATAGAGTAGCAAGAGAGAGAGGAAAAATGAGGAAGCAGGAGAGGCACTACTTAATTATAGCACAGGGTGAAAGCATAGACATAGATGGGGGAATGGATAGATGGATGGATGGGGGTATGGGCCGGCAGATGGATGGACAGAGCAACATAGACAGACAGATGGGAGGGGGCATAAAGAGACAGATGGATGGAATGGAAGGGATGGAGAGATGGAAGGGGGCCTAAATGGAGAGCACCATATGGGGTGGCTCCAAAGTAAGGAAGGCTCCAAAGTAATCCCACTGCACCATCTTTTTGGGGATTTTTATTCTTTAGTTACAGGCTGTGTTGGGGGCCCAGCAGTTTACACAGCCCCATTAACCGCTCCTTCCACACCAGGAACAAATGCTGGCTTCCGCCCCAGCCCCCAACCCCATACAAGCACAATCAGTGCTCATCTGTCAGCCTAGCAACGCACCACCAGCACCGCTACTGTACAAAAAGCAGCCTGCCTCCCTCCGCCTTCGCTCCCTCCCAGCAAGGACACTGCCAGGTCTCCTTCAGGGCCTGTGGCAGCAGTAAAACGGCTAAAAATATGGAAAATGTTGAGGGTGCAGGGAATTGGCTAGGAGCTCTCTAAAGTTACACCACTGACCAAGTTCTGCAATGGAGGGAGGCTTGCTGGGACTTGTTGTTCTACCAATTTTAATTTCTACTCAGCCAGGGGTGGCCTGAAGGGGGGGGACCCCGTGCCATTTTTAAAAATTACTTATTTTTTCTAACTTTAACAAATAGAAGCATCACACAGATCTGACTGATCTGGGCAAGCTTCAGCAAATATGGTTGGAAAGTCACAGACGTATTCAGCCATACGAATGATAGTAAATTAGATGATTAGACTGATACAACTCTATTGCCATTGGCGGCCGAGTTCAATCGATGGTCTTTTCATTCCTACAGCGGAATTTGGCAGAGCTTGGCGTTTGTAAAAACAAAAAAAGGCAAATCAGCCAAATTTCACTGTTTGAAAATTAGCCGACCACCGGGTCTCGGTTCCGATTGTGATCAAATGGGTAAAAATTAGTGCATTCGTACCCATTCAATCTTAGTAAATTCCCTCCCCCCCTGGAATTTACTGTAATGTGGATCAATCTACATAGAATCCTCCCAATGATTTGATGACACAGCCATTAAACACTAGGGTTCTGGGGTGAGCCTTTAAACAAGTTTTAGGGGTTCAACTAGAAATGAAGAAAATGTGTTTATTATTAGCCTCAATGCTGTTTTTTTCGAGTGATTCCATAATTAGTTTTAAATAACATTGGAAGAAGAGAAGAAAATTAACAGCTAATCAGGCAGAATATTTTTAGCTTGAAGTCATCCACTTTTAATGAATGTGATGCTAATATTAGAGTCATCTGCAGAATGGGCTGTTGCAGCCAAGGAAAACTTTCCAGTGGGGTTACCAGTGTGGGGAACTGGTTATCTCATATATTAAAAGTTATATTTATTCCTAATGGACAGTGCTAATGGTTACGTTTACACTTATATTCAGGTCCTTTCCACAGTGTTTCTTTTATAAAGCACCTACAGACTAGAGCTGGGTACACAACTGATGGATTGTGACATAATGGTGTCATAATAGCCCCGCTAGTGCAGTGCAACAAGGCTATCAATGCATTGCACTGCTGCCGGGACCAGCCTGCCTTACTCCTCTGCTTGCCGCCGCCAGGACCCGCAGATCTACTTGTCTGCAGTCCTGGCGCTCCTCCTGGCTCCTGCTAATGAATAATAGCCCACACAAAATGTCCGCCCCCTTACAGCAGACACTTTTTGGGGTTAGGGGCAGCCATTTTGTGATGGTCATTTTTATTAGCAGGAGCCAGCCAGGAGGAGCGACGGGACTGCAGACAAGTAGATCTGCGTGTCCCGGCCACAGACCTGGTGGCGGCGGGGTAAGGCAGGGTTTGGGGAGGGGGATTTTTTTTTACGGGGGTGGGAGGAGGTGTTGCTGAATTTTCCGTGGGTGGGCACACATTTTATAGTTATGCCACTGTACTGATTGGTAAGTGCATTCACATGTACCAGTTGTCTGCACAATGGACCTAATTCAGACTACATTGCAAAGCACATTTTTTCTCTAATGGACAAAACCATGTTGCACTGTAGGTGGGGCTGAAACAACTGTGCTGATATATCTGTTCAGCTATAGGGCCAACATGATATGCCTGGGAATGATATTTACAGATATATCATGTTTATACACCTACTGACAGACTTGCGCTATATATATATATTGTAAGACAGTGACAGGGAAAGTCATAGACGGCAGGTACTTTTCCCCTAGAATCCTGTCTTATGGCATATAGACTGCAGGCTGTTTCAATCTGTGTGGTAAGCTCCGGCTTACAAAGGGTGTTCTGTCCTGGGCTGGTAATCAGGAGAACACCTGATTCTTTAAAAAGGAGGCAGCCCTCTCCTTAGGGCTCTCTCTCTCTCCCTGGGTGTTGGAGGCAGTAAGCTGCTGCTAGAGAGAGACAAGGCTGTAAGTACTGCATTACTTGATCTATATCTGCTGTGTGTGTCCAGTGTCACATAGTGTGGCCCTGGTATAGAGAGGGACGTTTATTCTGTTTAGTTAGAGCTCAGACAAGCAGGTTTTTGTTTTCTGTTTTGCCTGAAGTGTAAAGGCTGTTGTTAGTTTCTTGCTCTGAGTGCTGCAATAAAACTCAGGCAAGCCCTGTTTTGGACCCAAGCCGTGATGTCACTGTCTAAGTCTGTGCCAAATCCGCACCTGTGCCTACCCGTTTGATGCTAAAACCCCACAATATATATATATATATACTCTTCCACAAGTTGTGCGACCTCACAATTTTTCTTGCAGTCCTCCACACCCACAGTAGATCTTCCACATCCCACTGGCTTACTAGTGATACAGGCAGGATAAGAAGCTCATGTCCGGGGTTTGTGGTTTCGTATGGAGGGGTTGGGCTAAATGTCACAAATTTGAAATATAGATTGTAAGCTCCACTGGGGCAGGGACTGATGTGAATGTTCAAATATTCTCTGTAAAGTGCTGCGGAATATGTATGCGCTATATAAGAAACTGTTAATAAATAATAAAAGAAAAAAAAATATATATATATATATATATATATATATACTTGTCCAAGAATCGGCACTCCCAGAGACAGGCTTGTAACTTGAGCCGGTGCCCTCACAGGTAGAGGTATGGGCAGGTGTGGTGCGGCACTCTCGGCATAATAAGACACACGAAGTCAGCTTGTGGTCAACGTTTCAATTTTATAGGCAAAATTGTCATCCGGATGACAATTTTGCCTATAAAATTGAAACGTTGACCACAAGCTGACTTCGTGTGTCTTATTATGCCGAGAGTGCCGCACCACACCTGCCTATATATATATATATATATATATATATATATATATATATATATATATATATATATATATATACTGTAATTGTAATGTTCTTTTTCAAACAAGAATTTTATGATGATATTGATTTACATTTCCCAGTTCATTTCCCAGCTTAACACAAACCTTAACCTTGGAAACTCATTATTCTCTTTCTCTTTGCAGCTATTTTGATTGTGTGAAATCTTTTGCAAACACAAACTGTGATGACAGAAAATAGATGTTCCCAAATCTTCCCACACAAAGTGACAACAACCCAATTATTCACAGCTGCAGGAAGAGCCTGAACATTACCTATGCGTTATTTATATGCCTTGGAACATGAAGCTTTACAGTAAAATCAGATGTTCCATTGAATTTCATGTTTCTTGGGAATGTTATTTCCAGTCAAGATGTTAGAGGATATAAATGTAAGTAGTTGTCTGAGAGTTTAACACCAGCTGTCTTTCAAAAGTCATAGATTAGAGCTCCAGCACAAACGTGTATTTTCCTGTGTCCAGCACTACGGTTAGCACTGGACTAACTTAACATTGTCATAGACATTGGATGAATTGACATGTTTTGCAGTATGGATGCCAATCCCGGGGCATTTTTTCAATCCCGGGATTTAAAAATTGCTCAATCCCGTGATTCCCGGGATCCCGGGATTGGCATCCTCACCATCAATCCCATTACCAGCACAGATCCCACACCGGCCGACTCGCACATATACTTACATTAGCGAGCGGGAGGGCGTGCGGGCGGTCAGGCGGCCAGGAGTGGGTTTGGAGGTGTACCGTGCCTCCCGGCAAGTGCACCTCCTCCTTAGCAGACAGCAGGCGGAGGCAGGCGATCGGGCGGGCGGAGGAGAAGAAGAGGCAGGCGGGCAGGCGGCAGGCGGGCGGAGGAGGAGAAGAAGAGGCAGGCGGGCAGGCGGGCGGAGAAGAGTGGGCCGTGAGTGGTGACCGTGTGGCCTGCGCAGTGTGACCTCTACTGTCACGCTACGCAGGCCGCACGCCGGGGTCGGGATTCGGGAACAGCCGGGCAGCGTCTGAGCGAGTGCTCAGACGCTGCCCGGCATCGCAGTCTAATCCCGAAATCCCGGGATTGGATACTCCAATCCCGGGATTGAAATCCCAGACTTTTTGAGGCTAAATCCCGGGATTCCACCGATCCCGATCCCGGGATTGGCCACCCTACTCTGCAGGGATACATCACAGAAGACCCTAATTCCAGCTGATTGATCTACAGGGCAAAATTTACTAAAATACAAATGGCTAAAAATGGCCATATTCCTAGCCATTCGTACCTGTATAAATTCATATTTCAGAATTTACAAAGACCAGTATATGGGTATTCGTATTCCGGAATAAGAATGCATATGCCATCAAAAGAATACAAATAGGTATCACCATTTATACGAATGGTGATTCCAAATTTACTAAGCAGCCATATATAAAATACGTCCAGTATTTGACCCAAACATACGGCTGGAAAGTACTGGTCATTTTCCTGCCATATTTTGCTGAAGCATACATGGATCAGTCAGATCTGTACAGGCTGCTAAGTGTAAAAAAATAGATCATTTCAAAAAATGGCGTGGGGTTCCCCCCATATGGCTGTAACCAGCCCCAAGCTCAAAGAGTTTTAGAAATTCAGGGGTCAAAGTTACATAGTTACATAGTAGATAAGGCTGAATAAAGACTTGCGTCCATCTAGTTCAACCTAGGTTTTAATATCTTATCCCTTATTGTATATTATGTTCTGAAATATTTAAAGACAGATTATGTTTCTTATCTGTACCCGTGGATGTTTTTAACCGATAAATGTTTATCGAACCTTATTTTAAACATATTTATTGGGTCTGCCAACACCATAAACGAGAGTTCCAAAGTTTGACTGCTCTGACCGTAAAGAATTTTTTTTCTATTAAGGGAACAAAATCTTTTTACTTCTAATCTAAACTCGTGCCCTCGCGTCCTAGATTCCTTTCTAGCAGAAAAAACGGTGTTTGACAGTTTCTTATATTGGCCCCTGATATATTTGTACATGTTGAGCATGTCTACCCTTAAATGTCTCTTCTCTACTGTAAATAGTCCCAAATTGCTTAGTCTCTCCTCGTAGCTTAACTTCTCCATTCCCCTAATTAGCTTTGTTGCTCTTCTTTGGATTTTTTCTAATTCTATGATGTCCTTTTTATAGTGTGGGGCCCAGAATTGTACTCCATATTCAAGGTGTGGTCTAACCAAAGCTTTCTACAGAGGCATAATTACTTTTGAGTCCTTAGTTTCCATGCCCATTTTTATACATGCTAGTATCCTGTTGGGCTTTTTTGTTGCTATATGACATTAAGCACTACACCCCAGTTTGTTGTCTATTTGGACTCCTAGATCCTTTTCCAGTACTGAATTACCCAGTGCCTCCCCGCTTAGGTTATAACTAGCACACTGGTTATGTCTCCCCAGGTGCATAACCTTATATTTATCCACATTGAACCCCATCTTCCACTTTTTTGCCCAAAGAAGTTGGGGGATCACGGTGGTTGCTCAGTAAGGGAGAAGCCGGGCGGGTTGCACGGCGAGGGAGAAGCTGGGATGGTAGCACAGTGAGGGAGAAGCAGGACGGGTAGCGCAGTAAGGGAGAAGCCGGGCGGCTAGCACAGTGAGGGAGAAGCAGGACGGGTAGCGCAGTGAGGGAGAAGCCGGGTGGCTAGCACAGTAAGGGAGAAGCCGGGCGGCTAGCGTAGTGAGGGAGAAGCCGGGCGGCTAGCGCAGTGAGGGAGAAGCCGGGCGGCTAGCACAGTGAGGGAGAACCGGGGCAGCTAGCGCAGTGAGGGAGAAGCCGGGCGGGTAGCACAGTGAGGGAGAAGCCGGGCGGCTAGCGCAGTGAGGGAGAAGCCGGGCGGCTAGCGCAGTGAGGGAGAAGCTGGGCGGCTAGCGCAGTGAGGGAGAAGCAGGACGGGTAGCACAGTGAGGGAGAAGCCGGGCGGCTAGCGCAGTGAGGGAAAAGCCGGGCGGGTAGTGCAGTGAGGGAGAAGCCGGGCGGGGAGAGAAGCAGAAGTGAGACGCTCGGAGTCTGCTAGACAGACTCTGTAAGGGAATGGAAGGTCATCCACCCCCGCTGCCAGCTGAGTGCCTGGGGCTGGGACACAGTGAGGAAGAAGGCAATCCTGCTGGCTGCTGCTGGTGAGCTTGGTTACTGTACATGAACATGTTGCAGCAGCAGCAGTTATATGGTTATATTGAAATAATAAATGTAAAATGTTTTATTTACAGTTTTTGGGGTTGTGTTTTATCTGACCTACAGTATATGATGTTAATGTTTGCTGCCATCTGGCATGCTGTGACTATTCACAGGCGGTGATTGTACCATTAGAAATTAATGGAGCAATCACCAGTTATAAATAGTCACAGGTGGTCGCAGCATGCCGTATCACAGCAAACATTAACATGGCTACATTATCCTGCAGGCTCCACAGCGGCTTGGGGGAACCAGCACTGGTGTCACTGCTTAAGTCTGTTTAAGTACTGGGGTTAATTACTGGGGCTTGCTGTGCCGCAAGAGTCCATCCTCCATTTCTTTTTAACTTCCGTCCCCGGTATTTTGACAGCAGTTAGGATGCTGGCGTTAGTATATGGAACCCCAACATACTGACTGCCAGGATGCTGCCCGCATCCCATATATAACAGGCATTATGGTGTGTGGCATCTTGTGTGTTGGGCATTGATGCATGTTGTATAATGCGTAAGGGGCAATACGGTGTGTCACTTTAAATACTCCCAAGTGCAGCGTGTAACCGCACACAGTGCAGCTGAGGGTCCCGCCGCCTGCGCCAAAGGGACTTCTGGGTCCGAATGACTCAGCTTCCCCAGCCCTACTGGCACGCCCACCGTTACCTTGGCAACCTGGCGCTGGACATAAAATCAAAAAGAATATAATGAATATAATGAATAAAAAGAATATAATGCAGTTCAAAACATATACTACAATAATGATAACATAATAACAGCTGAAATACAAAGAGTCACACTGGTGCCATAATTTTAGCACACCCATATGGTACATACTTGTCTACCTGACCCTCTCCATGAGGGAGAAAGTACATTGGGGTAGATGTATTAAGCCTGGCGAGGAGATAAACTGGAGATAAAGTGGAAGGAGATAACGCACCAGCCAATCAAATCCCAACTGTCATATTTCAAACACAGCTGATTGGCTCCTTCTACTTTATCTCCAGTTTATCTCCAGTTTATCTCTTCGCCAGGCTTAATACATCTGCCCCTCTGTTCCTGGACTTCCCTGGTAATCTATGATAGCCATCACCTGTGCGGATCAAGGTAATTGATAAGAAAGGTGTTTCACCACAGGTGATGGCAATCATAGATTACCATGGAAGTCCAGGAACAGAGTACTTTCTCTCTCATGGAGAGGGTCAGGTAGGCACAGGGCCAGACTGGCCATCTGGCCCTTCTGGCAAATGCCAGAAGGGCCGATGGCCCGGTGGGCCGAATTTGTTCTTTTCTGCACTGAGGACATTTCTAGTGCAGGAGGCCGCTACAGAGAGAGTGGCATTGTGCCCCCCCCCCCCCCCATGGACCTTTGCGTAGTTTTTGAGCTCACAGCTCGCCTCACACACTCCAATACGCCTCAGATCTCTGCAGGCTGGGCAGCAGTGTGTGCGCGCTACTCAGTGTAGAAATAACGTTTTTGCAGCTTGCCACCATGAGAGGGATCTTGGGAACTGGAGGACCGCACAGGAGGTGTCTGCAGTCAGGTTAGTACTACAGCCACCACACACACCCTCACAGCCTGACTCTATCAACCTCCCCTCACCCACTGCAAACCCCACGCTGCTCACAGCTACCCCTAGTGTTAATGGGTAGGAAGGCTGTTACCTGCACTGCAACCCACCCTGCTCGCAAGTACCCCCAGTGTCAGTGGGGAGGGGCGCTGTTATCTGCACTGCATTATACAGGTGGAGCAGCCTGTGGGGATCCATTAATTATACAGGGGGAGCAGCCTGTGTGTTCCAGTTATTATTATACAGGGGGAGCATCCTGTGGGGTCCTGTTATATAGGGGGAGCAGCCTGTAGGTTCCAGTTATTATTATACAGGGGGAGCAGCCTGTGGGGTCCAGATTGTGTTATATTCTGGGCATTACGGTGTGTTCCATAACATGTAACGCCTCCTTTCCATGAGACCACGCCCCCTTTTCACCACGCGGCTGCACCGTGCAAGGGTCCCGCCTACTTCCGGTGGGCCTGTGGGCTCAAAATGCCAGCGCCGATTTCTGGTCCCAGTCCGACCCTGGGTAGGCAAGTATGCATATCGTATTTCATGCATTTTTGCTATAGAGTATAACAGGGAGCATGGTACAAACAATCTTAATCTAAGAAAAACCTTAAGGTTCAAATGGTCCTAAAGGATTAAAAGACCATTTGAACCTTAACGTTTTTCTTAGTTGGAGATTGCATTTTAGCTGTTATTATGTGATCATTATTGTAGTGGAAGTGTACATACAAACCTGCTGGTATTAGATTAGTAATGCACTCCACCCGGCTCTCTGGTTACCGGCATCCCCTCCCGCTGCCATCCCCCACCCGGCTCCGGACTGCACATAAGATTTAGCAAATCTTATGTGCAGCATGTCCGACCTCTTGACTCCGATCCGCTGTGCACCGGACCGCGCATGAGGTCGGACGGAATGTCTACACACCGATTTCACAGCCTGATTCATTTGAATGGGGTGAAATCATGCCCAAATTGCATAGTGTATGGGGGCCTTAAGAAGGTAATGAATTCACTTTAAATACAAATAGTAGGTGCATGAAGTTGTGTAAGGTGTGACTTCATATTTCCAACCTTTTACACTGTATACAGTCTGCCAAATCACAGTAACTTATTGCAGGAAAATTCTGCATTCTTAAACTCTATTTGGATCTGCTACCTTGGATACTGGACTTTTGTAGCTCTGTAACTGCGCTACGGCATAATCCTGAAATGAGAAACCACAATTTCAGTCGTTTACTGATGCAGAGACTTCCAGATGTGGCTGAACAAATACAGCAAACACTGAAGCAGATTGTGACTCACAGGGTGTAACCATCCATAGCATAAGAGAGAGGGAGAAGAGATAATAGATAAACTGCAAAAAATTCAGAGGAAAGGCACGTGGTGCTGAGAGCCACTCCACGTCCATGTTGGCTCCTCTTCCTGACTGGAGCGACTTTTCTAGGGAGGGAATGGAATTATTTACCAAACTCCCCTTTTAGAAGATCCAAGTTCAGAAAGAATTTCCTAAGTTATGTGTAACTACTGGGGCCACAATGTCTTGAAGCTGGAAGAAAAAAATTGTGCGATTTTGCGATTTCTGCTCTCAGTAAAGTGATTTCAATTCACGTCTTCCTATTGCTAATGAAAGTATTTGAAAATGTTTTCTTATTAAGTGGACAGCACGGATAGTGTAATGGTTAGCATTACTGCCTCATAGCACTAAGGTCATGGCCCTGTGCGGAGTTTGCATATTCTCCCTGTACTTGCGTGGGTTTCCTCTGGGTACTCCGGTTTTCTCCCACACCTCAAAAATATACAGGTAGGTAATTGGCACCCAACATAATTGACCCTGGGGCGGGGTGTTAGGCGCCGGGATAAGCGCTGCTGTACCCCGGCTCACCTGTCAGTTACGGCGCTGCAAGGGCTAGGATAGCAGCCACATTCCGGTGATCGCCGGGCAGGTCAGGGCGGAAGTGTTGGGTCATTGCTTAGCAACGCCCCGAACTTCCGCCGCATGGACGGCAACAGGGGGACACTGCTCTTAGACGCACCAGGCGTTACTTCTGCCGGGAAAGGCAGCGTTTTTGAATAAATAGCCGGCTCAGTCTTCTGACAGGCGCCGGTTATAGCATCCTGTGGCCTTGCCTTGCTTGTGTCTGGTTGTGTTCCTGGTTCCCTGCAGCATCCATTCGTCTGTTGGTCCGGTACCTGCGTGGCTGCTTGCAGACTTCTTCTGTGGCTCCTCCATCTCCCAGATAAGTCAGGAGAATCCCCTGCAGCAGTTGCTGTTGTCATTTATTTATATATATAACATCTCTTGTGCATTGTTGCATTTAGCATTTTATTATATTACATCTCTTGTGCATTGTTGCATTTAGTATTTTATTTTTACACCTGCTGTGCATTGTTGCATTGTTTGCTCCATACATTACTGGGAGCACGCGTAGCGTGTCCTCCCTTGGGAGTACTCAGGAACTACCCCTGGGGAATTGTTGGGGGTCCTCAACCTGCCCTGTTTGGGTTAGCTAGTTCCCCTCTTGTTCATCTTTTGCCTTAACGGGCACGTTGTCTTCTCATAAGACCAGGCGGCATCGGGGACAAGGCCGGCATAACTGGCTCCGTCGAACGCGGCTGTTAGTGGTGAAGGTTAGCTACGCACAGAGTTAGGGGGAAGGTCTGGTGGCTCACTCCCGTTCCCCTTACACAGGGACTGATGTTAATGTTCATATATTCTCTTTAAAGCGCTGTGGAATATGTGTGCGCTATATAAATAACTGGTATTATTTATTTATTATTATAAATAAAATGAATTACAGTAACTGCTGCTTTAACGCTGAAAACAGATCTTAAAATGCTTCTCTGTAATCCTTAAGGGTTTAAACCTATTACTGAAAACTGCAACACTGTAGAAACTTAATACGAAGTACTAATGTAAGGCACGGTACGCATCAGAATGATGGGTTCCTTTTCACATATGCCAGCCAACATAACTTTATTGCCTATACAGTACATGCTGAAACTATTTTAGGAAAGATGGAACGAGCCGTCATTAAACTGCACAGGGACACATGCAGTATCTTCTGATTGACGGTACAGCACAACCAACCAGGAGAGGCTGCATGCGACACTGCCCGATAAGCATTATATGTTGCGCTGATTTGTTTGGAAATGACATATCATGCAGATATCAATGTAAATGTGTCCTGGTAAGATGTATTACTGGCTTGCCTACCCTCCCGGAATGGCCGGGAGCCTCCCGAAAATCGGGTCCTTCTCGCGCCCCCCTGGGAAGTTGGGCAAGTCTCCCGCTTTCTGGTGAATGCCCCCGCTCCCCCCTTGCCCGCTGGTTTAATTACTGTAAAATTGTGGGTCCGCAGGGAGGGGGTGGGGCTTAAATGAAGCAATCACGCCATTTCGCATCATTTAAGCCCTGCCCCCTCTCCACTGCTCGCAAATCACAGCGTTTTCCGGCATGGGGGTGGGGCCAAGTGATGTCAGCCTTGCCCCCGCCCCCCTGACGCGTTGCCTCTCCGGGCTTCTCCCGGAGAGGTGAAATCCAAAGTAGGCAAGAATGATGTATTACGAGTGCAAAAATAGGGAAAGGGATCTCCAGGGCTCCGAATTTTCAAATTGAATATGTATGTCAGCTGAAATCTACAGTTCTTAAGATGGGTCGACAATAACAATGTCAAAATTCATAATATCAACATCAAACAGCTAGTTTTTTTTAATGATGCTCCAGAGCAGATCTGCTGTTGTTTTCTAGGCAGCAGGTTCCACTGGGCAGTGGTACCCATTCTGGGTGGCAGCACTGCTTACACACCCGTAATTATTTATTGGTATAAAAGGAATCCTTCTGATTTCTGAACTGCAAATATGCTTAATCTAGAACATATACTCCAGCTTCCTGTCCTATGAATGGGTAGCTATTTGCTCAGTCTCTGGGACCAGTTTCAGGATTTTCATATCCAGGGAGGGGCGGATTCCAGCTTTGCCTTTGAACGGCTTCGTAGCCATACACTATATGCAAATATGACATTTATATAACAAACACATTTTTCCAGCCCTTGACACATCTGCAAATCATAGTGGCCTGGTAACAGAAGCCAGTGCGTAGGCACCTCCTGTGCTGATTTAATGATATTACATGTGAGGGATGCTAATGCCTGTGTGGCAGTTGGGATTCAAACAGCTGTAGTTTAACATTTCAATATTCCTTTGCAAATATATAAATTCTAGAGGAAGGTTCTAAGCAACTGTAATCCCAATATACTATGCTGCCGATCCATCTGCCCAGTATATCTGACCTTACAAGCATCAAAAAAGTATTACAAAACAATAGGAAATAATGGCTATATAAGAAACGTAACGATAATACATGATTATTACTTCTGTCATTAAATGGAACAGCAGAGATTATGCTGATGCCGAGACGTCTGTTTGGATCAAGTCAGACATTTGTCTTAAGTCATTTTAATTCTTTCAGCTAAAAAATAATGACCTTTATTGCTAAAAAAATAATAATTTTATTTTGAATGGAAAAATATGAGTAATCCCTGCTCATCCACTGAGTGGGCAGAGCCCTGGACCGAGCACTTTCCCTCTGAATCATCCCCAGAACTATTAATGAGATTTCAGTGCAGGGTTCTGTCCTTACTGATGTCTCTATTGTTATACTGTAACAGTAGCACTTTGTAATGAATGAGGATCGGCATCAATGTCCCTCAATATGATTTCCTCACTTTTGGGGATATATGGCAGTAAGCAAATTGGCTGTATTTTTGGCGAGTACCCTTTCAGCTGAGAGAGGTCCTGCGTTGCATCTGACTCAATGGGATATGTAAACATGCTTAAGGCCCTCATACACTATGTGACTTCTCCTATGGGAGAGGTAGCATCCAATTTCTCTTGAGCTGCCTGGGACCCTTCCTGGGCGGCAGAATCTGCATGCGAAGGATTGCATGCAATCCTCGCTCCCTACCGCCGGGAAGCAGTTCCGACCCGGAGATCTTACATGCAGCACGTATGATCTCTGGGTCCAATCTGATGCGCATGGGACCGCGCATTGGATTCGATCCCAGACACATGTTATTTGACCCAATTTCAGCCAATTTCTCATCCTGATCCGCTGGAATCGAGTGAAATTGGGCCCAAATCGTATGGGGGCCTTAAGAATTTATGTTTGTGCTAAGAGCTCAAAACTCAAAATTAAGCTCATACTTTGCTTCCTTTTGGTTAATAGAAGTGGCGGATCCAGAGGAGGGGCTGCAGCACAGTTCAAAATTCACATAGGGGAGCCACACCAACTGCTAATGAGTCTGTTGGAATGGTAGATAGTGGCAGTTGGTGTGGCTTCCCTATTTGACTTTTGAAATGTTCTGCGGCCCCTCCTCTTCAGCTGCCACTGGTTAATAGAGATTTTCAGTTGGATGCCTAATGCCAGTGACCCAGAATCTCTCAATATGGCCACTAGCAGAGATGCGATTGTCCTCAATATCTCAGAACTTTCTTGTGAGAAAGCTCTGTCTCCATGAATTCCCTCCCCAGCCTTGTCAGGGTATTTTTCATCTGCTGTGCACACACCACCACCGTCAGACACCCCCACTCCGTTGTGACTTTCTCCCTGTGTACCACAACCCCCTTATCCCCCCCACTGATCATAGTCACCTACATCCAGGGTCTGGTGATCGTTGCTCCAGAAGGGCTTCCAGCTATAGAATCCTCTTCTGCTGTAAAGTGAGCTCCAGATTTGCAGCATCAATTTTCTACACTGTGATTGACGCAGCAGCGTAGAAGGACCCGATGAAAACAGTACTTTCCAGAGCACCAATCACTGGTCCATGGGAGTAGGTGAGTTGCTTTTCTACAATGATCAGCCTGTGTGTCCATCAGACACACTGATAACACTGGCTTTTCACAAAAACTGCACCAAGGACCCTTAAATGCATTGAGGTGATACAAAGGTTAATAAATCTGACAAAACAATCCATGATATGTCACCTACAGTATCTGCAGGAAACATACCGAAACGATTTACAGTGGTTTTCAACCCCAGTTTTCCCTTTACATTAAATGTGCTGGTGTGTAGCCATGTCCTTTATTAAATGAATATACTGTGTAACATAAAATGAGAAATTTCTGCAGAACGGTGTGAAATTTATGAAGCGGCAATATGATGACTTCCCATCCTTCTTTCATGACAGTACACTGGATTCATCAAAGCAAAACTGCTGGAAATCAGAGTGAAAATGTAATTCTGACACCACAATCGATTTTTTTTACATGAAAAAAATTGGCCTTTTTAAAGGCGATCTTTATCGCCCAGTGACCAGGAATTCCCAACCTCTTAACTCAAGGCACACTTAGGGTGAGTACACACTTGATTTTCATTCTCAGTATGCACAATAATCGTCAGGCATATATTGTTCAGCGTGTAACCACTATATGGATACGTGCTCCTGTGGATCATGATATCATGTTTGGTGGGAGTCCTGGTGATGTTATTAAACAATATTGTTCAGTGTTTACCCGGCGGGTTGTTCGTTCGGTGCCACATATCGTATAGTGTTTCTCAAACTCAGTCCTCAGAACCCCACATAGTTCAGGACCCCACATAGTTCACATTTTCCAGGTCACCCGACAGGTGCATTCAATACTGACTGACACATTTTAAAAGATCCACAGGTGTACACTTGCCTATATGTCAGGACATATAGGCAAGTGTAGGCAAGTGTGTATTATACACCTGCCTATATGTCCTGATGACGGGGGCTTGTCCCCCGAAACGTTGACAAACCACCTATATGGAATAAAGTTGGTCCTTTCTTCACTGCTTATTGGAGTCCCTGAGTGCCTGTGTTTGCTCTTCTATATATTTGAAGTCTGTGTTCCCACACATTCCTTCAGTGGTGTGCACGAGGGCAAGTTAATAGTCCTAGCAGCTGATGTAAGTCCTGAGTGACGGTCCTACCTTCTCCGCTATATATATATATATATATATATATATATAATACCACATGAAAAGCCTGTGTTTGTCCCTCTGTACCTTACTCTGTAGGTGCCCTGACAGGCTCAGCGCTGCCTCTGATTAAAAACCCTCCCATGACAAGGCAGCTGCTGCTGCTTTCCTCCATGAGCCTGAGAAGCATATGTTGAGCTCCACCAAGCAGAGCTCAGCACAAGTTTATTAAAGAAAGAGGCACAAGCCTCAGGGCCAAAGAAATGGCCTCAGACTGTGCTTGGTGGCCATTTCTTTGTTATTTTGGTATTTGTGTGAGGATTGGACTCTGAATAGTGCAGGTTATATGGGGTAATCAATCAGTGCATCACCTTGGTGAAACATCAGGGTTGCCAACGTTTGTAATCTCCTCTCTGGGAGAAGCCCGGAGAGGAGACTCTCAGCACAAGTTCGGGGACGGGGCTTAAGAGTGCCGTTATTAAGCCCCACCCCCATGATGGAAAATGACCCGATTCGCTGATTTCCTCTGAGGGGGCGGGGCTAAAATGACGCTATTGTGACACTTTAGCCCCGCCCCTCCGCGGAGATCGGCAGATCTGCTTATTTAAACGGCGAGTTGAGGGGGAGGAAACCGCGATCAGAGGGGGGGGGGGAGCAAGGGTCCCCCAGAAACCGTGAGGGTTGCCCACCTTTCCGGGGGGCCGGGAGGGTGACCCGATTTTCTGGACCCTCCTGGCCATTCCGGGAGGGTAGAAAACCCTGTGAAAGACTCAGCAGTGGCAAAAAACACCTAGATTTGCAAATTAGCGGAGATCAGCGTGTTTTGGTCACATCTTGAGACATATTTCATCCATGCCTTTTTGACCCAAACAATAGTTAAAAAGCATGGGTGATAAATGCGTCGAAAACAGCCGCAATTCAATAGTCAGGCATCAAATTAGTTAATTGAATACCCTTGTGAAAATACACTGTGCACTTACTGAACCGTGCACACCCAGCTATTCCATGTAACTTTTAATTTCATGCTTCACATTTTATAAAATGTAATTCTAATCATAATTCTTATCAGTAATTAAATTTGAATTGTTTACAACAGTTGATTTATTTTCAAGCCAGTCATTTTCACAAGAAACCAAATACACACACACACACACACACACACACACACACACACACACACACACACACACACACACACGTGAGTTAGCTCAGTACATATTGTAGCAAATAAAAAAATATGTAATTTCTGTAAACTATGTTAAGGTCCTTCACCCCAACTTTACCTATCAGGAGCAGCTCCAACATGCTTCACATTCCAGAGCTTGGCAGATCCAGTAGAACCGCAGCCCCTGTAGAAATGGAGGCTGCATTTATGTACGAAAATGGACAGACACAGAGATATCTGCCGCATCCCCTCCGTGGTACATCTGTGGGTGGTTAATATTTGTGTTTACCTGAAACAGCTGTTTTTTGGGGGAATATCCTACCAATTTTTAATGATAAATACCCCCTTAATACCCCCATTTTAATTAATTCACATAGGGATTATTCAATCTAATTTCAGAATACCATTCTTATTTTTTAATACTACCCACAGCAACACCCCCAACCCTCATTCCCTAATTCCACCCCCTACAGTTGGGGGGTGCCTGGCAAAAGGCAGCATATAAAGGGGGTTACTCTGGTCGATTTGCAAGGCTGCGAATTAGCAGCCTTGCGAGTCCACCAAACCCCGCCTGGCGAATGCTGGGCCGGTGATTTCAGCTGCCTGCCCTCACACCCGCGTCACTGCCTCATTACCATGAGAACGCCCAGCATTCTCATGGGAACACCCATGAAATGCTGGGTGTTCCCATATGGTAATGGGGCTGTCTGGAGCCCCACGCCCCTCTCCGCCCCCCATGTTGGGTGTGTGCACACAGAATGTTCGCTGTGGGTGCACGTACCCTGCGTATGCACATGTGCAGAAATGCGCATTTGCATGCGCACTAACAAAACATCGGTCCCCGTGCGAACGCAGACTAGCTGCGAACGGAACTGAATAATGTCCAAAGTGTGCAGCTATATTTGTTGAGCTCGGCTATCTATCTGTCTATCTATCTATCTATCTATCTATCTGTCTGTCTGTCTGTCTGTCTGTCTGTCTGTCTGTCTGTCTGTCTGTCTGTCTGTCTGTCTGTCTGTCTGTCTGTCTGTCTGTCTGTCTATCTATCTACCTACCTACCTACCTATCTATCTATCTATCTATCTATCTATCTATCTATCTATCTATCCCTGTTTTTTAATGTAATCAAACACGTTACATACTTCTGTTTTTAAAATGTATTACATATTATTATATAGGAAACTCATATAAAGGCCCTTATTCTGATCGGTGCGGCCGGATCCGAATATGCGGCCAGCACCGTGCGTGCGAAACCCCGCCTTCCATACGGATCGCCAACTCTGTCCGTACGTGGTAAGAAGCTGGCCGAACGGACCGCACGTGTATTTTTCATGGAATACGCTTCCTCCATCTCAGGGAACCTCCCCCATCATTCGATAGTCGTAGACCATCGAATGCAGGACCGAGTGGTCCGCCAGCTCCCGCAACCTCAGACCACACTGGCATTTCTCCGTGCAAAAGCAGGGATCTGGGCGGGCAGCTGACATCCGGCAATGTCATATTTCCGCCCCCTACACGTGCGTCACGGCCGCATTACCATACGTACGCCCAGCGTTTTCATGGGAACGCCCAAGAAACGCGGGGCGTATGCATATGGTAATGTGCCCAAACAGCCCTTCACACCCCTCTCCACCCCCTGTTCGTAGTGTACACATTTCATGCGGAATGTTGCCGTGCGTCCGGTTCGCACATGTGCAGACACAAAACATCAGCGGCACGAACGCACGCGGATATTACCGCACCAACCAGAATAAGGGCCAAAGTTACCTATCCCCACATATTTTTGATCTGTAAATCATATTTATTATATATGGGAAATAAACAGCGCAAATTAAATATTTAGCATGAGATATATGAAGACTGTCCCGTAAAAACTAGGTCATATCTGGGATTGAAGAGTGAAATGTTCCTATATACAAAATATTTTCCAATGTTCCCTGATTGAAAAATTATTTCTTTAAATTTAAAAATATATATATATATTTTTTGATGGAGAAAGCTCCTTTAAATCTCCTAAAATATTATTTCTTAAATTATTGTATGTTTCGTTATAGTGGCAGGAAAAAGAATATGTGACAAACACTGGTTACTAAAATAGGCTTTGATCAATTTTGAATTTTCATGATTTGCTTGCTCTGATAAAACACAGATCCGCTGCTGGGAGAAAATGCTGACTGCGTACTAATCTCTTGCATTGCCCTGCAGTTTGTATTATTACTATATCAGCAATACACAGTTCCGCCTGAAGGGCGAATCGCATGGGAAGAGCAAGGACGCTACCCGCATTTACAAAATAGTGGCCTTTAAAAAATCAGGAACATTTATTGGAGAATTATTTTTACATACAATTATAAACCCTTTTTTGTATGTCATGTTTAATGTTTATAGCTATTGTGGAGACATTATAAGATATTTACTGCATGGATCACCAAACACATCTTGCACCATGTTGTATCATATCACAAGTGTTCCACCTGGGTCACTGGAATCTTTAGCTAATATTTCATGTTGCATTGCCAGAGGCATCAACAGCATAATGAAATTGAGTCTGCAGATAAAGAGGTTCTTTCTTTAATGAATATTTATAAAGGACGGTACAATAATAGTAATAGGGTACAAAATTTACCTCATATCGCCAATTTAAATATTTATCTAGTGAAATTGAAACAGCTCACTATTTTAGGATGTAACAAAACAATAAAATCAACCAATCAAAAACCTGTTGTGTTTACCAAATATTGGAAAATAATAAATGTTGTCAAGAACATTCAAGACCCGGCACTGAAATTGTAATTATTCCCATTTAACAGCATGAGATATGTGGGAATATGTGGGAGAGGATCACCAGAATTGTACATGATATGTGTTATAACTAATTATGGGTTTATCTAAGAGCACTGACCTAGGTAATTGAAGAAGTTGGTGAGAAAATGAGATTTGTCATTGTCCAGTTTAACTCAATTAATTAATTTTGACCTTGAAAGGGCCAATGAATAAATCTTACCACTTCTGGATATCAGCAGTTTGATTGGTGGATACAGTAGCTCCAGCCATCCTACAGTTAGATATTTAGAGAGCTATTTACTGTTTGGCTGCAGCCTAGGATGCAGGTAGAGAATTCTGCACTCTGATTGGTGGATAGCTCCAACCATCCACCAATCAGCCATCCATTCATTCACTGTCAGGCTGCAAGCTGGGATGCAGGTAGAGAATGCTGAACTCTGGTGGATAGCCCCAGCAATTGTTTTTAAAAAAGCTTCAAAGTCCGTATGCAGATGTATTGTCTGCTCCTGCCATAGGTTTAATGAAAATTTGGAGGGTTACCATTAAAGGGATCATTGAGTAGTCTAAATAATAGAAAGAAAGCTTATAAGGGCAAATGATCCTGCTCGTGAGAGCTTACATTCTAAAGGGAAGGGATAGAGACAGGTGTGACACAGAAGGAATAGACAGTGAGCGAAGAACAGATTGCTAGCATTTATACTGCAAGAACCACTGGAGATAGCACGGAACCTTATGAGACACCACATGGCAGTGCTACTGGTGATGAAGCGTATACTCAGCTATGGATTTTGCCATCCAGTCCACAGAAATATTCCAGGCACCCATGGTCCAAGGTACCAAATGCTGCGAAAACGAAGGAGAAGGATTAATATTGAACAATCCCCTTTGTGTCTTGCCATCAGATGATCATTGAGCACACATTCTAGGGTTGTACCTGTGCTACATCATTATACTTCCTTCCTTTAATGGTTCAGTAAAAAATAACTGTCAGCACAGTGCATTGTAATCCTTTTAGAAATACAGTGTCAGTTCTGTCAATACACCCTATTAGATGTTTTGCTGAGGTCCAATCACAGGTGTGACACAACTTTGGGTATTTCAGCAATTTCTTCTACATTCATTGGGTACAAGCTGGTCCAATTAGACAGGTGGCTTACATACACACATATGAAGGCTGGTTTGCAAGGCTTCTCCAATGTATGAAAAAGCTGAGCTGGACTATTGTTTCCTGACATGATCTCACTTTACTGGAACTCGCAGGTGATTGTGGACTGACATTCTTCACTATGCTTGACTAGTTTTAGCGTATGTCTTCCAGCTTAGTCTTCCTCCATCATCTTACTTGTCTGTAACCGCTTTTTTAGAGCACGCAGTGATTACAGAAGCTTGATCTTGTGGCTACATCGCCCCCTTCCTGCAGCTCTGTGCACAGCGGCACAGGCCACACCACGCAAGTGACCGCCCTGCCTCATATATAATTCAGCTCTGCTTTGAAAATTACAAACAAAAAAGCATTATTTAATCACATGAAAACTACACAGAAAGCAAATACACAACTGCAGATAAGTCGATACCAATTAATTTTTATTGTGCAATAAATTTCATTGGAGCAAATAATTAGATAGAGAAATCCTTTTGATGTGTAAATTAGTCTCATACGTTGTATTTGATCTGGGTAATTCTGGAAGCTATAGCAAATATTCTACTAAAGTAACAAGGAAATTACATTCTTTGTAAACCAACAAGCATCCTACCACCTACTACAGACATTGTACTGAGCCATGAGGAGTGGACAGTATTCAGGATTGCAGCCTATGAGCACACCAGGCGCCTAATTCATGCTTGTACGCAAATGTAATTGCCATATTTTCTATGCTGCAGAGTTGCTAATGTTGGCAAGTGATGCTGTCTAGGAATGAAAAAAGATGCCTACAGGAGCCATTGCAAATTCATTCACAACTACGTACAAATAAGTAGCCTACAAATAGTAGTGCCATTTACATATAATGTCCCCAGTAGTGCCAGTTACAGATGTCCCCAGAAGTGCCAGTTACAGATGTCCCCAGTAGTGCCAGTTACAGATGTCCCCAGTAGTGTCAGTTACATATAATGTCCCCAGTAGTGCCGTTACAGATGTCCCCAGTAGTGCCAGTTACATATTATGTCCACAGTAGTGTCAGTTACAGATGTCCCCAGTAGTGCCAGTTACAGATGTCCCCAGTAGTGTCAGTTACATATTATGTCCACAGTAGTGCCAGTTACAGATGTCTCCAGTAGTCTTATTTACATATAAAGTCCAGAGTAGTGCCAGTTACAGATGTCCCCAGTAGTGACAGTTACAGATGTCCTCAGTAGTGCCAGTTACATATTATGTCCACAGTAGTGCCAGTTACAGATGTCCCCAGTAGTCTCATTTACATATACTGTAAAGTCCAGAGTAGTGCCAGTTACATATCATGCACCCAGTAGTGCCAGTTACAGATGTCCCCGGTAATGCCAGTTACAGATGTCCCCAATATTCCCATCAGCGGCGTAACTATAGCACCGCAGCCCCCGCCACCGCGGGGGGGCGCTGTGCATGTGGGGGCGCCGGGGGCTGCAGTGCTATAGTTAAACCCCCCCTCAATCCCCTGCAGACTTACCTATCGCGCTGGTCCCGGCGGCTCCGTTCTTCTGCTGAGGACCACCAGAAAATGGCCGCCCCCATATAGCACACAGTTTTCTGAAACTGTCTGCTGTATGGGGGCGGCCATTTTCTGGTGGTCCTCAGCAGAAGAACGGAGCCGCCGGGACCAGCGCGATAGGTAAGTCTGCAGGGGATTGAGGGGGGGTTTGCATGGGCGGCGGGGTAGGGGTGCTTGGCGGGGCGGCGACGGGGGGTGCCCCCCCTAACGGCGGGTGGGCGCCCAAAACGTAGCTACGCCACTGAGTCCCATTTACTATTGGAGATAGCTCTGTCAGCCAATCAGAGGCCTCCTATTCAGGCGACCGCTAATTGGCTGAGAGAGCTCTATTGGCTCAGAGCACTTTGAAGGCATTCCTGCAGTCCCCTTACAGTCCAGTGATTAATCCCAGGTAAAATGAACTTAAAATGAGCAGCAATTAAGAAGAGAAACTGAAATGATTATTTGGTTTAAGATCTGCCATAGGACGCTGGATTTTGATGTTTATTTGCATATATCCTATAGATTGTAAGCTTGCGAGCAGGGCCCTTCTACCTCTATGACTGTCTGTAACTACCCAGTTTGTTTTATCACTGTTTCCAATTGTAAAGCACAATGGAATGTTTTGCTGTATGAGAAACTGTGAATATATAATAAATAAATATGATATATTTACTACAGTGTATGTACTGTAGGGGCGTCTCATGAGGGTGGAGAGAAGGCGTGGACATTTTGGTTTCACTGGTGGCCCAGTGAAGCCTGTTAGATTCCAAGCTGAGGCCTCCGGCAATGCACATCATGTGCACTTCCTCGCTGGGCCTCTGTAAGAGCAGCTAAATGGTCTCTTAACTCATCTTTCCTATATTAAATATTAACACAATCTAAAATTCATGTAAAAGCTTCACAGCCGCAGCAGCAGCAGCTTTCCACCCTTTAAATATTAAATTCATAGGCAGCAACTTTATTGATCCTAAGTGGCTGGGATTGTATCTTATAGTGTTATAATGACTTTAACCAACGTCTTTTTCTAAATCAATAATCTGCATTATACTCCTGGTACTGACGTCCTCTTAGCAGGGCAGCCGACAGGAATGAGGAGCCCCGGTCACATTTTTGGGCGTGGCCTAAGTGTGGGAGGTGTGGCCACCTCCTGTGCTTAGGCCACGCCCCCAAAATGTTAAGAGGGGTGAAAGAAAACTCTAAACTCTGCAGCAGCAGCACACATCTACAGCAAGTGCTGTGCTGACAGCAGGCTCAGCATGAGTTATCACGCTATCAGTGAGATACTCATGCTGAGCCTGCTGTCAGCACAGCACATGCTGTATGTGTGCTGCTGCTGATGCCGGGAAGGACGGAGGGGGAAAGGGAGGGTCGGACCAGGGCCCCTGCCAGGCCATTCCAGCAAGCCCGGGCCCGGGTAATTAGTACCTGTCGAAGTCCCATAACACACCCACCGAGAGGGAGGGGGACTCCCTCTCGGCGGGTGTGGTATGGGACTCCGACAGTCAGGATCCCGACAGTCATTATCCCGACGTCGGGATCCCGACTGTCTGGAGTCGACAACATGTAGAGCGCAAAAAAAGCCCCTTGCGGGCTCGCTGCGCTCGCCGCTCTGCGGGCACAGTGGCTCGCTACGCGAGCCACCTATTCTATTTTCCCTCTATGGGGGTCATGGACCCCGACGAGGGAAAATAGCGGGTGACCGTCGGGCACCCGGTTGTCGGTGTTTTGACAGTCAGGATCCCGACGTCGGGTAAGTGACTGTCGGGATCCCGACTGTCGGGAACCCGTCCGGCACCCCCTCTCGGCTGCCCTTCCTTTTGACGTATCTGTGAGGACCTTGGATAAGAATGCTGTAGGAACAAATATCTACACAGCGGATACATTGTACATCGAAAATCAGATTAATGATCTACACTAATCAGGGGCATCTAAGATTTCCCTGTGGTAGCCCCTTTTGTGAATAGGAGGAAGCATTGATAAAGGGCCTTTTGCTGCTACATGAATAAAACCAAACCTCCCAACATTAACATTTTAGAAATCGGGACGCTCATGCAGCATAGTCCAAAAAGGGATGTGTCCTATGCCATAGGGGACATGGTCTCATGGTGTTGGCATCGTTGGGTCCACAACAACTAGGTCGACAAGCATTGGGTTGACACCACTAGATCGACATGGGTTAAGGTCGACATGAGTCAAGGTCAAAATGGATCTAGGTCGAAATGGGTCTAGGTCGGCATGACATTAGGTCGACACAAGCATTAAGTCAACATGGGCTAGGTCGACAGTCAAAAGGTCGACATGGGGTTTTTCAAAGTTTTTTGAGCCAACATGTGCCGACAGGCGGGATTTCATGTCCTACCATCCACTAGGGCGTGGCGGGAGAATAAAAAAGTGCGCCCGAAGCATTGCGAGTGACGCGAGTGTTGCGAGGGGATGCGGTGCACTTCAAACTGTGTCTATGTCAACATTCGGGTAAAAAAACTGTGAAAAACCCCATGTCGACCTTTTGACTGTCGACCTAGCCCATGTTGACTTAATGCTTGTGTCGACCTAATGTCATGCCGACCTAGACCCATTTCGACCTAGATCCATTTTGACCTTGACCCATGTCGACCTTAACCCATGTCGATCTAGTGGTGTCAACCCAATGCTTGTCGACCTAGTTGTTGTGGACCCAACAATGCCAACCCCATGAGACCACGCCCCCTATGGCATAGGACACATCCCTTTTTGGACTATGCTGCATGAGCGTCCCGATTTCTAAAATGTGAATGTTGGGAGGAATGGTTTATTCATGTAGCAGCAAAAGGCCCTTTATCAATGCTTCCTCCTATTCACAAAAGGGGCTACCACAGGGAAATCTTAGATTTCCCCAGTGATGCCCCTGATTAGTGTAGATGAGTGTGTGGGTCATTGGGTCGACCACTGAAGCTCAACTGGGCTTAGGTTGACACCAGAAATAGGTTGACATGGCTAAGGCTATAGATTGTAAGCTTGCGAGCAGGGCCCTCCTACCTCCATGTCTGATTCCAATTGTAAAGCGCAACGGAATATGCTGCGCTATATAAGAAACTGTAAATAAATAAATAAGGCTGACAGGGTTGGATGGTCGACACAGGCATTAGGTCAACAATGGCAAGGTTGACAGTCAAAATGTTCCTGCCCCCAGACCCTACCAATACCATCCAGATGCAGCAATCTGTGAAGTGATTTTGCCGGTGTGCAGAAAGGACCTGCTCCCTCCTCATTGGCTCAGGGATAGGCTGGAAATCTAGATATCAATCTCCACTTTATCATTCTCCAAGACTCCCCCACAGTGAGGGCTGTATTACTGCAGAATAGAAATATTTATGCAATAAAATATCATTTGTAAACATAATTGCAGCAACACATAATAGTTCCCACTGTGTTTTCCGAGCAATATTCCAGTGGGAGGAAGAGCCTGTGCTAGAATCAGCTGCAAACATGTTCTGCCTGTACAGTGATTTGTTAGTTTGGGACATGCTCCAGGTATATATGACCTTGTAGTGCTGCTAATTACTGTCTGGAAACCATTCTAACCTCTCAGTTCCTATCCGGCAAATATTGTACAAGGAATCTCCCTGGTGACAGACAAATTATTACACATATACAGTATACAGTGTTGGGTTTTAAATCGTACTGTGTGATGTTGTTGCTGCTATATAAATGTACTACCCCAAGTGTCTATTCTAATGATTCTCAATGTGATACAGAGATTTATTGGGAGGTCCCCACTCCCCCCAGGGACCCCGTCCAGGGCTGACCAGCCAGGAGGTGATGTTTCCGCTGGGGAGCTTATATAAAAATATAAAAAGTCTCCCCTGGCTGTGGGATCATCCTGCAGGCTGTTGGAACCCAGTGCTGGTTCCACAATACAGGGGACCTCTAGGCTTTTTATCCCCCGTATTTTTGGGACTAGGTTAAAATATGGCAGGGTTGCCGGCTTTTAAAAGCTCCTCTCCGGGAGAAGCCCGGAGAGGAGACTATCAGCAAGAGTTTGGGGGTGGGGCTTAAACGTGACATCATTAAGCCCCACCCCCATGAAGGAAAGTTACTAAATTTGCCTATCTCCGTGGAGGGGGCAAGGCTAAATGACGCGATTATGACTCTTTAGCCCTGCCCCCTCCCCGGAGATCTGCAGAGTTAAGGTTATGTAAACGCCGCGGTCAGGGGGGGAGCCGCAATCAGGGGGGGAGCGGGGGTCCCCCAGATTCCGGGAGGGTTGGCCACCGTTCCGGAGGACTGGGAGGGTGACCCGATTTTCGGGGCTCTCCCAGCCATTCCGGGAGGGTAGGCAACCCTGAAATATGGTAATACCAGCACATGAGCAGTGGCGGCCGGTGATGATGGGGGAGTGTGCATCAGTGCTCACATCTCATCGCCGGACCATACACACTGAGCGGCTTTTGAGCTGATAGCAGCTCAAACAGCAAAATTGAGCATCTTTCCTCTGTATAAGCTTACAAAGGAGGCCAAGCAAATACAAAGGACAGGTTGCTACCCCTTCTTCCTTACCTTCAATGAGTATGATGCCTTTAATGAAAGTTCTAATCCTCCCTTAGGTCATATGTCCACCTGGCCTCATTGATATGGACGCACCATGTCATGGTGAGTGTACAGTATATGTAATTTACACTGGTTTTAATGTGTATATGGACAATATTTAATTAGTCAAAGACAAATGGAGTTATGTGTTAATATGTGGTTGAATTTTTATGTATTAAAAAGTATTATGTAAATCATGTACTACTGTAATTTATGATATTTTTATTATGTGTGTTCTTTATGTAATAGTCTTTTTACCCTTGTCATCTTTGGACATTGCAAATAGTGCTTGTTAACCCAAAATATACGTACGTAATGACCATCATTGTTTGTGTAAGATATTATAAAGCTGCTCCTTCAGGTCACAGTTATTTGGTGATTTCTACCTTTGTATGGGGTAAAACTGAGGACCTTATTCCGGTTAACTCACAAAGTTGCGAATTTTGGAGCCACCAAACGCCGCCTGCCCACCTCCTTGCACGCTCAGTTACCCTGCACGCATGCGAATGGAAATTTTGCATAAACATCCATTCGATGGTCCCTGACCATCGAATGATTTCTATAGCGCTCACAGATGTAAGACACCTCTCTGGTGTCTCATGTACGAGCACCCTTTGTGGGAAGCAAGTGGGAAGCTGACATCAGCTTCCTGCCCCCCCGAGCCCACCTCACCGGCCCATTTCCATGGAAACGCCCGTCGTTTTCATAGGAAAACCCATGAAACGCAGGGCGTTCCCATGGGCACAGCCCATTGCCACCGCCCCATGCCCGTACTGCTAGGTACGAACGGGATGGCGATCAAGCAGTTTGCCGCACCCACTCGCACAAAGTGTCTGCACATGCACAGATGCTAAACATCGCTCCGCCATGCAAACTTGCGGGGGAGCGATCAAACCAGAATAACCCTCTAAATAACACATCTGACGCTGTACAACCTACACTACATGCTCAAACACATTACATTGACGTCCAGATGACACTTTAAATTGTGTGACTTTGAAATGTCTTGTTATTTTAATAGTAAAATATTAATTTCAGTACTGAATTATATTTTAGTTTTTCTGGTTGTATGTTCTAAATGTGCCATAATTTATAACTCTTAATAATTAAATTTTTCAGCATTTGACATTTACTGCAGTTTGATTGCCCATAAAAACAGCACAAGTATAGTCAAATGAATTTGTTCGAAAAGTGTCCAGGTGTAATCTATATGTATGTAACTCGGCTTGTGGGGGAGGTGTGCATAATGCACAATGTCCACAGAGATATGACCTGCTGCAGTTTGAAACTCGGTTCCTCGCCCTCATGGAGGCACAGGTACAGCAGCTAGCGACAGTTAGATTAACGGAGAACTAAGGCCAAGCAATTCCTAAAATAGACATCACATTAACTCACTTGCTCCAAAATCAGGGTTCTGCAAGCCTTCCAAACATCTGGGGCCACAACTCCTAGTACGACTCCAATGCAATCTCCTCGGTGGATATCAGGAAGGCCCAGAGGTTCTCAAGAACCACCAACTGCTCCCTCCACATCCAGAGGCCGAAGAAGATAAAGGTCACCTAGCCTATTACGAAACACATTAGTTGTATTAAAATCTAAGAACCAATACGTACATAGTCATTTACTAAACTTTTTCCATTTCTTATGGTTACATTTTTTCTAAAGATTTTTCAGTATAGTTTGACTAAATGTGTCTACATTTTCTTTTCATGATTACATATTTAAGAGTGTTTGCAATTAGTGATATTTATTATGTAGAATTTTTTTTAAAAAGTTTGACGTTTCTAGTTGATAGGATTGCTTATTACATTATTTATACTAAGATGTTCATTTTATATTAAGTCAGATTTTGGTGGGGACAAACAAATCAGCATAACGTTATAAATTATTGCGCACATTAGAGAACGGCATTTTATTTTAACTGAGTAGTTTACCATAGCAACCAACAATACTCATTATATATATATATATATATATATATATATATATATATATATATATATATATATATATATATTACCACAATAGTGTCAGGCGCCCTGAATTACAATGATTATTTCTGTCTTTCCATACGCACAATACTATTCCATAAGAACCATACATATATTTACGTGTATAAAAATGCTGTTTATTAAAACATGAATTGCTTAAAATCAGGTTCTTCTTATCATAGGAGTACACTCTTTGTTTTTACAGATGAAACCCAACGCGTTTCGTCTTTTAACAAGACTTCATCAGGGGTACAGACATTAAAACAGTAATCTATAAAGATAGAATACGACAGTAAGTACTTTACATGGGAAAGACATTACATACATTATTTATATATGAACAGTTCTTCTATTTTTTTACATTTTTAATTTTGGACACCACCCAAGACATAACCTGTGGTATGGTATTTAGGGCTTTTATTAGTCCTTGTGAGTGGCCCAAAAAATGGGGGGGGGGGGGGGGGGGAAATGGTGAGGAGGAAGAAGAGCGATAGGATAGACTAGTTTAAAGAACCTAGTGGGTTTCTTGGTTTCTACAGAGAAAAAAAGATTGTTACCTCTGTTCAAAAGGATGACAACTTTTAAAGTAGTGTCTTCTTTTTGGATCTTTCTGGTACCTCTGGATTAGAGTAGATCTTATATAGGGATATACTTTGTTCCTTCAGAGTGAAATTTTGCCATTAGTATGTATTATGGTACTATATATACAAATGGCTTGTTTGTAACTCCCAGGGTGCTAGATGTTTGGCTTAATTAGTGTGGTCCACCTTTTCATCTAGTCGGGACATATGGCGGAATGGACGTGACCTACCAAAAGTGTATAATATTTGCTTTATTTTAATTTAGAATAGGCTGATTGATTAAATCAGAGAAGTAATACAATATACATACCCTGTTTATTTGTGTCGCTTCCTAATAGACTTATAGACCAGGGGGTGTTTTCCTGTAGCCCAGATGTAAGAGTGGAGTGGAGTGGGTCTTAATCACTCTTTTTTATATATACTCCAATGGAATTTAGACTTATAGCCTTTTCTATGTGTCCTATATCCAGAGAAATTGGAGGGGGGGATGGTAAATCCATGAGTTTGATAAAAATACTTAAACCGACATTTATTCCAATATAGTGGATAAGTGTTAACATACCTTAAAAGGACAAGTTGACCATATAGTATGCCTATGGACCTGAGCAGGAAATATTGTAGTTCCTAAAAGCATATATATATTTATATTATGACGCATGGAGAGCCTTACATTACTAAGGTTAAAATACTAAGGTAAAATGAGCTTCAATATGTGTGGCAGGTTTTAATTTCTATTTACCTGGTCTGGTGATGCCAGTGTCCTCCTCAGTGTCCAAAGTGCAAGTGAAGAGGGTATGCCTCTGTGTGCCTATTTACCTTAGTATTTTAACCTTAGTAATGTAAGGCTCTCCATGCGTCATAATATAAATATATATATGCTTTTAGGAACTACAATATTTCCTGCTCAGGTCCATAGGCATACTATATGGTCAACTTGTCCTTTTAAGGTATGTTAACACTTATCCACTATATTGGAATAAATGTCGGTTTAAGTATTTTTATCAAACTCATGGATTTACCATCCCCCCCCCTCCAATTTCTCTGGATATAGGACACATAGAAAAGGCTATAAGTCTAAATTCCATTGGAGTATATATAAAAAAGAGTGATTAAGACCCACTCCACTCCACTCTTACATCTGGGCTACAGGAAAACACCCCCTGGTCTATAAGTCTATTAGGAAGCGACACAAATAAACAGGGTATGTATATTGTATTACTTCTCTGATTTAATCAATCAGCCTATTCTAAATTAAAATAAAGCAAATGTTATACACTTTTGGTAGGTCACGTCCATTCCGCCATATGTCCCGACTAGATGAAAAGGTGGACCACACTAATTAAGCCAAACATCTAGCACCCTATTACAGGTAAATGAATAATTGGGAGTTACAAACAAGCCATTTGTATATATAGTACCATAATACATACTAATGGCAAAATTTCACTCTGAAGGAACAAAGTATATCCCTATATAAGATCTACTCTAATCCAGAGGTACCAGAAAGATCCAAAAAGAAGACACTACTTTAAAAGTTGTCATCCTTTTGAACAGAGGTAACAATCTTTTTTTCTCTGTAGAAACCAAGAAACCCACTAGGTTCTTTAAACTAGTCTATCCTATCGCTCTTATTCCTCCTCACCATTCCCCCCCCCCCCCCATTTTTTGGGCCACTCACAAGGACTAATAAAAGCCCTAAATACCATACCACAGGTTATGTCTTGGGTGGTGTCCAAAATTAAAATGTAAAAAAAATAGAAGAACTGTTCATATATAAATAATGTATGTAATGTCTTTCCCATGTAAAGTACTTACTGTCGTATTCTATCTTTATAGATTACTGTTTTAATGTCTGTACCCCTGATGAAGTCTTGTTAAAAGACGAAACGCGTTGGGTTTCATCTGTAAAAACAAAGAGTGTACTCCTATGATAAGAAGAACCTGATTTTAAGCAATTCATGTTTTAATAAACAGCATTTTTATACACGTAAATATATGTATGGTTCTTATGGAATAGTATTGTGCGTATGGAAAGACAGAAATAATCATTGTAATTCAGGGCACCTGACACTATTGTGGTAGTATTGGGTAGAGGTAGCTCCGCTAGTAGGGAGCAAAGTGTCTTTGGCGACCACTTATTGATAGCGCAAATTCCAGGAATTTTGTTGTTATATATATATATATATATATATATATATATATATATATATATATATATATATATATATACTGTACACCTGAGTGCTATAGTCTGATAGTAAATATGTCCACAAGAATTTATAACCTTACAATGTACACAACCACAATAATTAATGTCTAAAATATAGTTAGGATTAAGAACATTAAAACAACATTATCATTTAGCACATCTTATATGGTTTATACACTCAGCACTGAAATGATCCAGAATGACTTGCTGCCTTACCTACTTACTTAAATCCATGCCCCACGTGTCCCCAGATCTTAATTCCTGTCCTTGCTCAATGTCTTCTCCATCAACATCATGTGGCAGATGTTGTTGCACACAGATGTTGAGGAGAAAACAGCAGCAGAACACAATCTTAGCAACAACAAAAAGGCCACCTGACTTATCCAGACATCTGAAGCAAGATTTTAATATGCCAAAACATTGAGTGACCTAATGTGCATGTTGGTAATTATGTTCAGCATTAGAATTGGGGGCAGACAGTGGAGTCAGAAGCCAAGTTAAACACAAATATCCCTTATCATCCGAAAAACATCAACAGGTTAGTTATTATTTTTATTTGGATATTACTGTACACATTAACATCATTCACACACACACACACACACACACACATATGCATGAGTACCATGTATGGCTGTGTGTGGTACAAATTTTGGTAATCATCGTCATCATCAATGGCTGCCAGGCTGTCTACTGTACTAGCAGGATATATCATAAATTGCTGGGGATACAGTGTGTATGATAATTCCTTCCTTTAAAATCCAAGGGGTAACGTCGGCGTATCTAAATATATTTTGGGGTAAAAGGTAAAAAAGTTCCCTTATCTAGCTGGTCTCAGCTGTATGTGTGTGCAATCTACCACACCAAGGACATGAGGTATGCCAGCTGTGCGATAGAATACTACCCTGACATCCTGCCATTGTGAATTCTGACTAGGGAAATAGAGGCAGCAGCATGCAGCTCTAATGCCGCTACTACCTGGTTAAGGTACTGGGAGAAAGCGGGCTGTGCGATGCCAATGCCTCTGCCAGTGACATGTTGAAAACTGCCAGTAGCCATAAAGTACAGAAGATCCAGGAGTTTGTTCAGGCCTGAGACAGCGCTTGATAATCCCGGGTCATGGTCTAGCTCCAGTTTGATGAGGTCATACAGATGGAGAATGTTGGTACAATCGAGCCGGGACATCTGTATGACCTCTGGCAATGAGTGCAGATTCAGACGCACATTAAATAAACGAGGCTGGTGCAGCCTTCGTGGCATCTGCATAACTTGCTGACCATGTTCAGTTTCCTGACCCTGGCGTCTTCTTTTGCACTGCTGACAGACCATCAGGTATCCCACAGCCCAAACTTAAACCAGCTCAGCCAATACATAAGTAGCCATGTTTGGAAAATGCAGATGTGTGTGCAAGTGTTTAATGGGATTTTATAAGCCACACACTTGAGCTGTCGAGGGATATGTGAATAGCCTATTTGAAATTCTAATTATTTTTTAAGAATTTCAATGTTTTACAACCGAAATACATACATATTTTAAAATACGAACTAATAGCAAATTTGGCTTCGGTAATGAAGTATATGGAGAAATAGGTCCGTGTTCTTTCGATAGTGTATTCATTCGTAAACCGGAATTCGGATGAAATTAACCGTTCGGATTCTACTGTCAGTAAATTAACCAACCATGGATTTAGGGTCGTATTTCACATGAAAATTGGTGCGAACGCGTGCATTCATACCTATTCAATATTAGTAAATTTCCCCGTTATGGTTTTGGGGCATATTTATTCTACACTTTTTTTGTGAAATCACCCCATATATTGAGATATCATTATAACAGTAGTTCCACAGCAGATACCAAAGATATATACTGCACTTTCCTGGTTTCCAATCACAGTTGTGATGCGATCACTTTAGTTTATACATTGCTATAATGGTCTCCTATCGGAGTGCATGTCCATTAATGTGATTTTTAATACATATGGGCAAAATTGAAGTCTAACACCAATTAAACATTAAATGAGCTCCTTAAAGTTAGATGTATTTTTCTTCTAATGCACTATTATCTTCTCCATAGTGTCCATTGCTTCCCCCAGCACACTGATACCCCTTTCAGACAGAAAAAAAACCCTGGGAATTTCCCTGGTCCAGGAGGGTAGACCTGGATTTTTTTCTGTCTGAAAGGGTCAACCCGGGTCTAAAATACCAGGGCTTCAACCTTGGAATTTACCAGGGTTTTTCCCGGGTCTGAAATCCAAAAACCTGTGTCGCCGGCTGTCTGAAAGGGTGCGACCCGGGTTTTTGGGATTATTACACATTGTAAGGAGCTGATTGGCTCTCCTGGTGGGGTGTTGGCTGATTGGTTGTGATGATGGGCCTCTCTGATTGGCTAGGAGGGCATGGCATTGGGGCTGGCCTTTGAGGTCATTAGGGAGTTGCAGTAAGGACAGCATGGTCCACTGGAAGGAGCAAAAGGTGAGCGAGCGAGCAGTGAGAGGGGAGGAGGAGATCCGCAAACAGATGACTGGGACAGTCAAAGATGCCACAGTGTACTCCAAACATTGCAAATATACTGACAGCCATGTGAGGTACCTACCAGTATATAAAACAATAAAACTTGTTTACAACATATCCTTGCGTCATGGTTAATGCAATGCAGTGACCAGTCACCACCCACTTTTCATGACTCATCTCTTTGTGCCTATAAAACTGTCCTTTTCTTATGACACACAGTATATTGCAGGAAAAATCAGGCTTCTGTGTGAAAGGGGTCGACACGGGAAATACCCGGGTTTTTTGTACTGTGTGAAAGGGGGTCAGAGCTTTTAGCTGAGTCTTACCCGGGTTTTTGTATCCGGGAAATACCTGGGTTTTTGGGATTTCTCTGTCTGAAAGGGGTATGAGTGATACCAGTAGCCAGATTTAAAGACCACATGATAATAGAATACAGAGATCTTGGTTACATATATATGCAAATACATGGGTAAGCCCCCAAGTCATCTGTCAAGGCATCTCTGTGTATTGGGGGTCCCTATTGCTATATCTAGGTGCCGTGTGCGGCACCCCAAAAATCAGCATAAGCCATAAAGCCCAGAGCAGCACACCAGTGAGAAATCTAAACTGTTAATAAATGTTAGCGTTAAAAAGCCAGAGCTAAAGTGATGCAAAAGTGATAAATGTAATTAAAATATTAAAGTAATAGCGTTGGTGAAGAGATTAAGAAAAAAAAAAGTATAATAGTGTGCCACCCAGTCACACCAATCCAGGGGAACCGCACCCCAAACCAATGTTACCCCAGTCCGTATGCATGGCATGCCATGTGTCAACATTCTCATGTCAACATTGTAAATATTGTTAACATCACATGTTTATATCCCATCTATGTCAACATACTGAATATCATTATTTTGAATGTTGATTCTGCCATACCAGAGGAAGCACATACAGATATGTGGAGGACTTGCACACTCAACACATATTAGACTTGGAATTTAACGCATGAACCCAGCACTATAAGACTGCAATGCTAAACACTGTGCTGGCCAAGCTGATGACAACTGTCCATCCTTCAAATCATCAGACCACAAACATACAATGTCTAGATTAGAGTCATCATAATCCTTGGTTCAGCCCAATCCTTTCCCAGGAATATGTCTTTCATCTCTTAGCTGTCATGTCGCGGAGACGAAGCTTATGCTCACGAAGAGCCTCTGTTGGCTGGGAGTTTGGTCATAATAATATGGAAACACTATTATCAATGTGTCTGATGATGTCATTCAAAAAAGCTGGGACATGAACAGTTCCAATAAATTGCAGGATGTTAGTAATGAGTCATTTTTAGAAGAGGAAGGAAAAGTCCTTTTAAAGTTTTCAGCATCTGGAAATGTAATTTCCCTAATGGGGTCCAACACACTACTCGCTAGCAGCATAGAAAATTATATAATTGTTTGTCTTAAGGTACACTGGCAGGAGGATTAAGAAATGAGGGGTCTTCAGAAAAGAAAGCGTGTTTATAAAAAATTGCATGAGGTGAGTGTGCTTTGTCAGACAGGAGAAGGGGAGAAGTTGTGGCTGGTAATCAATGCAGATAATCGATAACAGAATGCGCAGTATTAAACATTTGTTTCTACAAGACCTGGTGGCTCTGAGCAGGGCCGTTTATAGACAGTATGGCTCCCAGTGCGGTATTTTAAAAATGTAGCCTTATCAAGAAATAATTACACACGCTACAAAGTAGGTGTGGCCCCATTGTGAGGGGAAAGACATCACAGGAAAGTACTAACTTATATCCAAATTTTGCACCCTGCACCACAGATATTGGCTACTGCAGGAAAAAAGAAATTCCTGATTTACACCCCCTTACATTATTTGTCATTTTTTGTCCTTATAGAAATGCCTCTTACACATTATGCACCACACTGAAATGCCCTTTACACATTATGTCCCACACAGTAAGGCAACACCAACTTTTACAATTCCTGCTCGCTGTCAGGGATTTCATGCTGCCTCCAATTCTTGTACCCAGTTACCTGGAAATAACGGCAGCATCTACCCCACAGGTCAGCAGTCCCAACACTTCATGCACCTTTCCCAGTTACTAGAGGTACTACTAGTTTAGCAGCCATCACAACTGTCTCCTCTGAGGAGGTAGGGGAGATTTGGGTAGCAGGGCACTGGAGCCGGGCAGCAGGGCAGGACCTGGACAGTGGAGACAGGTGCTGGGCAGCAGATGACAGGAGTTGGCAGCAGGGAGTAGGGGACAGGCCCTGGGGGATAGTCGGGACAGGATCTAGGTAGTGGGTGACATGACCCAGATGCGGAGAGCTGGAAATAAGCAGCAGGGTATTGGAGTTGGGCAATTGAGACAGGAGCCAGGCAGCAGGTGACAACAGTTTGTGGCAGAAAGCAGAAGACAGGCAGCAGTGGATAGGAGCTGGGCAGTGGGGAGCAGGACATGGGCAGTGGGGGATAAGAGCTGAGCAGTGTGGGCAGGGGCTGGCTGGCAACACAAGCAAGTGGCCCATCACCATCGCAATTGTTTCAACACCCTACCCTCTCCCCTCTAGTATGCAGCAAGGATTAAAAAAATCCTTCCCCCCCCACACACATACACCAGAAATGGGGACAGTGCGCACCAAAGGCGTGTTGCAAAACCTTACACTGTAATGGCCATTAAACACAATGCCACATACCGTAATGCCCATTACACATAAAGCCAACACTGAAATGCCCATTACACATAAAGCCACACACCACAGTGCCCATTACACATAATGCCAACACCATAATGCCCATTACACATAATGCCACACACCGTAATGCCAATTAAACATAATGCCACACCGTAATGGCCATTACACATAATGTCACACCGTAATGGCCATTACACATAATGCCAACACCGTAATGCCCATAAAACCTAATGCCACACACCGTAATGCCAATTAAATATAAAGCCACACACCATAATGCCAATTACACGTAATGCCAACACCATAATGCCCATTACACATAATGCCACACACACTGTAATGGCCAGCAAACATAATGCCACACTATAATGGCCATTAAACATAATGCCACACACCGTAATGCCCAATAAACATAATGCCACACACCGTAATGCCAATGAAATATAATGCCACACACTGTAATGCCCATTACACATAATGGCAACACCATAATGCCATCACCGTAGTGCCCATTACACATAATTACACCAACGTAATGCCCATAAAACACAATGCCACACGTCATAATGCCCATTACACATAATGCCAATACCGTAATGCCCATTAAACAAAATAATGCCTATTACATATTATACCATATAATTGCTGCTTACCTACATGTTCATTGTCAGAGGAATATCGCCAAAGGGTTCCATTTAAATAGCATGCCAGCGCTACCCGAATCCGCACTTCTGGGTAGCGCTGGCCGCGCTGTTGTCTTCTGACAGACACTAGAGGTTTGGCAGTACCTCTAGTGTCTGTCTCTTCTAAGGCGACAGCCATTTTTGGAGAGGCCTTACGTTTGTGCGGCCAGGAAGCCACTGGACACGGAGGCGGCAGTCGGCTGTGGCAGTGTGTGCAAGATGCACACAGCCGGTCCAGCCAGAACATAGTCATACTGGCCTGTGGCGCATGTGGCAACCTGCCCTCCAGCCTGCCCCTGAGTGTGGGACAGGAGCCAGGCACCACGGGGCAGGAGCTAGGCAGTGGGGGATAAGAGCTGGTCAGTGTGGGACAGGAGCCAGGCACCGAGGGTTAGGGGCTGGTCAGCGGAGGGCAGGAGAGCTGAGCTTAGGCAAGAGCAGTGACGGGGTTGCATGGGCAGACACATATCAATGTATTTTTTCCAATATATGTAGTGGTATGTGGTATGTAAAGCAGATTTGTGGGAAAGAGCTGTCTCCTAAGCTATGGGGGCGATTCACACCCACTCGCTGCACCCCTGTCCAAATTTGCTCCCCTGTCCAATGTGTATATACAGATGTGCAAACACTTGCCAGGCCGTTCGATCTATGGTGGGCGGGAAGTGGGCAGGCATGGGGCAGAAGCAGGGGGACGCCCACCGTTTTATAGACTTGTCCATAAAAAATCTGGGCACACCCCTGCAGACGCAGGTGTGTCGTTGCCTGCTTGGGGCGGACGGATGACATCACATGATGTCAGCAGCCACCCCTTTTTTTGTCCATCTCCAACCAAGTAAGTACTTTTATCCATGAACCGAGAAAAAAAAATGATTAGATGGTGAATGATTTTTCCTCTGTGCGGCTACATGTGAGTGAATGTGTGAGCGTACACATCTACTCGCATGCTAGTGAGCGGATTCGGGCAGCAGGTGGGCAGGTGTTTGGCGGGGAGGCGTATACAGCGAAAAAATGGTTTGAATCACCCCCTATTTCCCGGCATGACATATATATATATATATATAGCTGGGTATAGCAAGCGGCACTCGCAGGACTTGTAAAGTGTAACAGATGACACAGACACAGGGTCTGGTAGCAACGTTTCGATCTTTGCTGATCGTTGTCAAGCTCATACCCAGCTATATTCAGCATCAACCTCGGTTGTGACTTAAGAAGGCACCCAGGCCATTCACCCTCATCCTCCCCTTGAGTGCCGATCATCACCTGGACTATATATATATATATATATAGATATATATATATCTATATATATATATATATAAAAGGGATTGGGTAACAGGGCGGCACTCCAATCATTTAAACAGTAGAATTCGGTGCCTGGTCCATAATAGTAATAGAGTACACTTACCCCCCCACTGCGGAAGGAGTCCAAACCGGCACACGAGTAGTGAAGAAAAAAGATGTGGTTTATTCCATAAGTACAAGAGTTACAACAGCGGTCCCGACAGCTGTTTCAACTGGGTCCTACCAGTCTTCATCAGGGGCTGGGTCCTACCCAGATGAAGACTGGTAGGACCCAGTTGAAACAGCTGTCGGGACCGCTGTTATAACTCTTGTACTTATGGAATAAACCACATTTTTTTCTTCACTACTCGTGTGCCGGTTTGGACTCCTTCCGCAGTGTGGGGGGGGGGTAAGTGTACTATATATATATATATATATATATATATATATATATATGATCCTATCCCATTGGAATGTGTGATGTGGATTGTGATGATTATGCCCCTAAATAGCAACAAACTCTCCCAAGCTACGTTCTGTCAAATGTTCTCTCCAAGCAGCCAGATATTTAATAAGGGACACGAACATAAAACAATAGTAGAATGGGTTCCACCAAAACAGATTAGGTAAGGGACTAAGTATAGTAACATTGCCGCTCACAGTCTAAAATTAGCCCAAGAGAATGACTAAGTTAATGTGTTTTGCGTAAAGCATTGTGAGTTGTAGGGAAGGTGTCCTAGAACTGGATGCTTGGTGACCGCCAACGGATGCTGACAAATTGGAGAGAATTTCCTTATCGCTCTGTTATGTTGCTATGATCACGGCCTTCGGCTACTGTATAACTGTAAGTTTGTATTTAAAAATGACACCACGCTCCTGTATAATCGATTTTTAAAATAATCTATAAATCACACTCATTCCCCCCCCCCCCCCCCCTCGCCCCATGTGTGTTATAGTTGGAAACAAAACTTTGTATTATAGACCCAAAAGTCTTTCAAATAAATGTGTTTGTGAAAACATCATAAGCTTTGCAGATTTCTACATCACACTAAGGGGCCCATTTATTAACATTATTTTTAGTGAAAAACTGCCCCAACCGCTTTAATTCGCATTATTTTTTTTAGTAGCTTACTTTACAGCTCCAGGTGTTACAGACGGAGAAAACAACTGGACCATCACTGCAAGAGATGATTTCCCAGGTGGTTAGTATGATCAGCGGTGGTGGAAGGGCACAGGTGATGCCGCCAGCAGCGGCAACAATGGTGATGTTGGTGGTGGTGGTGGCACATGCACAGCACAGGATCGGGGCATTTTTTTCCACAAAAAATGCCCAGATATGGCTGCGGAGAACCATCGCAAGGGTAGAGCTTATTGCAAGCTCTGTCCCTGCATGTAATAATTGATGCATCTGTGCGATGTAGTCAATTATTGCATTACAAGTTGGATCAACGTTATCCCAGCACTTTCGCATCCTCAGATGTGCATGGTGATAAAGTAGCCTAAATTCTCATAGTTCTTAGTACTACCATTTAAAAAAAAAACATGACTGCCCCTTTAAAAACCTGCATGGCCACTGAACTCAGAGGCTATTACATTTGGCTACAAGTCGGACTTAGGGCCTAATTCAGACCTGATCGCTGGACTGCTAATTTTTGGAGCCCTGCAATCAGGTATACACCACCTCGCCAGAGTGAAATCCCACCCCATACAAGCCTGCAAATTGCTTAGCAGGGCTCTATAAAATATTGCAGGCCTGCGATTAGCTGCAAATCCATTCACAAGCCGCTCACCATCGAATGAGTTTTTCAGTGTGTGCAGTCTGTGCGTAGCCCAGGACTTATTTGGTGGCTGCGATAAAAACAGGCTGCTCGGGACTAGAGATGGTGTCACATGACTTCCCCTCAAATGCCTGGGCATGTCTGCATTTTCCCTGACCCTCCCAGAAAACCACCAGTTATTACCCTCAAACGCCATCTTTCTGTCAATCAACTTGAGTATGGCCAGCGCTACAAAAAGTATCAGGACTTTATTGCAGGGTCTTTCGACGTCTTTCGATAAAAGCCAGAGCTGCAAACTCTCAGCCGTGTGATCAGGTTTTAAATATGCTTTATTTATTTATTGATTCCAACACATACTTGCATACCCTCCCGGAATGGCCCGGGAGGGTCCCGCAAATCGGGTCCCCCTCCCAGCCCCCCGTGAAGAAGGGCAAGTCTCCCGCATTTTCACCATAGCCTCTGCTCCCTCTCTCCCTGCGGTCTAAAACTACGAATTTTGTGGGTCCGTGGGGAGCGGGTGGGGCTAAATGACGCGATTCACATAATTTTGCGTCAGTTTAGCCCATCCACGGACCTGCAAATTGATGCTGCAGCCTGTCATGGGATCGGTGCTTAGTGACATCAGCCACGCCCCACCCCCAAAACGAAGCCTCTTCCCGCCCTCCTTTCACTCCTCTCCAGGCCTCTCCCGAAGAGGAGTTTCAAAAAGTCGTCAGTTATGTTCCAACATGAAGTTGTCCAATGAAATTACTCCACGTATGTCTAGAACAAAATTGACACCTTATCTTGTGTAGTATTATTGTTCATGAAATGTCGTATTTCTCTCTCTCTAGGGGTGATCAACCTCTAAAGATTAGTACAATTGCTCCTTTATTCAATTAATTCTGTGTTCATATTGCATATTGGAAGATTTTCAGCCGATAAATCAGCAGATTCTGATTCTATCATTGTCAGTGTGGACCAGAATCTGTAAGGAACGCACCCAGTGGGTATAGATGGCTTGGGGTCATGGCCATTAAATTATAATTGTCTCACCTTTATTCAAGACTTTCCAGTTCTATTAAGTATATTTCTATATTACATTCAGTTACTTTGGACATCACAATTGAAATTATAATGGTATTGCAGTGGTCTTGTATGGACCCAATATTCACTTGTATTGTAGAATGATTACTATTTTGTCTCTAACCAAGAATGATGGGTAGAATTGGGCTTGTATTCAGACCTTAGAAATTTATTTTTTAATATCAAGCGACATCTGGTGGTTGACGAGGTAAGTGCAGTCCCAGCAGAATGTGTGATGCATCCTTGTACACTCTCTACATGCATACAGTATATAGATCAGAGCGGTGAGGTCAGAGGCTGGGGAGGCATTGGCTACACACAGTCATGGTAGCACTCACATAAAAAGAGTCTCAGGCTGCATTAATCATATTTCAACATTTTAAAATGTAATATAATCTCATCATCAGGATACAAACAGCTGAACAGCCACTAACCTTAAGTAGCAAGGACACCCACATGCCGCAGCCCCTGGAGCACCAGGAAGACGCCCACTGATGATGTCATCACCTAGTGTCAAATTGGCATGGCTCCCGGACACACAAAGAAAGAAATACATACATGATAAAAACAATATAGGACATGGGTTACTGTACATGAATACAATATATTGGCAACAAACTAATCTTCTGATTAAAAAAAATGGGGTCTCAATAAAGACCCGGACTACAAATCAAGGGAAAGTATAGTGCTGTAGGTTCACAGGCATCCTTCCTATATAAAATAGGTTTCATAAACCATAAATGCATCAGCATACCTCCCAACTTTTGATCTGACGAAATAGGGACACTCGCCGCGCGAGCGGCCGAAAAGGGGGCGGGGCGTATGCAAATGAGGGTGCGGCTTATGCTAATTAGCCGCGACCTCATTTTCATACGAGAATAGACGCTGTGCGCATGCGCACAGCATCTATTCTACTAGTTTGGGGGTCTCCCAACTGCCACCCCCCGCAGCGGGACAATGCCTGCCGCGGGTGGGACAGCGGGACAGTATCCGAAAATCGGGACTGTCCCTCTAAAATCATGACAGTTGGGAGGTATGCATCAGAGTGTTATAACTCAAAGGGAACAATGGAGCCCAATTGGTCTCATTCAGGGCCAGATGTATCAAATTTCAAAAAGTGATAAAGTGGAGAGTGATAAACAAGCAGCCAATCAGCTCGCAACTGTGTTCTTGAATTGATGTTTGCAGAAAATAAATGACCTGCTGTGAAGGAAATAAAATGTGTTATTGCACTAGTTAGATACCTAGATTATGAAACACATAGTGAAAGGTATACAAAGCATTCAAGGGAATGTGTAGAGAAATGATATGTAGCAAAACCCATACAAAACCAATACAGTATCAATAAACTGCAAAGCTATGACTAAATAATGACTAAAAAAAAAAAAAGGTTTGTCAAAATCCATTGACTAAAATTTGGCTAAGACGAAATTAAAAAATTTGACTAAAATTTGACATTTAATAATTTTGTCAAATTTTAGGAAAGTGACTAAGACTAAAACTAAATTAAACAACCCTGACAAAATTAGCACTGGTACTTAGGTTCCCATCGGTATATTCACCTTGCTATGCATTAAAGCAATTTCAATGTGCAATCTCCTTGTCTCAATGAACCAGCCATGTGATCAATGATAATGTATCACAACATACAGGGATTATGGCCTGTATTTAAAAAATGCCTAGCGATTGGTTGCCCGCTAGTCCGCTTTTCCAGTACTAATTTAATTATTACAAACTTGTATTGTTAACAGTGTAGGAAATATATGAGACACTACATCGCTCTATCAGAGATTAAGCATATACCCAGTGGTGTAGCTAGGTTCCATGGTGCCCGGAGCAAGGGCATGTTTTGCGCCAATTTGTAGTCGGTGGGACACTGTACGCAGCGAAGAGGGGGCACGGCCTAACATTAAACCACACACCGTAATGCCCATTGCATATTTTAGCGAACTTTGTTACTTCATGCTCGTTGCTAAGGGGGACTGACCTTGCTCATTGCCATGGGGGGCTGACCTTGCTCATTGCTAAGAGGACTGACCTTGCTCATTGCCAAGCCTGCTCGCCCACCAACCTAGCTCTCCAGCTCCCCACTTTGCCCGCCTGAGCTAGAGCTCAAGTCTCCCGCTGGACCGCTAACCAATAGGCTCTCGCAGTCCAGCAGCCAATGCAGCTTCTGATTGGCTGCTGGACCATAAGCTCCTATTGGCGATCGGTCCAGCGAGTAACTTTAATTGAAAATAGCGTTGGACAGTGGACTCTGACCAGTGTTGCAAGTAGGAAAAATGACTTAGTGGTACTGTGCCGTGCGCCTGTGAAAAAATGGGCATGGCCGTGGCCATATGACACTAATGGGAGTGGCTACATGACCAAGGGTCAGGCTTCCCCCCCCCCCCCAGTATAATAATAATAACAGGACCCCACAGGCTGCCCCCCTGTATAATAAAAGGACACCACAGGATGCTTCCTCTATATAATAATAACAGGACCCCACAGGCTGCTCACCTGTACAACAATAAGAACAACAACAGGACCCCACAGGCTTCTCCCCCTGTATAATAAATGGACACCACATGATGCTTCCTCTGTATAATAATAATAATAACAGGACTCCACAGATTGCTCCCCCTGTATAATAATAATAACAGGACCCCACAGGCTGCCCCCCCTGTAAAAAAATAACAACAACAGGACCCCACAGGCTGCTCCCCCTGTATAATAAAAGGAAACCACAGGCTGCTCCCCTGTAAAACAATAATAACAACAACAGGACCCCACAGGCTGCTCCCCCTGTATAATAAAAGGAAACCACAGGCTGCTCCCTGTATAATAATAATAATAATAATAAGACCCCACAGCCGGCTGCTGCAATAGTGAGCTGGGAGCAAAGGAAGAAGCCCCAGCCCACTATCCTACCCTCCACACGCTGTCCAGCCGCTTAGCCGCTCACCCCTTGACCCCTTCATGTGTGGCTAGGGACGCCGGTGCCAGGGATGCGGCTCCATGACGTTGTGACATCATGGTGCCGCACCCCTGCCTCCGGCGTCCCAAACCGGCACATGTGCAGTGAGAGCGCTCGCCGCGTTTTTACTTTCCCCACTGACTGATGCCGGGCACAGGGGGGAGTGGACGAGCAGGGCGGGGGAGGCGGCTGCAGAGCTCCGGCACCAGGTGACATGTCTGCGCCCGGAGCTTGTGCTCCGCCGGCTCCGCCTCTGCATATACCTACTGTTTGCCTGTTATGCAGTATTGATATGACTAGCTCTAGTTTGTATACTGTGATACCAGATAATGATGGTCTGGCCACTGTACAGCAATTGATTGACAGAAATTTTTTGTATGTGGGAACTGACCCGAGCCTGTTCTTGGAACTTTTGAATTTGGTCCTTATGCACAATTATTTTCTGTATGACAGGAGGTTTTACATCCAAACCCCAGGATGCGCGATGGGGTTGAATGTGGCCCCATCGTGTGCCAATGCTTATATGATGATAGTGGAGCTCAATATCTTTTCCAAATACCATTTATCTAATTCCATTTTGATATACAGTATAGACAATATTTTTGTCATGTGGCGTGGTACTGAAAGTCACTTTATTCAGTTTATTGAGAACCACAGCTGTACCGTCTATCCGATTAAATTTAAATACACCGTGAATGTAAATACTAACAATTTGCTGGATGTCAAGATTTCGATTGCAAATGGACAGGTTGTTATCGCTTTGTTTAATAAGCCAACTGACCGTAATACAGCGTTACATACACGAGTTTCCCCCCTATAATGTCTAAATATGAATTGTCATGTTCTCAGTTTATACGTGCTATGAGTATGTAGTATGTAGTAAGTAGTATGTAGTGATATACTGTTAAGCTGCCCATACACGCCCGATACGCACCCATACACGCCCGATCCGTGGGCTTAAATAGCACGGATCACATCACATTGCATTGCATGTGCATGCAATGCGATGCAATGTGATTAGAACTAAGTACAAAAAGTATGCGCAAGCACATACTTTTTGTACTGTGCGATGAGGTGCCGCGGGAGCGCGCACCTCAAAGCACAGAACGCACAACCCGGCATCGCAGCGTGTATGGGCTGCTTAAGCTGAACACCATATAAATGTAATGATGGATAAATAAGAAGCCAGAGGCTATAACTGTAAAGCATAACTGAAGGCTAAGTGATGGCTACCCCAGAGAACAACTTGTGAAAGGGAAACAGAATCAACAGTGTGCTAATAGACATTTGCCCTGGCGCGGGAGCGCGCATCTCAAAGTACAAAACGGACCCGCCGCGAATGGACCGTGTTTGGGCACCTTTAGTGGGGATCTTCTGGTTTAGATAAGCGATGGCAATGGGCAACACTTCAACATGGCAACATCTATGAAACAGGATGGCAATCTAATTGTATGACACCATAGAAAATAACCAATAATTATTTCATTATCAAGAGACCCAAGGGCATACCTCGCAACTGTCCCATTTTTCTCAAAACAATCCCTGCCACTTTGCCAAACCTAAGTGATCAGGTAACTGCTGCCGCTCTGCCAAACCCAGGTAACTGCTGTGCTCTGTTAAACCTAAGCAATCTGGTGACTTTTGCAATTTGCAATTCTGGGTAATCCCTTTACTGTCCTAACTTTACAAAAGACCCGGCGATCCAAGTCTTTTGGGTACTTGTTTCCTATCTGGGCGCCCAGGTTTTCTACGTACGGCACCGTAATGAAATCGGATCGCATCGCATCGTATTCGGTACTCGATGATGTACGATGGCATACGATGCTATCCGATCCGATTTCATTTAAAATCGGATCGCATCGCATGCGGTGACGCGATCAACCCGATTTTTACATTTGAATCAATGTTAAATGGTCCCTGAGACCCGATTTTACATTGATTTCAATGTAATAACCCCGCAAACCCACGATTTGTATAGGAAACCCCCCCTGATGGTTTAAAATGCGCCTCCATTGTTAACGCCACCCCAGTATTGACGTCAACCCGAAGCGTGGCGAGCGCAGCGAGACAGTATCCGAAAATCGGGACTGTCCCTCTAAAATCATGACAGTTGGGAGGTATGCATCAGAGTGTTATAACTCAAAGGGAACAATGGAGCCCAATTGGTCTCATTCAGGGCCAGATGTATCAAATTTCAAAAAGTGATAAAGTGGAGAGTGATAAACAAGCAGCCAATCAGCTCGCAACTGTGTTCTTGAATTGATGTTTGCAGAAAATAAATGACCTGCTGTGAAGGAAATAAAATGTGTTATTGCACTAGTTAGATACCTAGATTATGAAACACATAGTGAAAGGTATACAAAGCATTCAAGGGAATGTGTAGAGAAATGATATGTAGCAAAACCCATACAAAACCAATACAGTATCAATAAACTGCAAAGCTATGACTAAATAATGACTAAAAAAAAAAAAAGGTTTGTCAAAATCCATTGACTAAAATTTGACTAAGACGAAATTAAAAAATTTGACTAAAATTTGACATTTAATAATTTTGTCAAATTTTAGGAAAGTGACTAAGACTAAAACTAAATTAAACAACCCTGACAAAATTAGCACTGGTACTTAGGTTCCCATCGGTATATTCACCTTGCTATGCATTAAAGCAATTTCAATGTGCAATCTCCTTGTCTCAATGAACCAGCCATGTGATCAATGATAATGTATCACAACATACAGGGATTATGGCCTGTATTTAAAAAATGCCTAGCGATTGGTTGCCCGCTAGTCCGCTTTTCCAGTACTAATTTAATTATTACAAACTTGTATTGTTAACAGTGTAGGAAATATATGAGACACTACATCGCTCTATCAGAGATTAAGCATATACCCAGTGGTGTAGCTAGGTTCCATGGTGCCCGGAGCAAGGGCATGTTTTGCGCCAATTTGTAGTCGGTGGGACACTGTACGCAGCGAAGAGGGGGCACGGCCTAACATTAAACCACACACCGTAATGCCCATTGCATATTTTAGCGAACTTTGTTACTTCATGCTCGTTGCTAAGGGGGACTGACCTTGCTCATTGCCATGGGGGGCTGACCTTGCTCATTGCTAAGAGGACTGACCTTGCTCATTGCCAAGCCTGCTCGCCCACCAACCTAGCTCTCCAGCTCCCCACTTTGCCCGCCTGAGCTAGAGCTCAAGTCTCCCGCTGGACCGCTAACCAATAGGCTCTCGCAGTCCAGCAGCCAATGCAGCTTCTGATTGGCTGCTGGACCATAAGCTCCTATTGGCGATCGGTCCAGCGAGTAACTTTAATTGAAAATAGCGTTGGACAGTGGACTCTGACCAGTGTTGCAAGTAGGAAAAATGACTTAGTGGTACTGTGCCGTGCGCCTGTGAAAAAATGGGCATGGCCGAGGCCATATGACACTAATGGGAGTGGCTACATGACCAAGGGTCAGGCTTCCCCCCCCCCCCCCAGTATAATAATAATAACAGGACCCCACAGGCTGCCCCCCTGTATAATAAAAGGACACCACAGGATGCTTCCTCTATATAATAATAACAGGACCCCACAGGCTGCTCACCTGTACAACAATAAGAACAACAACAGGACCCCACAGGCTTCTCCCCCTGTATAATAAATGGACACCACATGATGCTTCCTCTGTATAATAATAATAATAACAGGACTCCACAGATTGCTCCCCCTGTATAATAATAATAACAGGACCCCACAGGCTGCCCCCCCTGTAAAAAAATAACAACAACAGGACCCCACAGGCTGCTCCCCCTGTATAATAAAAGGAAACCACAGGCTGCTCCCCTGTAAAACAATAATAACAACAACAGGACCCCACAGGCTGCTCCCCCTGTATAATAAAAGGAAACCACAGGCTGCTCCCTGTATAATAATAATAATAATAATAAGACCCCACAGCCGGCTGCTGCAATAGTGAGCTGGGAGCAAAGGAAGAAGCCCCAGCCCACTATCCTACCCTCCACACGCTGTCCAGCCGCTTAGCCGCTCACCCCTTGACCCCTTCATGTGTGGCTAGGGACGCCGGTGCCAGGGATGCGGCTCCATGACGTGACATCATGGTGCCGCACCCCTGCCTCCGGCGTCCCAAACCGGCACATGTGCAGTGAGAGCGCTCGCCGCGTTTTTACTTTCCCCACTGACTGATGCCGGGCACAGGGGGGAGTGGACGAGCAGGGCGGGGGAGGCGGCTGCAGAGCTCCGGCACCAGGTGACATGTCTGCGCCCGGAGCTTGTGCTCCGCCGGCTCCGCCTCTGCATATACCTACTGTTTGCCTGTTATGCAGTATTGATATGACTAGCTCTAGTTTGTATACTGTGATACCAGATAATGATGGTCTGGCCACTGTACAGCAATTGATTGACAGAAATTTTTTGTATGTGGGAACTGACCCGAGCCTGTTCTTGGAACTTTTGAATTTGGTCCTTATGCACAATTATTTTCTGTATGACAGGAGGTTTTACATCCAAACCCCAGGATGCGCGATGGGGTTGAATGTGGCCCCATCGTGTGCCAATGCTTATATGATGATAGTGGAGCTCAATATCTTTTCCAAATACCATTTATCTAATTCCATTTTGATATACAGTATAGACAATATTTTTGTCATGTGGCGTGGTACTGAAAGTCACTTTATTCAGTTTATTGAGAACCACAGCTGTACCGTCTATCCGATTAAATTTAAATACACCGTGAATGTAAATACTAACAATTTGCTGGATGTCAAGATTTCGATTGCAAATGGACAGGTTGTTATCGCTTTGTTTAATAAGCCAACTGACCGTAATACAGCGTTACATACACGAGTTTCCCCCCTATAATGTCTAAATATGAATTGTCATGTTCTCAGTTTATACGTGCTATGAGTATGTAGTATGTAGTAAGTAGTATGTAGTGATATACTGTTAAGCTGCCCATACACGCCCGATACGCACCCATACACGCCCGATCCGTGGGCTTAAATAGCACGGATCACATCACATTGCATTGCATGTGCATGCAATGCGATGCAATGTGATTAGAACTAAGTACAAAAAGTATGCGCAAGCACATACTTTTTGTACTGTGCGATGAGGTGCCGCGGGAGCGCGCACCTCAAAGCACAGAACGCACAACCCGGCATCGCAGCGTGTATGGGCTGCTTAAGCTGAACACCATATAAATGTAATGATGGATAAATAAGAAGCCAGAGGCTATAACTGTAAAGCATAACTGAAGGCTAAGTGATGGCTACCCCAAAGAACAACTTGTGAAAGGGAAACAGAATCAACAGTGTGCTAATAGACATTTGCCCTGGCGCGGGAGCGCGCATCTCAAAGTACAAAACGGACCCGCCGCGAATGGACCGTGTTTGGGCACCTTTAGTGGGGATCTTCTGGTTTAGATAAGCGATGGCAATGGGCAACACTTCAACATGGCAACATCTATGAAACAGGATGGCAATCTAATTGTATGACACCATAGAAAATAACCAATAATTATTTCATTATCAAGAGACCCAAGGGCATACCTCGCAACTGTCCCATTTTTCTCAAAACAATCCCTGCCACTTTGCCAAACCTAAGTGATCAGGTAACTGCTGCCGCTCTGCCAAACCCAGGTAACTGCTGTGCTCTGTTAAACCTAAGCAATCTGGTGACTTTTGCAATTTGCAATTCTGGGTAATCCCTTTACTGTCCTAACTTTACAAAAGACCCGGCGATCCAAGTCTTTTGGGTACTTGTTTCCTATCTGGGCGCCCAGGTTTTCTACGTACGGCACCGTAATGAAATCGGATCGCATCGCATCGTATTCGGTACTCGATGATGTACGATGGCATACGATGCTATCCGATCCGATCCGATTTCATTTAAAATCGGATCGCATCGCATGCGGTGACGCGATCAACCCGATTTTTACATTTGAATCAATGTTAAATGGTCCCTGAGACCCGATTTTACATTGATTTCAATGTAATAACCCCGCAAACCCACGATTTGTATAGGAAACCCCCCCTGATGGTTTAAAATGCGCCTCCATTGTTAACGCCACCCCAGTATTGACGTCAACCCGAAGCGTGGCGAGCGCAGCGAGCCCCGCGAGGGGCGGCGGTACGCGTCCTCCGACTTTTTCATACCCCCACTATCCACGTCGGCGTGGAGTTGAGAATAGAATAGTGTGGCGAGCGCAGCGAGCCACCGAGCCCGAAGCGTGGCGAGCGCAGCTAGCCCCGCGAGGGGACGCGGATACCTGTGAAGCCCGCGAGGGGACATGGATACCTGTGAAGTATCCGCGTCCCCTCGCGGGGCTCGCTGCGCTCGCCACGCTTCGGGCTCGGTGGCTCGCTGCGCTCGCCACACTTTCTATTCTCAACTCCACACCGACGTGGATAGTGGGGGTATGAAAAAGTCGGAGGACGCGTACCGCCGCCGCTCGCCACGCTTCGGGTTGACGTCAATACTGTGTTTCTGTGCAGATGTGACAAGGGGAGGGCTTTCAAGGGTAAATAAATACAGTAGTGTTACAGATGGGCCATCCTATGGGCCAACCATAAAAGCGGGAACGAAATCGGATCGCATCGCATCGTTCAATATCGTGTATGTGCATTTGTGGTATCCGATGCGATGCGATCCGATTTTGATACGGAGAATAGCATGGTGCGCAATTAACATAGCGGGCGCCCAGATAGGAAACAAGTACCGTCTTTTGATTCTCTGCAAACCAGAAGAAATATATTAGAACCCCTCGCTTACTGTTCTCCAGTAGCCCATATCCAGAGCATGGTTCTAATCCGGAGTATTACCAACCCAGGTTTGTGACAATGGAATTAACCTTGGGCCATCCATTCCACTTTTATGTTGGATATTAACCCCGTGGGGGAAATTTACTAAGATGTGTATTCTACTTCACATGTGATGTTGCTATGGGCAACCAATCAGATCCTGTCTACTATCTTCTAGAGGGTGCTAAATAAATAAGAAGTAGATTCTGATTGGTTGCCCATAGCAACATTACATGTGAAGTAGAATACACATCTTAGCAAAATTCCCCCCTTGAGTGGTGGGTTTTGCTGGGGGAGGACAAATCTACCAGGACAGGTTTGTCCTACCCCAGCAAAACCCACCACAGAACGTAGGGTTAGCCATCACCTCCGCTGCAGCATTTGTATGCCGGAGCTCCCCTGCCACTGCTCCAGCCGCCGCCCAGCCACCAGTCACAGCAGTGACCACAGGCGGCAGGCTCGGGGGTGTTCGCAGCAGCTGGGGAGGACTCGGGCACCCCCCCAAGCCACCCCAAACATCCCAGAGCCTGTCGCCTTCATTACTGCTGTGAATGGTGACTGGGGAAGCGGCAGGGGAGCTCTGGCTTACGATCACTGTAGATGAGGTGATTGGGGGGGGCGACAGGAGGGGGAGTGATGGGGGGGCCCTAGAAGGTATTGCGCCAGTGGTGCACATCTGGAGGCACCACTGGTGCACACCTACTGTATAGTGTATGCCCAGAAATTTTCCAGGACAGCCCGCAGCGCAGCTGAGATCAGAAAATTTCTGCCCATACTACCCAAAAGTTTAAAAAGGCAGTGGCACATTTTGATCCTCCTGCCAAAAAGTTTCTGGCGTGCCCCCCTGGCATTTTGGGAAAATAAACAGGGCTGTTTATGGGCAATTTGGGTCCCAGTGTTAAAAGTTAAAAATGTTACCCCAACTAAACATTTAAAAAATAAACAATTTGTGCACACCTATGGCATGTATGTTCCAAAAAGGGTGTGTGGCCTTGCTGCAAGGGGTGTGGCCTTACAGAAAAAAAACTTATACCCCAGTTTTGAAACCTACATGCCCAGATATTGGCCACCGCAAAAACCTGATTCATTCCCCTCACTTTGTCATAATTTTTATTTATAGAAATGCCCCTAACACATTATGCCCCATACCATAATACCCCTTACACTTTATGCCACACACCATAATGCCCATTACACATTATGCTTTACACTGTAATGCCCATTACACAATATTCCACACACCATAATGCCCCTTACACATTGTACCACACACTATAATGCCCATTACACATTATGCCAAGGGGTGTAGACTGGCACACTAGGGATATTTGTTAGGTTGATAATAACGAAGAGATCCCAATTTATATCAATCAGCAGTGGGGGTGCTGTTCCCAGCATAATGTTCCCAACTGTTGGGAACATTATGCTATACACCATTATGCCACTTACACATTATTCCACACATCGTAATGCCTATTAGACGTTATTCTACACACCGTAATGCCCATTATACATTGGGATGTGGTCAGGATGCTGGTGTCAGAACACCGATGGTGGAAACACCTCAGGATGTCGATACCAGATTATCAACAGCTGATATCCCAAATATAAGTATGCCAGGATGGGTTAGAGACAGGCCAGGGAAGAGGAGGTTAGGTTTAGGCACTAGTGGGGAGATTTAGGGTTAGACTGTGGGGAGGGAGGTCTAGGCCCTTAGAAGGAAGGGTTAGGGCAACTTACAGAAATCCTCTCCACCTTTAATATCCAACCTTTAGTACACCCCCCCTTACTATCAGCGTTCATACCACAGCATCTTAACTGCCCCCTTCTCTTCCCCCTCCCCTTAGCATCAAAATTAACTTAATTCTTTCATTGTTATATAATGCTGTCCATATGTGTCTCTATTCTTGTTTGATGGCTTTCTCCTGTGGCACACAGCCAAGCAGCTCCTGTCCTGATCATGTGTACTGCACTGCCTGCAGGTGGACTATGACGAGGAGCATTGGGATGCGGAGCTGCCTGCCCTAGCTACTCCGACAGTATTATGGCCCAGTGAGAGCAGCCAGCAGCCGCAGCAGCTATGAAGCCCCCTGTGGACTGTCAGTGCAACATCATTAGAGTGACCTCCAAGCCACTGTAGGGCCTTAGAGACGATTGTTAAGCCATTATAAAAATAACATTCACAGTTTACCCTTGATTTCTAATGAGGAGGTTGATGATGAGTGTGTTAATTACATTATATTCTTATAAAACAAATGTCATGAACTCATTGCAAATGACCAAACATTAATGATTAACATCCTTACCGCTAATAATTTGGGCCTCAGAAATGGAGCAGATGCCTTTGCACATATTGCCCATATTTGGGTAAAAATAATCCAACATCCAAGAAGGGCTTTTTTTGCCCAGGCATCACAATAGCTTTCTCTTTTTTCAAAAGGTAAGAACTGCTGCCCCTGGTGGCTGACTTACATAACATCATCAACATCCTCAACCTCACAAGGGTCAGAGAGTACTACAAAAATTAACCCCTCATCCTTTTTCCACTTCCAAACAAGTATCATCAATTTCTGTTATGCCATCATCACCACCTTTACTTGTACTGCTCTGCACATGTGCAGATGGTGCAAATATAGTGGAAGGGGGCAGAAGAGACTTCTCTATGTGGACTTTGTGAGATATGTCAGATTCACATATAGCTAACATGGAAACTACTAGACTCTTCTTAAGGATTTCTGCACACACATTTGTGCCTTAAGAGTGTTTTTTGGGGGCATTGATTTTTCATTTTGAAATTGACAAATCTACCCTTTTTTATACATTATGAAAGATTTTGATTTCTTGAACTTTGTGTCCCCTGGACCATCTTTAGTAGATATTATACTGTACAAACTGGAAACAGCTGCAGTCATCGTAGTTGGTTGCTGCCTCTGTTCTTCTCTCCACTGATAGTTATCCACATCGATAAACTCAACACATAGAAATTGAACAAAAAAAGAGAAATTATTGTTTTCTTTTTTAAAAGGCAACTCACACTGCTTATATGTATTATTTCAACAAAAGCCCGGTGCAGTACAGTGCACACAGATTGTATAAAATATGAGAAATTATGTTTTACTCTGTACTAAAATGACAAAGCATTGAGTCACACAGTTTATGTGTGTCAGAAAAGATGCAGTAGGTTGAAGCAAACACAGTTTTATAAAAAAAGAGCAATTATTTTTTCATTTTTTTTGTCTTTAATGGCTCAGTGGGGTACAGGGTACACAGCTTGTATAAAAAGAGATCATTTTTAATTTTTTTTTTTTGAAAATGACAACTGAAAGCGATGAGTCAAACTGATTATTTTTATTATTTTTATTATGTCAACAGAAGGTGCAGCAGAGTACATTATACACAGTGTACACAGCTTTTATATAAAAAAAAGATCCATTATTTAAAATTATTTAAAAAATGTCTTTACTTTTATCACAAATGACAACTGACACTGCATATTCACACTGCTTATATTTATGTAAACGCAGTGGGGGTACGGCTTGTGGAGTCACAGTGCAGCACTAGTATGACAGAATATATGTAACTAAATTTCTGTACTAGAAAAAAAAATAACCAATAACCTTTCCTAACTGCCTGTTCTATAGTCTAGCTCAGCCAATATTAACATCAAGGAGACTTAGGGGACGAGTGGACAGATAGGTCAGTTCAGCCCTCTTGTGGAAGTTGGTGTGGTATGACTGCCCAACAATCAGGATCCCGACAGTCAGTATACCGACATCGGAATCCCGACTGCCGGTGCTCCGACAGGGAGACGAGTGCAAAGAGGCCCCTTGCAAGCTCGGTGGCTCGTTTTGCTTGCCACAGGTACTATTCTCATTCGTGGACCCCAACAAGGGAGAATAGCCCATCAGTTGGAATTCCCCCTGTCGGAGCACTGGCAGTTGGGATTCCGATGATGGTACTTGTGTATTATAGCGGCGCCCCCGATTTCCATCGCGCGATGTTTTAATCGCGTCGCATCGCATGCCATGCACCCGATGGCATGCGATGCGACGCGATTTTTGGCCCCTATATGATGAAAGATTGTATAAGCACCCTAAAGGGTGCTTTTAAGCACCGTAATGGGTGCTTACAATGTTAAATGCACCCCCAAGCCACCCCCTTACTATAAACGTGAACCCGAAGTGTGGCGAGCGCAGCAAACCCGCGAGGGGCGGCGGTACCCGTCCTCCGACCTTTTCATACCCCCACTATCCACGTCGGCATGGAGTGGAGAATAGAAAGTGTGGCGAGCGCAGCGAGCCACCGAGCCCGAAGCGTGTCGAGCGCAGCGAGCCCCGCGAGGGGACGCGGATACCTATGAAGCCCGCGAGGGGACTCCGATACCTGTGAAGGTATCCGCGTCCGCTCGCCACGCTTCGGGCGAGGTGGCTCGCTGCGCTCGCCACACTTTCTATTCTCTATGGGCGCCGCCAAAATACACAAGTACCCCGATGTTGATATACTGACTGTCGGGGTCCCGATTTTCGGCCAGTCATCCAACACCCAGTGGAAGTGCACAGTAAAAAAATGGTCAGGTCAGCTCAGTCATTGGGTCTAGTTAGCTAAGTAACCGGAGATGGATATAACAAAGAGTCTGTACAGCAGCCACTAGTAGAGATGGATACAGCTTAGAGTCAGCACAATGAGCCTGTGTGAAATGGTGCCAAATCACCACCACAGGGATTTATGCAGAATCTAAATTCCGTAAGAATCCGATGCTGGGATGATGACATTTTTCCCTCAATTTGGAATCCGAGAAACCCAATCCGGTCCTATGATTTCCTGAGTTTCCGGATGTTCTGGTGGGCTCAGTTTTCAGAAAATATATCAGCATGTCCAACTCAGTATCAGGTGCATCAACGTGATGACCTACTTTTCATCAGCAGGAATCTTTATATTTTAAATGAGATATTTATCATACAGAACAAGAAATTTCATTCAGAACCTAAACAAGGAGACTTATAACATAAGTTGTACCTGCAAATGAAATTTATAGTAAATGATTGATAAATGAATCTGTAAGAAATGGAATTGGCAACATAGATTATATATGCTTACCAATGCATGATACAGTGCCAAAGTATCAGACAGCCCAAAGATCAGATGTTCAGAGATTTCAATGAGTGGACCATCAGTTTTATGATGTGTAACAAATTTGAGGTTTGAGCCATGAACATACTGTAAATACCATTAATTTAAATTTGACTGTGCAATTCAATTTCCAGGTTTAAAGAGGTTGGAATGTTGCAATACGGAGATTTTGTGTAAATCTTACAATTTACAAACCAGTAATGTATGGAAGAATATTTAAAGCACTCTGATAATAAAGGAAGTTGGGGAAAGAGTTTTATTATGGTTGTGAAAAACATTTCTCCACCTAAAGGATAAAGTGGTTCAATACATACATTAAATAAACAATTAAACAACAGATAATAATTTAAAATTACAATGAGAAAATTAGAAAATAAAAACATTAATGCATTTCTTGAAAGAAAGGTTGGCGCAGCTTGTACCCATTGCCGTACCAGTATTTCTGAAAATGGCTGCATGGAGTCTTGTACTTTTTCCGTAACTATTGTTTATGGCCCTGTAATGGGTTCCAAAAACAGTCCTTACACTAACGACATAGTCCAAATAGCTGCAACAGAAGCAGGAAGAGATTCACAATGTCCACGTAAATGTTGAGTGCTGCATAGATATATTCCTCAGGGCTCACAGAGTAGCGGTGTTTACCACCAATAATTAATTGCGTGTCAACAACCAAGTACTGGAAAGGAAACAAAGTTGGTAGGTGTCAGATAAGATATCAAATCCTGCCCACATTTAGAGACTAGAATCAGGGAGATTACAGTCTAATGTGCTCCATTGGGGGGAGTGTCACACTCTGCTCAAGGGGCGTGCCTAGCTCCACCTATGGGTGCGTCTTCTTAAAAGCTTGTTGCGAGATATTTCTATATATCATTTGTAACAATTTATTTTGAACATTATGCACAATACTAATGTTGCTACCTGCAATATGGGATTTCTTGTTTGCAACTCTTTGCAGTTATATTTCTTTTCTTCTAACTCACACAATATACATAATAAATGTGATGCCTATGCAATAAATTATAAATACAATTTGAAATTGTGTGAAAGCATAGAAGTAGTTTTTCAGTTTACTCAATACATTTTGAACACTGGGCCGTCTGCAATTTGTAGGACCTACCTATATTTATTAGATGCAATGTTTTCCATAACATTCTAGCATCCGTCAAATCATCATGGACACCAGATACTCTAAACAAATTTGTTCAAAGATTAACTAATAAAAATTCCGCATGGCCCACATCAGTGATGTCTTCTGCAAACAGGGCCAAGCAGAAGATGTCACTATCAACTGCGGAAGCACACATATAGTGAATACACACTTGCCGATGCAGGGATCTATGGAACAAAGGGGTGGCCTTGTTGCATTTGGGAGCATGGCCTTTATCGCAATTAGCAATGACTCCAGTCATCCCTGCAGCAGGGCTAACCAATAGACATTCCTAATGACCGCAAGTCCTGGACAGCTACAGCAAATCACAGTGATTACAGCAAATCACTCTCCTTGCAAAGAAACTCCTAAGTGGTACCCTTGGCAGTCTGATCTGTTGCAAATAATCTGGGTGATGTGATGTACAATGCTAGATACAAAGGCGTACCTAGATATTTATGGGCCCCATAGCAAAAGTTTGTAAGGGCCCCCTATTTACCAATTGATGATGATAAATTTATGTAAAACATATTACTTAGACAGCAAAGATGGGCCCCCTTCAGCTCTGGGCCCCATAGCAGCTGCACCCCTTGCACCTATGGTAGTTACGCCCTTGGTTAGATAGCAGGAGACTAATAACTGATTCACTGTAGTGGGAGCTTCCCGCAGTATGCTGACTATGTAAAATATGGGTTATAGGTGAATAAAATGACTTCTAAATAGAAAAGGATGAACAGTAATCTGTAATCTAGATGAACATAGCATTGGATATATTGATTACTGGCATCTCTGTGTTTTGACACAGATCTGTTGTCCCCACTGACAGTATTGCATGCAAAGCTAAAGAATAATGCTGTCAATTGGGATAACTGCATTATATACTAGACAAGTTCTATGAGATCTTATAAGGACTATTATCTAAACAATTTATCTTCATACTTTTGAAATTTGTTGACTTTTTGCAGATTGAAAAAAAATTGCAGTGATTTTACCACTTGTGAGAGAAAATTTATGAAGATTTTATGTATTTTATGTGTGATTATATAGAGGTTTTTCTTTTATTGTTCTAATAAAGTCTGTTGACCAGCAATTCTACTATAGATATAATTTACTTTTTGTCTTTTTTAAAAGGGTTGAGCAATCCCTTATAAGAAGCTACAGATCAATGTAATTGATTGGTACCAGGAGGTCTTTATTTTTTAACATAGCACTTACCATTCCAAATACAAATGTTCCAATGCATGCATATACAATATTCAGCCACTGGAAGACAAAGACAAAGTGAGGGACCAACAATTACTACTGATCTTTTCAAGCACAGGTACAGTATGTAAGCACGGGTATTCTGCTGATATTCCCCTGCAAGTCTCAACATGCACTCTCGACTTCATCAGGTCATGCGATTCATTGTGTTTGTTTTTAGTGCACATTGAGAGGTGTTTCAGTGCGACCATCAGCAACCAGAGATGGTCGCTGATGAAAAGCAGACATTGCCAGGGGAAGCCGCTGGTCGCAGGAGCATTCTCCTCTAACCAGCGACCACCCCATCGCTCCCGGCAACCGTCACCCCGTACACGCGGGGATATGGTCGCTTAGCTACAATATGCCCGGCAATTATTGCTAAAATTGCACTGTGTGTACGGGGCTTTAGTGTTTGCCTCCACCTACTTTATAGACAATTTCGCAGTGGGACACCTTATTTAAAAATGTATTAAAACAGAAACAAAGTTGGTATAATGTAGGTGTCAGAAGATATAAAATCATACCTGCCCACTTTTGGAAACTAGAATCAGGGAGATTACAGTGTCATTACAGACATAGCATCCATTGTTCTGTCATTTCATGATGGATAGAAACCCAAAGGGCGGTATTCAATGTGGATTTTGGCGATGTGCAGCGAATCCTGTTTAGGATTCGCTGCACATTCGCCACTGGTCGCCGCGTTCCGGAGCCTCGCCGGCTCCGGTATTCAACGAGTTAGGGGCTCGCTGCCCCTAACCGGCGAATTTGAGCTCCTGCGGCGAACGCCGCAGGGAGCCTGAGGACGGTGGCAGGCAGGGAGATGGAAGTCTCCCTGCCTGCCCCAGAATGTTTGTGGGGGGGAGGTGGGCTCCCCGGGTGCCAGGCAGCACAGGCTGCCCCCCAGGGGTGCCAGCAGGGGACCGCGTATATTCACTACACCCGATCATGAATATGTAATGATCGGGTGAAGTGAATATATAAATATCTAATGAGCGGCTCGGCTCCGGCCCCCTGCTGGCTGCTCTGTGAATAAAAATAGCATGCCCCTCCTCAGAATAAAATTCCAGATTTTTTGACACCAATTGTAAAAAACAAAACACTTTATTTTAAAAGTTCACATTCCACTTCACCATAAAAAGATAGCGATTTCTACTCGGTGAATCATGGCGAAAAAAACCTTGAAATGTATTCGTCATCTGGTCATTGAATAGGGTGATTCACCGTTTTAGTCAGAAATTCGCCTTACAGCACAAAATCGCCATAAAAACCTGGCGAATCAGCCTCATTGAATACCGCCCATTGTGTTTCGTCATAAATGACTTCATCAGGGGAATAGACTCTGAACCGTCAATTAGAGGGTTTAGAATTATCTGGTGTTTAGTAGATCCCTTTTAATTGGGTTCCTTAAATTAACAGGAATATGGTTAAATCCAGCAGGATTTAAGAAGGGCATAAGTATTGGACAATCCCAAATATTGGAAGAAACCCCAGATGTAGTAATTCTGTTTGTATACCTCCAGTGTCTGAATGCAGCCACTGTAGTTATAGAAGGAAAAGGATTGTGGTCTTTGTTGGTACTCACATAAGATCTGAAGATGGCTCCAAGTATCCCAAAAGACAGTAACACCAGCAGGAAAACAGACAGACCTCCAGATAAGATGGTGAAATCCCACTAGAGATGAAAACAATCAGTATAACTTCATAACAGGTAAAACATTACATAATTTAATGGAATGAATGGATAAATTGCAATGGAATATGGTAGATTAACACAGCTGGCTGGTTATTAATGGTTCAAAATGATAATGTTGTAAGATGCATTATAATGTAGAACTACCTTCAGTTGGCATCATCAAACATGTAGATTTACTACAACAAATTAAATATAGCACCTAGGGTTGTTACCGATTAGTATACTGTATATATTTTTTCAAATTTAACATGTTAATCAGTGTCTTTGAATAGAGGTACTAAAACCCAGTGGTGGCTCCAGAGGGGGGTCTCCAGCACCCCCCAACACACACACACACACACACACACACACACACGCTCTGGAGCCACCACTGCTAACAAAAAACTTTTTACACTGCCCAATTATTGCCAAGCTGATCTGGGTTGTCCCTTAGTGTAAAAGGGTACGTGAGGATGACTGACACAGTAATCAAACCCGGGTATCAAGCAGGGTTGGTCCCATGAAACAGGGCACTGTAAATGGGTGACCCAGGTCTTCTGCCCATGATTCTGTTTATACTATATGGAGAGCCAACTCTCTGGTGCTTGTAGGATATTTCATCTCCAAGTCCTGGCAAAGGGATTCCTGGTCCAGACTGTGGTGTAAACAGGGTTTAAAGCCGCTGTGACACAGCTTGATACCTTTGTTCAATGACCCAGGCTGGACCCAGGATTGCAGGGTTTAATGGCTATAAATTGGATTATGGAACATATTTATCATGTTGAGGGTATTTTAAGAGATTCTGTGTGTAATGGCCCCCCAACTGTCATGTGCCATCATTCTGGTGATTCAGAAAGATTGGTCATGCAAAGACATGGAATGGCACAGTGCCTGAGTTTTTCCTATCTACTGTGCCAGTGTCTTTGACCAATGGGCCCGAGCGGATTAGAGTGAAAAAAACTAAATTTTCAGCCCTTATGGAGGTGGTGTCTCTTCAAGGGGGTGTGGTTCTCAAAACTGAAAGTGGATAAATCAATGGGGCCAGATGGGATACATCCAAGGATACTAAAAGAGCTCAAAGGGGAGCTGGTAAAACCAATAACAGAATTATTCAACCAGTCACTAGCTACTGGAGTAATCCCAGAGGACTGGAAAACAGCGAATGTAGTCCCACTGCACAAAAGTGGAAGCAAAGAAGATGTAAGCAACTATCGACCAGTGAGCCTTACATCAGTAGTAGGGAAATTGATGGAAACACTCTTAAAAGAAAGAGTTGTAGAATATCTCAAAACCAGCAATTTACAGGATCCAAAACAGCATGGGTTTACTGGGGGAAGATCATGTCAAACAAATCTTATTGACTTTTTTGACTGGGTGACTAAAGTAATAGATCAAGGTGGGGCTGTAGATGTAGCTTATCTAGACTTTAGTAAGGCTTTTGACACTGTCCCACATCGCAGACTGTTAAATAAACTTGAAAGCTTGGGATTGGATTCTAAGATAGTTGAATGGATAAGAGCATGGTTGCAGGACAGAAAACAGAGAGTTGTAGTAAACGGAGTACAGTCAAAGGAGGGAAAGGTTACAAGTGGAGTACCCCAGAGATCTGTACTTGGACCAGTGCTTTTTAATATCTTTATTGGTGATATTGCAAATGGAATTGAGGGTAAAATGTGCCTTTTTGCAGATGACACAAAGGTATGCAACAGGGTAGACACACCAGGAGGGGTAAAACAAATGATTGATGATCTAGGTAGATTAGAGGAATGGTCAAGAGCATGGCAACTACAGTTTAATGCCAAAAAATGCAAAATCATGCACTTGGGTTGCAAAAATCCAAAGACTAAATATAGTATAAATGGCACTATAATGGAAACTACTGAGGAAGAGAGGGATCTAGGTGTCACTATTTCAGGGGACTTAAAGGCAGGTAGGCAATGTAACAAAGCAGTGAAGAAGGCAAGTCAGATGCTTGGTTGCATAGGGAGAGGTATCAGCAGTAGAAAGAAAGAAGTAATAATGCCACTGTATAGGTCATTGGTACGACCTCATCTAGAGTATTGTGTTCAGTTCTGGAGGCCATATCTCCAGAAGGATATAAATACATTAGAGACTGTACAAAGAAGGGCAACTAAAATGGTGCATGGCCTACATCACAAAACGTACCAGGAAAGACTAAAAGATCTTAATATGTATACTTTAGAGCAGAGAAGGGAAAGGGGGGACATGATAGAAACTTTCAAATATATCAAGGGTTTTAACAAGGTACAGGTGGGAGACATTCTTCACAGGAAGAGGAGCAGCAGAACACGAGGACATGCACTGAAACTAGAGGGAGGAAGATTCAGGGGAAATTTGAGGAAGAATTACTTCACAGAAAGAGTAGTAGATAAGTGGAATAGCCTCCCATCAGAGGTGGTAGAGGCAAATACAGTAGTACAATTTAAACATGCTTGGGATAGGCATATTGATATCCTTACAAAAAAATAAGGATCAAATATGGTTTGAGGTAACATGTTTAAAAAAGGGGCAGACTAGATGGGCCAAGTGGTTCTTATCTGCCGTCAAATTCTATGTTTCTATGTTTCTATGTTTTCCAATACGAAAACAAATTGGCCTTGAACATGAGAAAAAAACCCACATTGGTACCAAAAATAAAAAATAAAAATTAAATGAAACACGTTGGCCCCAGAGGGAAACAAATTATATTCCTGGGGCTAGGAGGGGAGGTATGAGGGGGGTTAGGATGGCCACAGCATGTCGCTGGGGCTGAGGTAGGGTGGATAATTGGGCAGATGGGTAGATCATATGTCTGGGCCTCGGGGTAGGGTGGGGCATTAGACAGATGGACACAGCATGTCCCTGGGGCTGGGGTAGGGTGGATAGTTGGATAGATGGGCACAGCATTTCCTTGGGACTGGTTGGGGTAGGTAGTTAATAGAGTGTTCCAGAAGATGAGCGGTGTGTGTTTTGGTGGGTTACCCTATGTCTCTGGGGCCGAGTGGTAGGGTGGGGTGTGTATGTCTCTGGGCAAGAGGGTTTATGGTGGGTTGTGTATGTCCCTGGTGCAGGACAGGGGTGGTTAAGACTAGTACTGTAGACCATATGTGCAGAGAGCAATGTGTCATCACATGGCACTAAGAGTAGTACTGATGGTGATTGTGATACTACATAACATTGATACAATGTAACAAACACTGGCTACAGCAATGACACTTTCAGTGATATCACAGATACAATGTATAAGCAGCTGCTGCAGTCTCTGAGTCTCCTGGTGCTAACCAATATATGTAGGGAAGCCGCTGGTCAGCCAACAGTCTTGCGAGACAGGCAGGAAGGGTGACAGCTTCTGGTTTGCCGTACTCTGGCCTAGGCCTGCAGTGTATACAGTGTGAGCCGTACCGGCAGAGGGGATAATGGGACCGACCGACCCATTTTGTCCCTTGATTGTGTACATCAGATACAATGCACCCATTATAGATACCACGTGGTAGCACTGGCAGTAATCTAATTTAGTGATAACTGGTTATAGTACCAGCAATATCAGTTCTCTTGCCATGTTATGTATATACTGTATTGCCACATTTATGCTCTCACCTTTGTCTGAAAAGCAAAAATCGTCAGGCCCAGTGTAACAAGTATGGTGGCTCCAGTAGCCCACATTACAGCGTCAGCATCAAAGAACCTGGGGAGAACATGTGGATATCCTGAAAACAACACAATTTTATCTACAGAATCTAGGTCTTATTCTCTAACAGAAGATATAATAAAAGGGGCTTCCATGTCCGGGGGATTCGGTCGTATTATTGACCACACTTAGGTCGACAGTCATTAGGTCAACACTGTTGGATCGACAGGTAACTAGGTCGACAGGGTTCTAGGTCGACATGGATGAAGGTCAACAGGTGTCTAGGTCGACATGGGACAAGGTCGACATGGCTTTAGGTCGACAGGTCGCAAGGTCTTTTCACTGTTTTTTTGAGCCGACATGTGCCGACAGACGGTCTTTCATGCCCTACCATCCACTAGGGCGTGGTGGGAGAATAAAATAGTGTGCAGAGCGCACCGTGCCCGAAGCATTGCGAGCGAAGCAAGCGATGCGAGGAGCTGCGGTTGACTTCCAACTGTGCCCATGTCGACCTAAAACCATGTCGAGCTTGTCCCATGTCGACCTAGACACCTGTCAACCTTCATCCATGTCAACTTAGAACCCTGTCGACCCAACGGTGTCGACCTAAGTGTGGTCAATAATATGATCCACACCCATGTCCGGACGTGATGGCCTTATAGGTTTCTAGATACCCTTATTCAAAATTTTATGTGCTGTTGATGACCTGTTTTTTTTTTAATTTGTTGCAATTATTTCAAGAACACTCTTATTTATATAGGAATATTTAGCAATACTTTTTAGAATGCATCTATTTATAGAATTCCTGAATAGAAAGGTGTTTGGACCAAAAAGATAATAAAATCCAGCATAGAACTGAATAGTATTCCATATGACTTGTTTAGTGACCTCAAAGGATGGATATTGAGAACATTTTCAACTAAAATGAAAATAACTAAAATCTGTGAGCTTTTTTGAGGGGTAATTCTGCTACTGAAGATCTGCCTTCATTATATCCGTACCCCAAGCACCAGTCTTATGGCCATGATGTGAGCTTTCTGTCTTAATCCATGTTTCATTTAAGAATATGTTTTGGAATTGCGTTTCTGTAATTTTGTATTCTGTTTATATGTTATTAAATTATTGTGACTTTCTTCATCATATTAAACACTATATAATAACATTGTATTTGTGTCAATTCCAATTTCCGTGCAAAAAAAATCTTGTTTGTTTATAATGCTACATTCCTTGCAGGTTTACAATAATTCTTGATTAAATCAAATGAAGTGTCATTTTTGGAAGCAAATCTGAGTGGAGGCAGAACAAAGTAGTTAATACTGAGCTGTAGATATAAATTTGGGTGAGTTTAATAATCTTCCAGACAGACTAGGTGGTTCTTCTTTGATTAGCCCTTTGAAACCCGTCACCACACAAACATATGTTTTCTAATTAAAGTATACAGTATCCGGGTGGCTGACATTTACAGTCAATAGGTCTACAGCAGGGCTGGGCAACACCGGCCCTCCAGATGTTAATGAACTACACATCCCAGGATGCTTTGCATTGGTTTTGCTATGTGGCCATGCTGAAACTGATGCAAGGCATGCTGGGATATGTAGTTCATCAACATCTGGAGGGCCGGTGTTGCCCAGCCCTGGTCTACAGTCTAGTGGCGGCTCCAGAGGTGGGGCTGCAGCACAGTCCAAAATTCAAATAGGGGAGCCACACCCACTACCAGTGAGTAAGTTTGGAATTGCTGTGGGTTGCAGTTGCTCCCCTATCCTTTGAAGCCTCCCCTGGTTGACACAATATTGTGGACTTATGTATGGTCGACATAATCAAAAGGTTGACACAAGCGAAAGGTAGATATGGCTATGGGCGACACCTGAAATGAGTGTTTGGGGATGGTTTTTCAACTTTTTAAAGTTTTCATACTCCGATTTGAAACGGCAAACTGTTCTGAGCACAGTGGAAGCGGAGTGAGGCACCTGGCTCAAAGCAGAGGATGTGGTACACTAATTGGGAGTTTATATGCTCAGGTGTTGACATTGACACCAAAAAAATAAAAGAAAAACTCCTATTGGCCATTTCATGTGTCAACTTTTTTCCAGTATTGACCTAATATTCCACACCAAAAGAATACTGTACTAATGTGACATCTGAAACCATAACATTCAAGTGCTGCCAGTGGGAGCCATAATAGGACAATCATCTAATTAGGAATAAAAAGATTAGGTGTTTATCAAACTTACGCTGCAAATGATCCAAGCAGGCAACCTTCAAGCACCGTCTATCAAAAAAACAGAAAGAAAAGTATTGTGTATTTATTAACAAAAATTATCTGTTGCATAATGGTCCTACAGATTACAAAGGTTTTTGGTGGTCTGTGTGATACGGTCGGGTGTGGTATGTGGGTCTGACAGTCTGGATCCCAACAGTCATTATCCCGACGTCGGGATCACGACTGGCCAGACCCAGACAGCATGGTGAGCGCAACTAAGCCCCTTGCAGGCTCGCTGTGCTCGCCCGACTGCGGGCACGGAGGCTCGCTACGTGAGCCACCTATTTTTTTCTCCCTCTATGGGGGTCGTGGACCCCCACGAGGGAAAATAGCGGGTGGCTGTCAGGAACCCGGCTGTCTGTGTTTTGACAGTCGGGATCCTGACGTCGGGTGAATGCCTGTCGGGACCCCGTCCGGCACCCATACGGTCACCCAGCAATGTTGGCCCAAGGTAAGAAGGATAGAAAGTGAAGAAAGAGAAAATATGTGAGGATATGTGTGGACTGTACAGTGGGGATTGTAATTTGATAGCAGAGGTTTCTGAAGGTTATATGGGTGGTTCTGGAAATTAATAAGCTGCCTAAATGAGTTTTCAGAGAACACTTCTGTGCCAATTAAACTAGACTCATGCAAGAAAGACAAAAATGTAAAGATATGAATGTATCATTGTGCTTTGGTAAGTGGGTGTGGTATATGGTCCCGACAGTCGGGATCCCGACAGTCATTAGCCCGATGTCGGGATCCCGACTGGCCAGACTCAGACAGCATGGCGAGCGCAACAAAGCCCCTTGCGAGCTCGCTGCTCTCGCCATGCTGCGGGCACAGTGGTTCGCTACGCTCGCCACCTATTCTATTCTCCCTCTATGGGGGTCGTGGACCCCCACAAGGGAGAATAGCCGGTGGCTGTCGGAACCCCGAGTGTCAGGGTTTTGACTGTTGGGATCCTGACGTCGGGGTAATGACTGTCAGGATCCCAACTGTCGGGAAACTGTCCGGCACCCTGGTAAATACAGTAAGCTAGGCTCTGCAGCACCGCCTACTGGCTGCAACATATTACTGCTCTCTGCCTGTAGAAAGCAGCTGTTTTGCTAGAACAATGAATGGCATACATTGTAAATCATCCTGTTCGTTACATTAGATCTTTTTAAAATACTGAACATTTTAAAGGTTCAAATAGCTAAGTATAACATAACTGCTCCCAACCTTCAACTTACAAATATTCCAAGGAGAATAAAGTTTAATGGAACTTTCCGACGTACTTGGTTACAACAGGCAAGCACCATAACAAGAATGAAGGTGCAAGGTCTGAATGAAAGAAGAAAGAATCATGGATCATTAGCTATATGTCACATTTTCCTTTAAATTTGTAAGTAAATGCTGCACAGTAATAACCACAGAGAATCAACATCATATTTACTACTGTTCTATATGATTGCAAACCAATTGGAGCCAAATGGGAATCACATATGGCCCAATTCACAGTTCTGAAATTGAAATATTTGATAGTCTGCACTAGAGATGTGCAGACTCGGATTCCAGAGATCCGAGCCCCCACGAACGTCATCATTCCGAGCCCGGTTCCGAGCAGCACTCGGAGATTCCCGCCTGACTCTGGTCCGTCCGCGTGGTCAGAACGTCATCTCCCGGCGCCGGATTTCGCGAGGCTTTAAAAGCGGCTGCCGCGCCCACCATCTTCACTCCAGTCAAGTAGTGGGTTGGGAGAGGGTGTGTTGGTGCTGCTGCTGGGGCTTAAACTTGAGCTTGACCTTGAGCGCAATATTTTTCAATCGCTGGTGCTGTCTCTCAGTGCTGCTGTGTAGTCTAACTGTGTACTTGTAGTACTACTGTCTCCTCTGTGCGGTCTACCTCTGGTGTGCTGTGCTGTAATTAATTATTTTATTTGCTGGGGCTGTCTCCCTCAGTGCTGCTGTGGGGATGCGGTCAATTTGCCGGCGGTCGGGATCCCGGCGTTCAGAATCCCGACACTGGAATCCCGACCGCCGAAATCCCAAAACTTTCTCCCTCCGTGGGTGTCCACGACACCCATAGAGGGAGAATAAAATAGCGTGCCGAGCATAGCGAGGCACCGGGCCCGCTGGGGGGGCGATCCACGCCCCCCCATGTCGGGATTTCGGCGGTCGGGATTCCAGTGTCGGGATTCCGACCGCCGGGATTTCAAACGCCGGCATTACGTATCGGATCCCTGCTGTGTACTCTGTTCTCCTCTCTGCTTAGGAGAACAGTCTAACTGTGTACCTGTAGTACTACTGTCTCCTCTGTGCTGGGGCCTACCTCTGGTGCTGTGCTGTGCCTGTAATATTATTATATTATATATGAATTAATTTTATTATATATATAGTCCACTGGTGCTGCCTACACTGAATCTGCCAGTATTATTTAGTTACTCAGTCCACTGTTGCCACTGACAGTGCTACTGCCTACCTAGTGTACCTACCTAGTACATACTAGGCTGCTATATCTAATTTAATTAAAAAAATTATACTTGTGCTGTGTGGGACTGTAAAAAATAATTCCATGCTGCTGGTGCACTGACGTGTGCCACTGAGTGCCACTGCCAAGCAGTACCGTCCTAATAATAAAATTAATTATTATATAAATTCTGCTGGTGCACTGCATAAAGCTACTGGTGGTGTGTAATATTAATAACTACCATTTGTGGTGACCACTGGCAGTGCTACTGCCTGCCTGGCTACCTAACTTGTACCTATTAGTTTATTTTCTCTACCTACTAGGCTGCTATATTATTAATAATTAATTTAATTGAATTAAATATAGTCCACTGGTGCTGCCTGCCTGCACTGAATACTGTGAATAGAGGTTGCCAGTATTATTTACTCAGTCCACTGTTGCCACTGGCAGTGTTACTGCCTAAGTGTACCTACCTAGTAGTACAAGTACATAGTAGGCTGCTATATCTAATTTAATTTAAAAAAATAATAATACTTGTGCTGTGTGGGACTGTAAAAAATAATTCCATGCTGCTTGTGCACTGACGTGTGCCACTGCCAAGCAGTACCTAATAATAAAATTAATTATTATAAATTCTGCTGGTGCACAATACTTGTATTGCTGAGGTATCTACCTGTCTTGTGCCTAGTACTACTGTCTTATCTACCTGTCTGGTGCCAAGTACTGCCATATCTACTGTCTGGTCTGGGGCTCACTGCCTAATACTGGCGTACCTGTCTGGTCTGGGGCTCACTGCCTAATACTGCCGTATCTACCTGTGTGGTTTGGCGCTCACTGCCTAATACTGCCGTATCTACCGTCTGTTTTGGGGCTCACTGCCTATCACTGGCGTATCTACCGTCTGGTCTGGGGCTCACTGCCTAATACTGCCGTATCTACCTGTCTGGTCTGGCGCTCACTGCCTAATACTGCCGTATCTACCTGTCTGGTCTGGCGCTCACTGCCTAATACTGCCGTATCTACCTGTCTGGTGCCTAGTACTGCCGTATCTACCGCTGCAGTGCCACTCTTACATGAGCCATGTGTTTGTGACGCACACTTGTGTGGCTTAGCATAGTTATCCAGCTACCTCAATGCAACCTTTTGCCCTAAAAACATTATTGTGAGGTGTGAGGTGTTCAGAATAGACTGGAAATGAGTGGAAATGAATGCTATTGAGGTTAATATAGCGTAGGAGCAAAAAAAAAAACCCCAAATTCTGCGATTTTAGCAGTTTTTATGCTTTTTTAACAAAAAAATCAGAACCCAAAACCCCAAAAATCCAAACACAAAACACTTAGGAGGTGTTTTGCCAAAATCCATTAGAACCCAAAACCTCAAGGTAATCAGAACCCAAATCCCAAAACCCGAAAAGTGGCCGGTGCACATCCCTAGTCTGCACAGGGGTGCTGCTGCAATACACACATGCGGCGATTAAATAGTGAACATGGACACAGTGAGGATTCAGTCATAAGTAATTGTGTGGCCATTTTGTGGGAGATAACGCGGACTGGCGGCAAAATACCAGCATGTCTGGAATGTTTTCAGCTGCTAACTGTGATCTAATGCTGTGGAAAGAAGTCTCCAGCATTTCATTGTAGCGACCATTCTGAGTGGCAATAGCCCTGGCTTTCCAGACAATCAATGCTTTTATATATATATATATATATATATATATATATATATATATATATACAGTCATCAGCCACGGGAGCTATGTAATTCATAAGTGTCCCAGTTTAACAAGACAATAGTCACAAGTAAAAACATAATTGTTACCATCCATGTGTGAGGGACTAAATATTTCTTAATGACTTACATCAGAGCATACAAAATGTAGGGGTTATAATACACCCAATTCCTCAATGTTGTCCTAGAAGGGAGAAAGAAAACAACAAGATTGTGTTACATCACAACCATCTGCTTCACAATATGTTTCTGGCAACCTAAACCAGGCAAACGCAGACCATCCATTAGTTTTAAGGGGTTGTCCCTCCTTAGAAGACTTAGAGGTGGTGCAATGAGTGAGCAATGAATAGATCCGTCAGGAGGGTGGCACTCACCCTATGATGTCACAGCCCAGCATTACAAGGAAAAGATACAGTAACTGAAGAATAAAACTAAAGGATATGACATCATTATTATTATAGTTTTATTTATAAGGCACCATAAGTGTTTCGCAGTGCCGTACAAAGTAACAGTACAGGGAGACAAAACTAAAGGGGCATACACACTGTACACTTTTTTTTTTACCTATTTTGTTGAAAGACATTTCCTTTGAACCCAGTGTCCTGAATGAAAGATGTTGATGAAAGATATTGACGACAGACGAAAGATGAAAGATCTAGCTACAGTTTATAGGATCTTTATGAAAGATATCCAAACTGGTGGGTATACGCATCATCATTTGTCGTTCGTTGCAAACGCACTGAAAGATATTTTGACCTAGTTTCGTTCAGAATGGCCAAAATGAACGAAATTGGTCAAAAAATTGTATAGTGTGTATGCACCTTTAACATTACAGTACAGGTATAAAGAGCGCCACAGTTCAATACACATTACAGCTTAATGGGCCCCATACATCCGCAATCACAATTTATGGATTTCCAGATACAGGGATTTTTTTGGCCAGATAAATGGATTTTACAATCTATCTGACTTTGCCCACACATTACAGATTTATTTCAGTGATCGGCAGATTTTTCCATCTAAAGATTGCTTCATATCTGGAAATTGCCCAATCGATTGTCATTTCAGCTGTTCATAATGTAAATAGATGAAGAAGATGAATTGGGAATGCCCACACATATGAAAATGATCCGCAGATATTACCAGATTATTAAACATGTTTAAAAATCTGATTAAGCAATCGATTGGCGATTTTGATTGGGATTGCCAAAAGGGGGAGCCCACACATCTAATATTAATTGTGGCAATCATCTCCATATCTGAAAATTGTCACAATTAATTGCTGATGTATGGGGCCCTTAAATGTAAGTAGTGAGGACTTGATCAACGTACTACTAGAGGCTGGTGGCTAAGAGATGGAGATGAGTATGTGGATGAAGATGGTCACTGAGTGTTTGAGTATGGGAGAGCTTTGAGTGAAATGTGAAGAGAAGAGGGCTTAGATGACAGGAGGGAAGAGGAGGATCTTACAATCTAGTAGGAAGGGGAGACAGACAGATTACATGGCATCTCCCAATATATACCGATAGTCCATCAAACAACAACACCAACTTGTTACTAAATAAGATAATCTGGCCATCATGTTCTCAGTGTTCTAGAGTTATCATTAAGTCAGATATGAATATAAGAGCAGCAGAAATCTCTTTGGTTCTTCAGAATAACCAGGGTACCCAATCCTCTTGCCTCCGCTGCCTACCCTCACCGATTCCTACTGCTGGCCTTCGCACTGACTGCTTTAGTTCCCATAAATTTCAGCCAGGATCATATTATATAGTTATATAGAACACATGCACAGGGAAATGACTATATATATAGTCGACGGGGTTGGTGTCGGCACTCCTCTAATCCAGTTGCAGATAGCCCTGGGTGCCCTCCTGTATAATAGTATATAGGGTTCCGGGGGTGGGGGCGGCACTCGCAGGTAGTAAAAAACGACGCTACACAAGGTTAGCTTACCTTGTGTAGCGTCATTTTTTACTACCTGCGAGTGTCGCCACCACCCCGGATCCCTATATATATATATATATATATATATATATATATATATATATATATATACACGTATTCGGACCAGCACTCTCCTCGAGATCTGTAGTGAAGCTGCGTGCCTTTGCTAGAATGTATAGCGGTCTGGGTCTCCCCTCCAGGAAATGAAGTAGAGACAGCACGTCACTGCAGCAAATAAGATATTTGCTGCAGTGACGTGCTGTCTCTACTTCATTTCCTGGAGGGGAGACCCAGACCGCTATATATATATATATATACACTATATATATATATATATATATATATATATATATATATATATATATATATATATATATATATATATATATGTATATATATATATATAGTTGTTTTTTTTTAGAAGATAAAAAAAACTTACCAGAATGTAAACATAAAAACAAGTCCAAAAGTTATAATGAGCTGTATGGTCAATGTAACATAGACCTTCCGAATAAAAGCTGAAAAGAAAGGACAAACAGATTAAGATACTGTATATAGTAGATACACTGTATACTCTATGGGGAGAACCGAGAATCAATGTCATGGCAAATGACCAGAAAAAATAAATGACAATATTCATCACTTTTATATCACCGGGTAATATGCAGAAGTGACATGTACAGTCATTTTCGTCACAATTATGCTGAGCACCACAATTTTACTCTATGCTAAATTGCAGAGTTTATTACAAGTGTTCACATTAGCGTTCTTTAGTACTGGGGGCCAGATGTATCAAGCTTCAAAAAGTGATAAACTGGAGAGTGATAAACAGCCAATCATTATTCAGAGACACAAAAGAACTATTTACCATTTGTTTTGAGAGACGTAACAAATTCCTCTTTTTTAAAATATTTTATGCTTTGTAAGTGTGTACACTATTTATACTTTTGCGCCACTAGACAACGTTGATTCCACTCCTTTTCTTTGTATAAGTTATAGATCTGGTGAGATGTATTCAGGCACCAACTAATCTTAAGGCAGCACTGCGCCCAGAACTACTATCACTATTCCCATCTTTCGTTTAGCCAGCCAATCAGCTCCTAAGTACCATGTCACAGGCTGGGTTAAAAAATAACAGGTTGGAGCTGATTGGCTGGCTTTTTATCAAACGCCCTATGTACAGTAATCTGGAAATGAATTGTGAAACTATTGCAAATCGCTATCCACCTGCAAATTCATACGCAATTCCCGAACCATCAAAAGGACTTTGCAAATGTGAGCAACTCTGACCCTTTCTCCAATCTACGACTAAGACAGGCTGATCGAGGCCGGCACTGATGTCACAAATACTCCCTTAAATTGCTTGGGCATGCCTGTGTTTTTTCTGCCACCCCCAGAAATGGTCGGTTACCACCAAGCTGGGTACACATTTATCCTCTGGGGATTGACTACCAATCGACCAGTTGTACCCTACCCCAACTGATCCGTTCACCCAGACCTGCCCGTGCATTTATATACCAGGAAACCCAACTGCCAAACAGCCAACCAGTGTATAGGCTGCTGATTCTAGGGCTGATGTCCGATCTCCGGTCCAGGCCGCTCGGTACACCATCTGCGTGGCATCAGTGATGTTTTTAGAGGGATACCAGCAGCATCTGTCAATGTGGCTGACTTAGCGGAGGTGACAGGCATGTGGGTGGGACCCAGCATAGGTGGCATTCATAGCAGTCATAGTCCTGGTGGATCCTATCCCCGACAGCCAATACTGCAAATTTGACAGTGGCATAGGGCAACAGTAGTGGGTTTCAACTGCTGCTCCACAAACATAATTGCAGTCTTTACAGCTTAGAAAATATCACTGTGATTGTCTTGCTAGCTGTGCCATTTATAAAGTTCAAAATGGCCACAGCAAGCCAATTGTAGCACGCTATGTCACCGCCCAGGCTCCTTGTACAAGCATATCTTAGCCAGCGTGAAGCATTGAGAGTCGGTCTGACGGTGAGGAAGGAGCAAGCAAAAACTGCTGGAGGCAGAAGACCCTGGAAGTCCTGTGGAAGTGGTGGTTGTGCAAAAAAGCTCAAAGACCCAAACCCCTACTATGTCTTCTGAGATCCAATGTTACCACTCTGTGAAGATTTCTTTCACATAAATCCAGTGGAAGACCCAGAACAGGCTCCCCTGGTCACAGTTCAACCCACGGCATCCCACCGTGATTTCCTACCGACCCCAACCCTCTAGTACAGGCATGTCCAAACTATGGCCCTCTAGCTGCTGTGACACTACACATCCCATCATGCCTTACCATAGTTTTATATTTAGGGAATGGTAAAGCTATGGCAAGGCATGCTGGGATGTGTCGTTTCACAACAGCTGGAGGGCCACAGTTTGGACATGCTTGGTCTAGTATGTCTCCTCCAATGTTCCACTGTTCCAATGATCCAATGTTAACACTCTATGAAGTTTTCATTCAAATCCATTCAGTGGCAGGCCCAGAATAAGCTCACTAGGTCAAAGATCTGTCCGTGAGCTCCGACAGAGCCCATCCCCTTAGGATCTCTTAAGGGAATATAATATTACCACTCTGAAGTTTTTTACAAATCCATCCAGTGGAAGGCCTTGAACAGGTGGGTATTGGTCATTAGGTCAACCAATATTATCTCAAAACGCCTAAGGTGGAAGGATAACGCAAGCATTAGATCGACAATAGCAAGTTCGGTAATAAAAAGATTTGACACGTTTTTCACTTTTTTGTCCCGAATGTTGACATAGTTGACATGGACATGGTCAAAGTGTGCCGCCTCCACTCGCCATGCTTTGGGCACGGTGCCTCACTACGCTCGGCACACTATTTTATTCTCCCACAATGCACAAGTCGGCTCACAAACTTCATGTAAACCTTTTAATTGTCGACCTTGTCATTGTCAACCTAATTGTGTTTTGACCTTCCAACCATGTCGACCTTAGACATGTCGACCTATTTTGTGTGTCAACCTAAGCCATGTTGATCTTTAGTGGTCAACATAATGCTTGTCAACCAAACAGGCTTCCTGGGTTAAAGTCCTGCCCAGTGCATTTCGCCATGAGGTCTGACAGGGACCCCCAAAATCCTGTCCAGAATCGAACTGGACCACTTTGTGTTGGGTTCAACCTAATCGATGCAGAGGTGTCCAAATAAAAAAAATTGACTTTGTGTATAAAATTCCCCAGAATTTTTTTTCTTTTCACATCCATGGATTGGTTGCAGAATAAGTGAGCAGGTAAACATATTATTGTACCAGTTACCAGCCTGTAAAATATGATGGAACACCGTAACAGTAATGTCAGGGCTGGCGGTTGTGAGTGTCGAAACAAGGCAACACCGGAATGCTCCATTTGGCTCCATCTAGAGGACACCTGTGCACAAAATAAATTTGAATTCCCTCCGTAGAGGTGAGGAGCAGCGATAGCCTTTTTCATATAGTCTGCACTTTCACTGAATGAATTGTATATCATTAACACTCTTAGAATGTGTTTAAATCTCTGTTATAAATAATTTTACATAATTTTGACATTTAAATGTATACCATATGATCTCTATTTTACGGTTTAAGACATTATTATATAAATGTTTAAGGTAAAATAAATACAACGATAAACATCAGTGTCACACCTCTTGGCGCAGTGGTAAGTGCTCATGTTTAAGACGTGTGGTCATCCACCTTAGGGGTGTGGCCAGCCACCTCAGACGTTTGGCTAGTAGTAGGGGTGAGCAAGTTCAGTTTTACTCATATCTCAAGCGGGATCCTATTGGTTATGCAAAACACATGATAGCCAATAGCCAATGGGAAAAATCTGAAATTGCGATACTTTTGGTAAAAAGAACAGTGTAAATCTGAGTAAAACCAAAGTCGCGCACCCCTAGCTATTAGGCAAATCTTTCTACACAAGTGAACCAAGCACTTATGTTGATCAACTGTCCTGTTGTAACTGACCCTGTATAGAGTAACAATGTATTTTTTGAGTGCACAATCTGGACCCTGACTGCTACAGGAGGGAATGGTCCTTCAGACAATCAGGCCTACTGGGTATAATCCCCACACCCCTGTGGGCCTGTCTGAACCCGATAAAAATATAAAAACACATTTATAATGAAGACAGTCTTTTTACTAATCAGCCCAATTAGACATATTTTGGGTGACACTGTGCTCTCAGTTACTTTTACCTTGTGTTTATTTTTGTTCCGCTTCACTCACTCACTAGGGACAAATTAACAATGGGGCAGTTTGGACTACGATTCCAGGACTCCACATTAAAATAGTTCCATAATCACAGCATGATGATGACCAGCCACTCAGTTGGCCACACAGTAGCCATAAATCCTAACTATTCAACATTTATTAATATTTTATGCAAAAAAATTATGAAGTTTTTTACTTTAATGTATTTAGGGAGATATTGGGGCTGACCGTATAAAGATTATAGGTGACGTACCCGCCCACATAGCTCTAGCCACACCCACCCAGCACTGGCCACACCTAAAAAGCACTGGATGCAGCTCCTCCCCTTCTCACAATAGACCCTTAATGATTTTCAGCTCCAGGCTCATGTGGCTGTTAATCCCGCCTTGCCTCTTACCTCTTCTGATGGATCGCTCAGAGAAGGGGCTGCAATCCTCCAGGCCGGACGAGTACTCTGGGGGAGGTTCCACATCTGGTTTGGGCCCATGTTCAGGTTCAAGGAAAGCAGAGTGGGGCTGGTCAGGGGAAGGGTATGTGCTGTACGCTGGGCTCTGATCACTGTAAGGTGGCGGGTGTGCCATGGAACTCTGGTAGTTTGGTACTGGCGGAGGGTAGGCAGGGTTTTGTGGTGCATAAACATAGGTTATCTGAAGTTCACTGTTGACGTTGTTGACATTCTGCTTATTTCCCTGCATTGTTATTTGTCTGTAGAAATCAAAAACAAGAAAGTTACAATTGCTCAGGGGAAACATTATACAACCTGAATTGTGCTCTAAAAAGTTATAGTTATATAAAGTTATATATAAAATCTATATTGAGCAGGAAGATTTTATCAATGTGTGAGTTAACAGACTGTACTTTTTCCATCACAGTGTGGCCTACCTGAAGCCCAAGCCAAATATGAGAGGATGATATAAATCATAGTTGCTTACTTACCCTCCTGCATTCTGCAGGAGGGATTGGTTCTAAATCCCGGCGTTCAAAATCCCCACGCTGGAATCCCGACCACCGAAATCCCGACAAGGGGGACGCTCGGCACACTAATTTATTCTCCCTCTATGGGTGTCGTGGACAGCCACGGAGGGAGAAAGTGTCAGTATTTTGGCGGTCGGGATTCCGGCTTCAGGATTTTGAACGCCAGGATTCCGACCGCCGGGATTGTAACTGCATCCCCTGCAGGAGACTCCCTGAAATAGCAGCAATCTCCCTTTCTCCCTGCATAGACTACCAATCTCCCTAATTTCACCTAGCCCACATTAAACTGTTACATTTTTGGGGAAAAAAGGAATGAGAGACAGATAAATATACATTGAATCATCGGCACCATTTCCCAGCACTATACCAAGTATAGTAGCTCTTACTAACTGCTTTGGGGCTCATCTACATTTGGATATGTAATTTTAAAAGATTCCTCTCAGATGTAGCAGTACACACCCATACTTCTAGGCTCCATGTTCACAATCTCGTTTCATATTCTCTCCATATATGGAACTAGACATGCCTTTTGGGTGGAGCATGACACTCCCCCTTAATGAGGCGCTGTGCAAAATTCTGCTACCAACTATAATCTCCCTGAAACCAGTTTTCAAAAGTAGGCAAGTATGATATAAATGGAAAATGATTAAATGTTAATAGTATTTATAGGAGACAGAGGATCAGTGGAGATAAAGAATGGATCTGCTCTACAGTGTATCTGCAGGATTAGGAATCCTGAATCTTGCCACAACAGCTCTTTAGATATAGAACAGTCTTCCATTCACTTCCAGGTTCTAGAGCAGTGGAAGAAATGGAACCAGTAACAGAGATGAATCTGTTGGATTCTTTGTAGGGGATCTTCATGTAAAGAACCCCATAGGCTGCTATAGCCAATACCTTCTAATGATGGATTTAGATTGTGCGCGCAAGGTCAAAAAAGTTCCGCTTTCCAGAGCTTGACACATGCAGCCCCTTCAAAATCCCGAAAGGAACCACTGCTACTGCTGCCACATGGGAATTAGTAAAAGCTGATATGCATGCGTTCAGTGGTGCAGGGTGCATCACATTAAAATTGCATTGAATGATGCATCCCACCCGTGGGCCTGATTCAGAGAATGCCGCAGAAGGGCGGGAAATCAGTATTTTAGGGAAATTTACTAAGATCTAATGGGTACAAATCTACCCATTCGATCCCATTCATGGGTGGGACCTGGTGCTTGGCAAATTTACGAACGGACGAATTCAACCGCTTTTACGAAAGGAAAGCTTGGCCCGAATTAAGCATTACGGTTTAATAGTCCATTGATAGAACTCGCCCGCATATGGCCAGAGAGTTCTATCAGATCTGAAAATGTACAAGCATTCGTCTGACTTCAGATCAAAATATGAATGGAAAATACGTCACCCTTTCCATTCGTGTACGTTGAAGCATTTCGGAAACTAGGACTGGCTCAAATAGCCCGGGGCTGGTTATGCTCGTTGGGGGGGGGGGACCCCACGCCATTTTTTTAACCCTATCTTAGTTTTACACATAGAAGCATTGCACTACGGATCTGATTGATCCAAGCGGTGCTTTAGGGTCAGCCGTATCTCGCTGCCGGTAAACTTGGCAGCCAAATGCGAATTACTTCCCCATCTAAAAATACGTATCCTGAGATCTCAGCAGCTTGGTAAATTTAAAGAGTTCTCAGATCAAAAGGCCAGAGCCATTGGTAACCGTTTGTATTTGCGCTCAGCAATTATGGACAAACTTAGTAAATTTCCCCCCTTTGACTACTTCCGAACATCTGGGCATTGACGTGCTCTGGGCCATGCACGAGCCCTGAAACTCCAATCACATCAGATCTCAGTTCCAGTGCTGGCCGTGGGCGGTGATGAAGGGATGGGAGTGGCAATGTAGCATTTTGTGGGAGTGCTATGGACAATGCAAACATGTCTGAACCACTTGGGGGTGGGGGGTGCAGCCTTGCCCTCTGTGCTTGGGGCTATACATTAACATCTATTGAAGAATATTCTATAATCTGCTACTGTGCCCGTCTCACATACCATACATAGGGGCCTGATTCAGAACGGCGGGCTGAGAAATCGATAAACTGTGCATGCGCATGGTATGCTGTGTGTGTGCGCGGGGTCCCCTAGCTGGCTGTGTGCTGGGTGACTGTCAAGCAGGGAGCCTTCTAGAGTAGACCTCCGCATTTCATGGGCGTGCCCACAAAAAATGGGTGCACCCATAGAAACCCTAGGCAGGCCACAGCTAATACAGGTGTACCCCTGCCTGTTGGGGGCGGGTTCATGACGTTGGCACCCACCCTGAAATCGCATGGATATGTGCAGCCACCGAGTGACTCCTACGGTGGGTTACGGGGCGGCTGTGAGAGCCAGGTACAGTAGGTAAGTAACCATCGAATGATTTATCCTCTGTGCGGCCACATGTGCGAACAGATCTGTGCAGCGGCGGGGGGGGGGGGGGGGCAGTTAGCCAGTCAGTGCCCAGGATACAAGGCTGCCATCAGAAAATGTCATGCCCGGGACTGACAAAATAGGCAGGGGAACCCTCCCCCTTCCCGAACCCCAGCATGCATGTTAAGACCTTAGAGTTAGTGGGGGAAGGTATGGGTGAGACTGTGGGGTGGGGTGGATGAGGGGATTAGGGTCAAGCACTACAAAGGGGATCAGGCAATATTGGGGGTTGGACAGTCGGGGGAGGGGGGTTGTTAGGTACTATCAGGGTGGGTTGGAGTTTTAAAACAATTTTTAATGGCTATACATTAAAATGAGGTGTGATGGATTCCTTGCCACAAAAAAACAAAATCCACTGCAAAATATTAGAAACAATATAAATGCCAGTAATTCAGGCCTATCTCAGGATTGGAGACGGTCACCTCCCGTGAGCAAGCGCTTGCGAAACGTATGTCGGAAATCCTTCTGGATCAGGTGATGCATTCACGTGACTGGCATCCATAGGCCAGGACAGATGCAGGTGGCAGCACAGTGGGAGTATGCAGGAGCTGCACCATAACGCTTTCACAGCACAGTTTAAGGTTATCACTGTATTAGTCCAGTTGATCTTTTTACATACAAACAGCCTGTGCAGAAAGTGCGCATAGGTGATCAGTGTCAGAGAGCCTATTCCTTGCAGTTACAAAGAATGTTATTGGAGATTTTTCACAATTTTCCTCCCTTCTCTGTGCTATAACAAGTATCTGCTTATATCCTGCCAGTGCCGGATTAAGCACGGGGCAACAGGGGCAGTCGCCGCGTGAGCCCCCACACATTAGGGGCCCCACACACCGGCAATGCTGTGGCGGTGGCAGGTGGGTGGCAGGTAGCAGCGTCGGGCAGCGCGGGGCGGGCAGGGGGTCCCTGCGGCAGCTGGGCACTGCAGTCAGTGGCGGGGTCCCTGCGGCGGATGTGAAGTCAGCGGTGGGGTCCCTGCGGTGTATGTGAAGTCAGCGGTGGGGTCCCTGCGGTAGATGGTAACTAGTGGGAATTATACTATTATCTAACTCAGGGGTGCACCACTGACAGTCAATTAAACAGGCACAACATGGAATAATAATTTCAAATCTGTACTATGATATATATACCTTTAATTGAGGTTTTTGTCAGTTACCACAGATTAATAAATTACTATACTAATACTACTAAAGTGGCATTACACCACTGACAAGTGCGGTATTGCTCTAAAAAAATCCCCTATTTCCTTTTTCCCTATAATGCATTGACCATATTCAGGAAATGCCAACATAACTTTCATAACTGAAGCCGGTACTTATGTATTATCTGGACTCCCATGTTAAATGCATCCCCATTTTTTCATACCCCTACTATCCAACTACGCATGGAGTTGATTTTATATAGTGTGGCGAGCGCAGCGAGCCACCGTGCCCGAAGCGTGGTGAGCGCAGCGAGCCCCGCGAGGGGACGCGGTCTCATAAGAAAAACGGGAGTCCAGATATTACATAAGTACCCTGAAGCCATTACAGGTATCTTCTGCAGAACCTCCTTCATACATCCATGGGATCCTTAATATTTGTATGTTCCCATATGCTGCAGATATTATTGATAAATAGGTCCCTAAATATATTACATCTACCCCATCTGCAGTACCACATGGTTTTCCCAGGGGCTCTTTTTTGCTTTGCTCCTAACTCAGAATCAAGGGCTTATTTATCATTAAATATATGCATCACATTCCCTGAAAACTGACATGTTTTGGGCACCTGCAAATATTAAGTATTCTCATCTGCAAATGCAGCTCTCATAGGATTCCATGGGGGCTACAGTGCTGCCGAATATCCCAAACTCCAGAATATGAAGCATTCCAGAGCTTTCCCCAGATAAGACCCTACCAGCAACTGCCTATTCCATCATTTTACTTCTTTTCACGTTGCAGGGATGAGTTTATTTAGAGCCCTTGTCTATGCTGGTGAATGCTAGTACATGACCAGGGTCCAAGGTAACTGAAGCAGCTTCTGGTCCCTTATTGTCCCAGTTGATTACTGCGATTGGTTGATGAATGACTACTAACAGTACCCAGAATTTCCCTGCATTCATCTGGGGTTGAGCTTTCAGCGCTGTGGCTCCAACTCTATAGAACTCACTTCCCCGCTCAGTTCGAGAAGCTTCCACTCTGGAAACATTCAAACATAGACTCAAGACTTTCCTGTTCACCCAAGTATTTTACTAATGTCCCTTGTTAAGTTTGTTTTGTATTTTGTGCCGTAAAAGGCTAATGCAAGTAGTTTGAGTCCTTTTAGGAGAAAAGTGCTATATAAATAACATTATTATTACATTGCTGCAAATGTTAATTTCTTATTGCAGTGAATAGCAAATGTCTAAAACTCTATAATTGGTAAATTTGCCTCTAATGCAGCCCACACACGCACCGATTCCAGCGTACGTTGTGGGCTTCTAGCACACACAGCATCGCATCGTATGCCTTGTGCATACGATGTGCATGCGATGCGATGCTGTGCTAGAAAAAGCTAGTACAAAAAGTATGTGCAGCACATACTTTTTGTACTGTACGATGAGGTGCCGTGGGAGCGCGCACCCCATCGTACAGCATCGCACCGCCGGCATCGGCACCGTGTGTGGGCTGCATAAGCCCATAAGTGAATACTGGAGCAACAGTTGCTTTTTTTAAACATTCTTTTCAAAGTATTTGCTTCTCCCAGACCGTTGTGCCTCAGCCTCACGAGAACAGCCATCAGAATATATGAATATTAACGAGGCATCGTTTTTAAATTACTGCTTTTATTTTGATGTTTTCAGCTTCAGGTTTTTTTTTCAATGCAAGTACAACCCATTGATGCCAAAATTATCCACTGATCTTCCCGTCAAACACAAGTGTACATGTTACAATATCACCACGATTTGAACTTATGTAGGTAGTTACAATTGTATCTTATGGTTGTCTAAGGTGCAATGATATTTCTATTACTTTCACTTTATCCAGTAAACATTCAAACTAAAATACAACTAATACACACTAAGCTTTTAACAGTTGCTAAACAGTATTTTACTTAGATTTTAAGGTAATAATACTTTGAATAATAATAATAACTATAATGATTACAAAAAATTTTTAATACGAATGTTATACTCACAGGTTCGAGGCTTGAACTCTACAAATCCTTCAGTGTCTGTCCGTATCAGTCGTGGTCTACACCGAAACAGCTAATAATGAAATGCTGTTGCAGTGCCAAAGTCCATATGCTTTTATTGACCAGTGTTTACCCAAGACTTTAGTCACACACTGTAATATCACATTATCCTTATACAGTTCCTCTGCCTGGATTTCCCCTACAGTAGCAAGGAAATGGTAACATGCCAGCTTATAGTACTATACTGGCATGGATGGCATGGATTTGTGCCCTCAGTACACATATTTAGCAATTGTTAGAAGGCAAAAAGATGATATTTTTAATCTTATGTTGTCCAGTAAATTAATTGTGAATGAACCACCCTCGACCAAAAAGTCCGGAGGCTCATGAATCTCAGATAGCGCTGGACAGCCGGTATAGTGATGAAGCCTCCAAGAGGCCGCCTGCCACCCCTCTTACTGAGTGACTCCACCCCCTGTAGTGCAATTACAGTAATAATATGCTTTTTATTATGTTTGAGTCATTCAAAATGACAATCACCTTAACCAGGCACCAGTCCATATAGAGCATAAACACAATCTCAGGCTCTGTCTCTAACCCACTGGCCCACCCTCTATTGCCCTGAGCTCTTGCCCTAACAAGCTTTAAGAAAGTGGTACACGTGTGCCTGATTGCTGGGAGCGTTTGCTCCAACACCTGGACAGGACCTGCATGGATGGGATCTTATGTATGCAATAGCAGGGTATTTCTCTTAGTCCAGTCCTAAACCCAGGTCGCACTGTGCTCTGTCCTGCAAACAGCTGGGGTGGCATCCGGACTGGACTGCCACAATAGATGAAACAGAAGCCACATTGTATGTTTTCCATGGAGGTCTCTTAAACTACTTTAATTTTTGCAGTGAGGCTTTCTCTATAATGGTTGACCTGTAAAGTATATAATAGAGATGAGTGGGTTGAACCCACCCAAACTTACTTACAAATAGATGGATCCATGTCCTGGCTCAGGTCTTCTTGTCAGACTTGGATCTGAAACTGAGGCAAACCATCAATATCCCAGCTTCAGATCACCTATGTTTTGCATATAAGTCCATCCTTTGTGATTCAGGTGTTAATTCAGACAGGACACTGGAGGGAGAGGCTTTGGAAAGTCAACAAGGAAGCACATTCTATTAATAACTATCCAAGTCAGTAAAAGAGGCCAAAGACGCTGTCATTTTGGGGCTGTTAGGTGCAGCACTCAGGGACCTTCAGGATATTTTTAGGACTAGAGCAGGGCTGGGCAACACCGGCCCTCCAGATGTTAATGAACTACACATCCCAGGATGCTTTGCATTAGTTTTGCTATGTGGCCATGCTGAAACTGATGCAAGGCATGCTGGGATGTGTAGTTCATCAACATCTGGAGGGCCGGTGTTGCCCAGCCCTGGACTAGAGGCACTTTGGACAGTCAGCTGCTGCCCCAAATTTAAAAAGAATGTTAATTAGGTGCTACCATTACTAAAAGTGTTATTGGGCGCAGTGTGTAAAAAAACCTTATGTGTGTTCAGCAAATTTTCTATCAGGGAAAAGTCAAGGTCAATGCTTTTTCTAATTTTGATGGGATCATGACCGTCTTTCAATGCGTTCCTAGTGGATTAGATCCAATAATCATCATCCTTGCTACAATTTCATCTCAATCTTAAAAACTGAGCGAATGGGACTTCCACTTGGGAAGATGGCAGCTGGTCAGAGGGGTAAAACCATTGGCGTCTTTGAAATAGGTTTTAGTGGAGATGGTTTGTCCTGGAGTGCCCATTAGTACAAAGTTTAGATAATTTGTACTGGATCCATTTTAAATGTAAACTTAAGGCCTCAAGGGTTGTTATGAAGATGGGCAATGAAATTTCCAATGTTGGAGGGATCACCTTGCCATATAAGCAGCAGGTCATTTATATCTCTGAATGTGATGTTGGAAGTATATGTAGAGTTGTATATATAAACTTCCTCCCACACGGCCAATAGCAAAGTCGCATATGAAGTCGCAAATTTTGTGCCCATAGCTGTACCATAAGTTTGGAGATAGTATTTCCTATTAAACTTGAAGTAGTTATGGGTAAGAATGTCTACTGTCTAGTATGAATTGACCATTATGATGGAGTGATCTCTGGATAGAACAGTTTTTTATAGCTCCAATCCTCCCTTCATGGGGTATTCATGGGGTATTGATGAATACAGTGCCTGAACATTGATGGTTAGCCAAAACATATTTTCAGACCAAATGGTATTATTTAGTACACTGGTAGAGTCCTTCAGATGTGATGGATTAGCTAATACATAAGGTTGAAGTTTTAGATCTATATAGGGAGATAAATTTGAAGAGATTGAGACTGGATTCCGGCTACTATTGGCCTACTGGGAGGAGATTCCTTACACTTATGAATCTTGGGGAGGTGGTAAAACAAAGGAAACAATGTATAAATATTCAAATTAATTTTTACTGATAATATGATTATTCTTAGCTTCACTGAGTAGGTGGTATAGATCATCTTGAAACTGTTCTCTGTTAGTTTTTCATAAGTAATCCCATCATAAAGTATTCTACCAGCTTCACTAATACTGGGTTCCTTAGATTGAAGGATGACAGCCCCCTTTTCTTCCTTTTTAGGTCTTTCATAGCTCGTATCCCTTGAAGTTTAAGGTTACCATGGTGCTTTATATCAAGGTCTTTGGGGTATTGGGTTCCGAAGCATTAGCTGTGTTTTATAGGGGTCCGGTGCTCTGTTAACAGGAAAAAAACGATATCTGGTTGCCCTCCCTCAGCTGATACAAGTATTAGCTGCGAGATATAGTACTGCAGGGCAGCACTCCAAGGGTTTCAAAAGATGGCCGAGCACAGCCTTGTCTTTGCCACAGCGTCTATCTGAGGAGGACACCATCTTGTTCATAGTCACTGCATTCAGGATTGGAGTTGCCACTATATATATATTTATTAATTATGAAATAGAAGGTGATGATACTTGATGATTTGAAATATCATTATGTACCCATATACAGTTCTACAAAATATGAAGTATATATACACCTTTTTTATTTCATTCCTCAGTCCGGAATATCCAATGGTTAATTGGTGGTCATGACAAGAAATGCCCACTGGTGCAATCACTGCATATACACAATAAAGAGGAACATTGACTGCTCTTGGTGAAGCAGACTGTCTGCCGCAGTAGCGACGCAGGAGCTGTGTGTCCCTGAATATAGGATTACAGCTGATGTAAGATACACGGCCCAAAAATGGCAACGACATACCTGCATTTTTGCTGCCATTCCATATTACCTCCTACAAGCCACCATTTCCTGTCAATCAGTGGCGTAACAATAACCTACAGACCCTGTAGGTTGGTGGGGAGGTGCTGAGCAATTGTGGGCTCTGTGGGTCTGCGGGGCTATCCTGCGGCCAGGACCCGCAGATTACTTGTCTGCAGTCCCGGCTCTCCTCCTGGCTCCTGCTGCAGAGCTAATGAAAACTGACAGTCACAAAATTTCCACCCCCATACAGCAGATTTTCTGGATGCTATTAGGAGGAGACGGCCTCCTCCAGCATCCTTAAAATGTTCTGCTTTTAGGGGCAGCCATTTTGTGAGGGTCAGTTTTCATTAGGAGGAGTTCGAGGATCGCCGGACTGAAGATCAGATCTGCGGGTCGCTGCTAAGAACGCAGCGGCGGCATGCAGAGGGGTAAGGCAGGGATTGGGGGGGGGGAGGGGGAGTGGGCGCTGGAGACATTGGCAGGGGAGGCGCAAATTTAGTAGTTACGCCAGTGCTGTCTATCACTGTCTGACTATATTCTCACTGCAAGTGCTAGCGCAGGGGATCTTTAACCCCTGGCAAGTGCAATCGCAGCGCATTCTACTTATAATCACTCAATTCCCAAAATGATGACATAGCATGACATTCTAATGGGGCCTTCCCCATAGGATGACTGTGCCAGCGATGTGTGCTGCACGATCTATCAGGGCTAGTGTTCTCACCGGACTGGTGTTCTGACTCATTTACTTGTAAATGATTCAGGATCTTAATTGCCCAACAATAGCAACACGTGAGGCCACGCACCACTGTCGCTATGGCCCCTACACATTATTATTATAATTTTATTTATAAGGCGCCACAAGCATTTCGCAGAGGAATAATACAGGGAGACAAAGCTTGGCATAACATTGAATAAATAACAAAAATAGAGTACAAATACAGAGCGCCACAGATCAATACACATTACAGCTTAAGTATAAGTAGTGAGGACTCAATCAACATACAACTAGAGGCCAATGATGGAGATGGGTATGCGGACAAAGATGGTCACTGAGTGTTTGAGTATAGGAGAGCTGTGAGTGACATGTGAAGAGAAGAGGGCTTTGACAACAGGAGGGAAGAGGGCCCTACTCGGAGGAGCTTACAATCTAGTAGGAAGGGGAGACAGACAGATTACAAGAGGTGCAAGCAAGTGGGGGGTGGCTAGATAGCAGGATGTAAACAGGCAGTACACATGGAGCAATGTGGGTCAGAACATAGGCTGAAACCGCCCAAACTAGACCCATGAACTTTCACAGGAGGTGAAGTACATCGTTCAACTAGACAAAACAGGCAAAGCACCTGTGGGCCTTTCATGTAGATTACATGCAATCAGTATACCCGAGCCTGCTACATACTGGAAAAGGTTATCTCGTCCTTCAACATGAAAAGCTAACACATGATTAGAGACAATGCAAAGGGCAACGATAATGGTTTTCTCCAGCTAAAGACCCTAACAGACTATTAAAAGACAGACATGTTTAGTGAATGTATTAATTTATTACATGCCATATTTCTAAGGTGGGTGTAATGTGATATTAGGAATTTCATTCACATAGTAATGATAGGACATGGGCTCTGTATAGGTTCTGTCCAGCATAGAGATGAAAACTGAGTGATACCCAACCAAATGCATATACTGTGGTGGGTGGGCTAGCACCCTGAAGATGCATGAACTACAGCGGCCAAGCTCAAGAACGCTTCACATTCCGGAGCTCTCAAGCTATGGCGGTTGATTATGCCAAAAATGGGTATAACTGAAATTTGTGGCTAATGTAATAATAATAATTTAATTTATATAACGCTTTTCTTCGCAGGATTCAAACTCGCTTTACAAGCATAAAAAATACAAGAGAGTTTTACTATTACTACACAAATAAAAGGAACCCAAAGAAATAAAAAGCTGTGACTATACAGCAAGATTCAGTAAAGCAAATAAAGAAAGAAAGTGTGTGTCTGGAACAATCTGTGTAACTATCCAAGTGGAGTAAATAGATTTTTATGCAGGGTATAAAAGGTACCTCCAGGAGGTCGCCATTTTGGTCATGCTCCATAAATGACTCTGGGTGGCATAGGTAATACCTTGAAGACATTGCACAAATACTCCAGTTGCAGTGTAATAAAGCTTAAGCAGAACCCTTACATAACAATCATTTCAGGGCCGTCTTAACAGTATTGTAGGCCCTGGACAAAGCAATGCACTGGGGCTCCTACACAACCATTAACAGGGTTTTTTTTTTTAACAACAAATCAGAGCATGCCCCTTCCTGCTGTCCTGCAACATCTCTCCACTTGCTTCAATACAACAAATGGGTGTCAGCACTCTGATTGGTAGATAACTCCAGCCATCCACGAATCAACATGCACACGTCCATTCCCTTCTGGCTGTAGGCTGGGAAGCAGGAAGAGAATGTTCCACTCTGATTGGTGCAAGGTGAACGCCGCCTGGTCACTCTTATATTCTCTACTGCCCCCAAAGAAGCTCAGGAGGCAGATGCTCACAGCCCAATCTGCCCTAGCTCAAAGGGCCTTAGAATTTTAAAGGCCCCTGGGCAGCTGCCCAATAAGACCATAGGTTAAGATGGTCCTGAATCATTTACAAGTACTTTCATCCCACCCAAGTGTGTACCATGTGAGGCGGCCATCTTTAACAAACTAAAAAGGCTACAATTATGATTTGAGCCATACAGCAGGGGTGTTTCAAGAGAGGAGATGACCCATGTGCAGCATCCTCCGGCCAGACCCCCATCTCTCTGCCGCGAGCAGCACCTGGAGCAGTAGATTCTGAGCCCTGAGACCCTACCGCACATGTGCCAGTCTCCGGAAAAATGGCATGGCAGCAGTTTTTCTGCCGATTTTCATATCGTAGCGTTGTGGAGTCTGAGCACTAGAGCTTGCTCAGATAGCTGGTAAAATGTCCACCGAACCATTTGTCCAAGTGATTTTGGCAGTGCTCCTGCCACTGCTGGAAAAATTGGTGCAGCGTGCACGGTGTGGCCCCCCTGGAACTAAGGGGCCCCGTGTGCACACTGCACCTATTATAGGTACACCACTGCATACAAGGAAACGAGACACATACATGAGGCTGAAACATACTCAGCACCTGAATGCAGTTATGTGCAAGTTATGTCTGTCTGCTTAAAGCCCCGAAAAGGCAGGAAAAGATAGTGGGATACATTATACTGTGATCAGTACAGGTAAACGAATACCGATATTTCACTATCCTTATAACTGGTGTTGCTGCAATCACAACCAAGCCCTATTACTAATACTATAATATAGCCTGAGACTTTCCTATATAAGAAATGGCACATGGCCAGCAGGGACTCATTGCACAAAGCGACCTTTAGTACATATTGACTTTAAATAACTATACATCATCAAAATCTGAATAATCAGTCGCACACACCTAAGGTGCTGAAACAAAGGGGGAAAATCAATATGATGGGAATTCTATTTCACATGTGATCTTGCTATGGGCAACCAATCAGAATATACTTCTTATTTATTTAACACCTTCTAGAAGATAAATCGATAGTATCTGATGGGTTGTCCATGGCAACATGCCAGCTGAAATAGAACGCTCATCTTAGTAAATTCCCCCAAAAGTTGCTACTCTCTGATGTTCGTTAAAGTTGAGCTGGATCAACGTCCTGCTGAGAGACCGAAGGTCGGCTTCTGAAATAGGTCGACCGGGTTAGAATTTTGACCCAAGCATTAGGGCAACAATGGCAAGGTCACCCGTCAAAAGGTTGACATGAGTTTTTCTAATTTTCTTTGAGCCGACAGGCGGTATTTCATGACCTACCATCCACTAGGGCAGTGACACGCCAGCTGTTGTTGAACTACACATCCCAGAATGCCCTGCATCAGTTTTAGCATGGCCAAACAGTAAAACGGTTCTACATCTGCATGCTGGGATGTGTAGTTCAACAACAGCTGGGGTGTCAAGGTTAGTCATCACTACACTAGGGCGCGGATGGAGAATAGAATAGTGTGCCGAGTGCAGCGAGGCACTGTGCCGGAAGCACGGCGGGCACAGCAAGCCCTGCGAGGAGACGCGGTACACTTTCACGGTGTCCATGTTATCTATGTCGACAATCGGCACAATAAAAGTGAACTACAGATGGAGCGCCTGTCAGCCAGCCTGCAGGTTCGCGGGATGTCCTGAGCTGGCACAGGCTGGCGGACACTATGTCCATCTGATGGGGACACGCTCACGCATCCCCGTCAGCACAGCGGCGGGGAGCAGCTTCCCTGACCATCTCTGCTTAACGGAGATTGGCAGGGCGAGTGGTGGATGAGGGGGAGCAGTGGGGAGCCTGCGGCGGGCTCCGACAGAACGGGGCACGTCTCATGCGCACCCCTTCTGTCGGATGGCGCGCAGCGGCGATTGGTGAGTCCATCGCCAGAAGCAGCTCCATTGACAGCTGCTCCATCAGTACTCATGTCAACCTTACCTTTGTCGACCCAATGCTGGAGTCAACTTGCCGGCCCTGTTGACCTTAGCCATGTCAACCTATTTCAGGCGTCGACATAAGGCCTATCGTCCTTCAGCGGTCGACCCAACAGACACTCTGCTGCTGAGGTCCAAGGAGACTAATTTAAGATCATCTTCTGCGCTATCCTTCTATTTGGCCAATAATATCCTATCTAGTCCTGGTCATAATATACATTCCCAGACTGTGACACAGACATTACAGAATCCTTACTTTGATTCTTCTCTCGGGCGTGAAAGACAAGCTGGAGATTCATTAGTTGGGCTGATGATAGCTCACGTCTAAGAACCCAGCTGGAGACCAGCATTATCTCAACAGCAGGTCTCCTAGCAGCAGGTAACGCACTTAAATGAGACATACTACTGAAATTAACAATTCTAATACTGTCGCTGTAAAGAGATTTCTACAACTCTGCTCACAAGCAAATCCTTGTTAAAGTAAGGTAAGTATTCATCGGTTTTACGCACTGCAGTAATAATGATCATTTGGCAACGGTTAGACGGTTCCTCACTCCATCACATAAACCAGAGGGTAGTGCAGAACTAAGTATCCTTATTTAATAAGACACATTTCTGTAAATATTGAGAATTCATCTTTAATCTTGGGTATAAAAAGATCAGAAGTAACTGCACCAAATCAGCGCAGCTTTAAGGTACAAAGTTTATAGCAGCCATAGGATTCGGTCTTCTTCTCGCACGTTTGAAAGCTCTTCTTGTTTCTTTGATTGGAAAGCAGACGTTTCACACCTTGTATTTTTCTTTGCCTTTTTCATTGATGATGCATATATGCTGCAAAATAATTATGTGAAGTTAGTGAATATTCATTGGTTACTATACAGATAAATAAACATATTATCCATTCACTATATCATGTATGAACGTAGTCATTTGTGGGCCCATAGCAACTTGGTAAAGGCATCATGTACAGTCCAATGGCAAAAAGCTCACCCAAACACAGGACAGACAAGGAAGCCAGGCCCGGCTGCTGTCGATATGACATAGCGGCACTTCAGTATTGGCATTGTCAATGAAGCAGATCCTTGAGGACACCAACCAGGTTTCTATTCCCCAGCTGCTCCTCACACAGCCCAGTGCTCAACTGCTTGTCCTAGCAGGCACCAAGGCATCTCTCTTTCCCAGCCTATCATCCCCAGTTATCAACCGGTCTTCACATGCAATCCCATTTGACAACGGGAAAGAAAGATGGGAGATCAACTCCGGCCAGTCAGCTCCTTGCTTTGACACTGCAAGGTGCCTACTATCGACCATCAATGTTTGTAAAGCACCAATGGTTAACAGATGACGTCCAATAGTTTTTGCGTAGACTGTGGTTTTCCGTCAACAATGGTACAGGACCCCCGCCCAACAACTTATTGGTCGCCGGGGGACCAAACAAATCAGGGGTATGGCTATGTGATTGCATCATTTTAGCTCCCCTTCCACACACACACACACACACACACACACTATACAATGCTTAGATTACTGTCATTGTACAGTTTAGGGACTTATTACGATATTAATTCAATGACATATTTGAGCTTAATTTCTCATCACAAAGATCACATACATAACCTTTTAATGCAATGGAATGTAGTTCATTACATCTCTATTGAAGCATTTAGCAGGGGATGCTATAGCGCTTAGCCCCCAGATTTAAATTAGCAGCAGGTACTGTATTATGTATCCCCATGTATTATACAGCTGTCACCGGCTGTCTACAATATGAAAGGGGCTGGACAGAGGGTGGGAAGTGGGTGAGAGGAGGTATAAGGAGGTGCAAGTGGTAAGGAAACGGGTGATTAGTACATATGGTAATAAGCCAGAGAAAGCAGCAGGTGTAGACCAGGGAAAGGAGAAGAGACACATGGAAGACATAGGAAATAAATATAGGAGAGATAAAGCAAAACGTGAGGATATGGGGAAGAGGTGGAGTGACACATGGGGTATACCCTTACACTAAACATTAGGATCACACAACCGGACTTTCGGTTCAAATTTCATACCCCACTTCTATGTTTGCACTTTAAGCACTGGGGGTTGGTCTATTCATTTTGGGGATAAAGTTATTGCCTTGGTGGCTTGTTGATGACCTACTCTAAGCACACAATCAGGGATGGCAAAAGGGGGCACTGCTAATATGGATTACCCAGGTGTGTTCTTGCCTGGGGACCCTGGAAGGGACCTGGGCCAGCCACTGACATCGAGGCATATCCTCCCCTCCTCAGCCTGCGAAGCACAATCTTTATAAATAATTGTGATCAGAATGGGCGTGGTCAAGTTTCCACACTTGGCCACACCCCTTCTAATAATTGGGCCCACTCAGCGATGGAAACACAGGTCATAGTAATAGCCTCTCACATGTGACAAACCATTGGCAGATTCTCACAAGGCCTGTTTATATTAGTGTAGTATTATGCACTGCACAACCACATACTATACTATAGACGCAACATTATGTATGGATAAAGTGGTCGTCAGCAGAAGAAGCACTGGAGAGATCAGAGTTAGACCAGTCATCTGCCAGCCCATAACTTTGTAGCAACAGAAGAAGTGCGCCATATTTTTTTTATTATTCATTTCCAGGTTTTCTCCATTTTTGTTTTTAAGTTAATGGGTATAAAAGCAGATTATTCATTAGTCCTTAATGTGACAAAATACTGTGTTATTGCTGTATATGGTTCTGGGATTATAATTGCGAAATAGCCCCCTTTGGTTTAGCGTAGACATACATTATACAACTAAAGACATTTCAGCCCACAGCTCCAGTGCTGTATACTGTATTCCTCTCCCTGACAGACAGCCACAGGTTCCAGCTGTGTAATATATATTTATACTGTAAATCCCAGCACTCTAATTGGCTTACTATACAGAGAAAACTGTGAACCGTGCGCAGGCAGATTAAATGCAAACCTTTTGGTGATGATTAAATCAGTTACTTGTTATAGACAATTTTCCCACTTGTGCTCAGTTTCCAAGGCAATTCTCAAATGTCAGCCATAATTAAATGCTATTAACACATAACTGCCTGGAACTGCTTTATTTGGATCACTTGGGTTTATGCTTCTTAGAAACACAGCAAGTGGAAAATCAAATTAAAACATCTAAAGTATTTATGACATGTCTATGGAGCTTACTCAGACCACAACGCTGCGCTGCTAATTTGCAGAGGCCTGAATTCGCTGTCCAGCCAGAGTGAAATCCAGCGGATCTATGTACATGGTTTGCGAAAATAACCAGCAAATCCGTACGCAAGACGCGCATCAACTAATGATTTTCCCAGTGTGTACAGTCTTTACATAGTCCAGGGCTACGCTGTGGCTGCAATGGCGACAGGCTGATAGGGGCCAAAGCCAACGTCACATGACTTTCAAATGCCTGGAGTTTCCCGACACTCCCAGAAAAAGTCTAGTTACCGGCTTCCTGTCTTTAAACTTGCACACGCCCAGCGATTCAAAAATGAGCAGGATTTTATTGCAGGATGGCCTTGCACATGCGTACTACAGGCTGTACGCATGCATAGTCTATCCGTAATAGTCGGCCTGCAAATTCACAGCCGAGTGATCAGGTCTGAATAACCTACAATATCCCTGTGTACAAGTTTCACAGTTACTGGCATAAACTGGATCGAAATCTTTTATTTTCCAGTTGTTTATATTGAAGTGCTTCAGTCTTTAACCCCTTCAGTGGTGTTTTTTTTTTTTTTAAAGGTAGCGCTCCCCACTGGGCGAGTTTTTTAGGGGGAGCGCTACCTAAAACAAAACCTACCACACTGTCCCCCTCGGCCCTGCAGACGCGGCGTGTCAGTAGCCAGCAGCGAAGGCTTCAATAGAAAAACTGGGCACTGAGGCACAGCACAGAAAATTCTCGGGATTATGCCCCTAGATACTGGTACAATGATGGGCGGCATGCTGATAACTACAGAGATAGGTACAGTGGGTCCAATTCGTGTTTGTACGCAAATGCTTATGCAGCTGTGATTTTTTTTTTTAGGTATGCAGTTGATCGAATCTACAGAATCTAGGTAGACAATCAACAAAATAAAAAGTTTGCGTCAGCAAGGATTGACTGGCATCACATTTTTTCCAATGTGTAGGAGTAGCCTTACGCCCATACACACTAGAAGATATTGGCATCAATATTGTTCAGAAAGGGGCTTCTGAACGATATTAATGACAATATCTTCTAGTATGGATGCCTACTCTAGTTAACGATGCGCACAGCTCAATCTTGAGAATATCGCTCATGAAGGTTGTGCACATTGCTCAGTGTGTGGCAGTGACATGAGCGATATTGTCTGTCAGCTGCTGCCCGGACCCTCCACGGCTCCTGTCACTTCATCTGATGTTGCCGCTGCTCCTCCTGTGGTCCGGGATGTCAGGAAGTGGACCTGCGCATGAAGTACCCCTCCTGCTGCCCCTGTGATGAAATCAGCGACGGGAGGGTGTGGAGCTACATGCCCCAGAATGAGCTAACTTGGCACACTCCATATCCTATTAGTCAAGTATACTGCATTATATTCTCACATAGGGTGCTTCCAACCTAGAGATCTCCTGCACTACAAATACTGAGAAGTCTGGAGCAATGTTATATTTAAAGAAACTGCCCAGGATGGAGCAGAGTATACATAACGCCCAAAGTAATATTATCAAATCAATACATGTGATAGGTTTCCTGCCAGGGTGGTCCGAATACCTAATCCTAAGCAAGGAATTAAAATAAATTTGCAACTTGCATCATTCTGAACTACAGTATTAAAAAAGTTCTGGCAATCATACAGTATTTCCGGTTCAAATGATACTTTTAATAACAAATAGCAGTAATTTTTAGCAGTTGTCTTAGCAAGTCAAGTTGTGCTATCACTACCTTCTGCCTGCAGATGGCACTGTTTCAATAACTTTAGGAGAAACTACTGTATATGATAAAAGGAAGGCACATCAGAAATTACAATTAATAAGAGTTAAACACTTCCTATAGAGCAGGCATGTCTAAACTGTGGCCCTCCAGCTGTTGTGAAACTACACATCCCAGCATGCCTTGCCATAGTTTTAGCATTCCCTTATTGCAAAACTGTGGCAAGGCATGATGGGACTTGTAGTTTCACAACAGCTGGAGGGCCATAGTTTGGACATGCCTGCTATAGAGAGTTTAACTGCTAAAGAAACCTGCAGTGCATAATGGTGTCAGAGAGAATGGATTATACCAGGAGAAATGCAATCCTGTTCTCTAAAGTATTCATTAGACCAGTGGTTCCCAAACTTTTTGGAATCACGGCACCCTAGAGCATCAAAATGTTTTCAAGGCACCCCTTGGCCAAATGTTTCTTATTGAGAAATTTAGTAAAAAAATATATATTAAATTAAGTACATTGGGTGAATATGTCACAGTTATGTGGTGAGACACAGAATTTGCTCCTGTTTGTCCACATCAGGGCCGGAATGGCCATCTGGCACTTCTGGCAAATGCCAGAAGGGCCGATTACCTTGTGGGCCGATTTTGTGCAGAAAGTTCTCAGTTCTAAGAACTTTCTGTAGTACCGCAGAGCCCGCTAAACCCCCCCCCCCACGTCATTTGCATATTGAAGCCATGGCGCTGCAGCGTCATGATGCGGCTATTGTGGAGCCCGTCGCAGTGCCCCGCATTCCCCGGAGCAGACCTGCGGCTGTTTTGCCTCCTTCCTTCTGTGACACTCTCCTCCCTTGGAACACCTGCCAAGCCAAATTCACTCCTTCCCCTGAGGCGTACGAAGTGGTTGGTGCTATTTAAAGGTATTTCTCAACAGCCTCTTGTAAAGTAACATAGTAGCTACAAGCCATGTTACAGGGAAGTAGCGGAGAGGAGTAAACATATCATATATGTCAACTCTGGGTCACATTCTAAGCATAGTACATGCAAGACGGATTGGGTCTTGTATAAGACTGAGTTATGATCCCATGTCATGGCCTTTGCAAGCAATCACTGTACTGCAGGTTTTTCACACTCTCTTATATGTAATGCCATAACGAGTGTATGACGCAATCACATGGCATTCTATGCCTACTGCCCGGTGATGCCACCAATGTTGCATGTTATAAAATATGTGTTTCTTCAGTTGGTTTTGGATGCTGGATTAAACCACACCGCGCGTCATTTGCATATTGACGCCATGACGCTGCAGCGTCATGATGTCATGATGCGGCTGTTCTGGAGCCCATCGCGGTGCCCTGCATCCCCCGTGCAGACCCGCGGCTGTTTGTCAGTATTAAAGATGGCGGAGTGGAAGGTACGGACCTCGGGCGGCGGGCAGATGGGAGGGAACAGTGAGGGAATGGGAGAGGACGGTGATTTAGAATAAAACTTCACCCCGATTCCTGTCATAGCTTATTCCTGGCTGTAGCGGGGGTAATGCAGTCATGTTGTGGTCATTGCCCACAAGTACTTGCAGGAAGAGCCCCGAGTGCGTGGGAGCAGGTGCACGTGGGCGGTGCCGCATTGCCCGCGAGCAGTGGGTGTTCCTGGGGAGCTCCCACACTGGTTACTTGTAGGCGCTAGATGTACAGTGGGAGGTAAAGGCCTCATACACTGTGTGGCATGAGAGGGCCACCCCTTATGTACTATATGAGAGAGGGCCCTGTGTCAGTCCAGCTGCTGTATTCTTTGCTCTGGCCTGTGGGCGGCCATACAAGGAATGTACATCAGAAAGCGTGTATCCGTATGCATGTTTGTAGTATTTTCTTAGTACTGTGCTTATGTTATGTACTTCTCATAACATAAGCACAGTATTTCTCCTGGCTGATCTGGAGGTTCCCTGCTGCCCATACAGCACCTGTGTAGCGTTCCCATGTTTGCCAGTATATCCCAACAACTACTGCCCACAAGGAATGTGTAATGGGCATAATGGTGTGTTCCATAATGTGTAATGCCTCGCCTCCTCTCCATGAGGCCACGTCGCATTTTCGATGCGCAGCTTCGCCGTGCAAGGGCCCCCGCCTCCCACAGGTGGGCCTGTCTGCTCAAAATGCCAGGGCCAATTTTTGGCCCAGTCAGGCCCTGGTCCACATATGTTATGATTGGCAGCCACCAGCACTAGTTTTGCCTGTTACATTGACCATTAATAATATGAATTGATCCTGGTCCACCAACCCAAGGCACCCCTGCAAGTGTCCCGAGGCACCCCAGGGAGCCTAGACACACAGTTTGGGAACCACTGCATTAGACCATTAGTGCATAGTTTCCTACCTTTCCTTTCCAGAATGCAGGAGACTCCCTGAAATAGCAGCAATCTCCCTCTCTCCCTCATTAATCTAGCAATCTCCCTCATTTCACCTAGCCCACACTACAAGGTTACATTTTGTTTGCAAAAAAAGGAATGAGAGAGATACATTTACATTGAATCATCAGCACCATTTTCAAGCACTTTAGCAAGTACAGTAGCTTTTACTAACTGCATTTGGGGCTAATCTACATCTGGAGTCATATTAAAAGATTCCTCTTGGATGTAGCAGTACACACCCACGTTCACGATCTGTTATCACAATCTCTTCATATCACGGACGGTATAAGGGTTAGCATTACTGCCTCACAGCGCTGAGGTCATGGGTACGATACCCACCATGGCCCTAACTGTGCGGAGTTTGTATATTCTCCCTGTGTTTGCGTGGGTTTACTCCGGGTACTCCGGTTTCCTCCCACAATCTAAAAATATACTAGTAGGTCAATTGGCTTCCAATGAAATTAACCCTAGAATGTCTGCATGTGTGTATATATGTTGTAGGGAAATTAGAATGTAAGCTCCACTGGGGCAGGGACTGATGTGAATGTTCAACTGTACTCTGTAAAGCACTGCGGAATATGCATGAGTTATATAAGAAACTGTTAATAAATAAAATATATGGAACTAGACACGCGCTTTGGGTGAAGCATGACACGTCACCTCAATGGGGCGCTGTGCAAAATTCTACTACCAACTATAATCTCCCTGAAACTAGTTTTCAAAAAGTAGGCAAGTATGCATTAGTGGGTTATTGGATACATTTGTAATAAAGCTAAAAGGACTATACTTCGTGCATTGTATACTTAGAGGGCCTACTTCAGAGACGTACACAAACCCATAGTCTAAAATTACTTTGCAAGTGTTGCCAAGTTCTAACAGTAATTACACACACGCTATAAAACGTGCAAATCTTTGCTACCATCATAAAGTCTCTGGCTGCGGCAAAGATTAAGATATAAAGGGGCCTACACACTGGGAGATGTTGCTGAGCAATCTGAGCAATGTAGATCGCTTAGCACACAGCGATATGTCTGCGTTGAGTGATCGGTCAGGGCCCGTGTGGCCCACATCGCTATGGCCCCTACACCCGGAGTGATGTAGGGGCATTGTCTCGCCCCATTACACCTTTTGTCACTAATGCTGCTTTCAGACCGCATAACTGGCTTTGACCCTGTATTTGAAAAAGTTTCCAAAAACGGGTCTGCCAGGTAAAACCCCTTTCACATCGCAACTCTTAAGCGGTATATTACCGTTTAAGTGCCGTTTTTTTTTACACTGGCAGACCCGTTTTTGGAAACTTTCCAAATACAGGGTCAAAGCCAGTGCAGTGTTCAGCGTGGGGGTGATGTGAACACCCCCCCCCCCCAGGGGTTAACATCACCCCCACCCCCAGGGCTAACATCGCCCCCCCCCCCCCAAAGTTAACATCACCCCCCCCCCCCCAATGTGTTTAAGAAGCCCCTCTCCCCCCACTCCGTGCAGACGGTACCTTCCGTTGCAGATCCCGGCATTACTGTATGGACGGAGGCACTTATGAAAAAAAGTGTTTTTCTTAAAATGGCTGCCGCATAGGAAAACCAGTTTTAAAAAACTGTCTTTCGTATGGGGGCAGCCATTTTCCGAAAGTCACTTTTCTTATAAGAAAAGTGACTTTCGGAAAATGGCTGCCCCCATACGAAAGACAGTTTTTTTAAAACTGGTTTTCCTATGCGGCAGCCATTTTAAGAAAGACACTTTTTTTCATAAGTGCCTCCGTCCATACAGTAATGCCGGGATCTGCAACGGAAGGTACCGGCTGCACGGAGGGGGGTGGGGGGGGAGTGTGTGTTTCTTAAACACATTGCGGGGGGGGTCGGGGAAGTTAACCTGCGCGCGCGGGGGCGTCCAGTGCTATGAATATTTAATGAGCGCTCATTAAATATTCACTGCGCTGAATTTAGGACCCAGCTCATTGGCTGGGTCCTAAATACCGTTTCAGACCCGATTTTGATCCCAAAATACCGGGTCTGAAACGGGTAGGACCCTGCATTTTAACCGGTTTGAAAAAACTGTATTTTCAAACCGGTTAATTGGATCTGCACCTTTCAGACCGCACAGATTACCGTTTTAAAACGGTAAAAAAAGGCAATATACCGTTTCCAAAGTGCGGTCTGAAAGGGGCATTACATAGTAGATCCCCTTTGACAGATTGCACTCACTTGAAGATCCCGAAAGTGTTCATTGTAATCTAGGGCATAACCAACCACGAATCGATTGGGAATTTCAAATCCAGTATCTGTAATAAAATGTTACAAGGCATTAGTCGATTTTAATACACTGTAAAACCATTGGACTAATTTATTGTATCATAAGCAATTTCTTCTTCTTTCAAGTGAAAACCAGACAAAAAAATATTGGGAAAAAAAAAAAAAAGTCTGCATTTATTGTACACTGTTAAATATAAATTGTGTGTAATTGAAAACCTATAAGGTTGAAAAACACCCAAATTTGCTAAAGATTTAACCAATACGGCTTTCGCAGTGTAACACATCACATTTTTTCAGGAAAATATTTGAAATTTCAGATAACTTGCATATACCGTATATGAGGTGAACTGATTTGCTAGATTCAGTAATAGGATCATACATATATATTTTTATAAAAATATCCCCTCCCCCCACCCTGATGGGACATCCCGGTTGGCACAGCGGGGAAGGGCGTGGTCATAATGCAGCATATGTAACAGATGTGAGGAAGTGATCTGCAATCACATCAACATGGCCCCTCCCCCTTCTATACAATAGCGAGATTACAGATATTGCCGTCCTCGAGTGAAGTGGATGGCACTAAAAGGGATGTGGGAGGCAGCAGCTCTACACTATGTGACAGCCTGTTTCTGAATGGCAGAATGAGGTGGGATGCAGGCATTCTAACGAAGGCTCAAGTCAGTATGTGCGGCAAGATGCCGATCCGGAGTGGAACGCATATACTGTACACCTAGGAAAACTTTATTATTGGCAAAAGCTACTGTTGCAGACTGCATCACATGCATGGTTCCGGGTGGTAGATCTAGTGTCTAGATAGACCGTACCAAAAGGTCTACAGGGTCAAAACATCGACATGATAAAAGATATACAAATGACATGAGTTTTGAACTTACTTCACCATCCATGTCAACATAGAGGTAGAATATAATAGTAACCGAACAGGAAGCATGGAGAGCAATGCGAGGCTATGTGTTACACTAATTGGGGTCCATGTTGACAGTTGTTGACATTGACACAAAAAAATGGGGAAAAAAATCATGTGTACCCTTTTCATGTCGACATTTTGACCCTGTCAACTTTTCCCATGTTGACCTTTTGGGGTCAGACTTATTGACGGTCTATCTAGACACGGTCCATGTTAAAATCCACACCCCCAGCATATTCCATTTAAAATATGACTGGGTAATAACAGACAAAGAGCAGAAAAATGGAAAGCACATTATTAATAATAGATTGATTCAGTAGAGACTGGAGGGCCCTGCTCGCTTAGCCCCTCTATGTAAAAAGATCGAAGTCATGGGCCAGATTCAGTAAAGGAAAAAAGAAAAAGTAGTTTTGTATCTGGAACAAACCATGTTGGCAAGCAAAGAGGTGCAAATACATTTATATGGTTTCTCTGCAGGGTAAATACTGGCTGCTTTATTTTTACACTGCAGTTTAGGTTTCAGTTTGAAAACACACCATCCAAATCTATAGGTGCATGCACACTATAGGATATGCTCCATCATTAACAATGTTGGTAGGAATTCATGGGCAAAGGATACAGTGCATACACATCGAACAATCTTGTTGACGTTCAATGACGTCAACCAACCATCGCTCAGATCATGCAGTCGATGATATAGTAAACATTTGCCTGCATGTTCAGTTGACAGAGGAGGAGGTTTGTAAACGTCCCAAGGAAGAGCGCATCGTTAACGATATACTGCATAGACACACTGCATGCACAATAATATTGTTAATTAATCTGCTTATCTCCCAACTTTTGTATTCCTTAAAGCAGGACCGGTCAAGGCTGGCCCAGAAAGGGGGCGGAGCTAAGGAATGAGTAAGTGAGACCTGGAGTGGTTGGGGCGTGGCCTAGTGCCGCAACCTCAGTTTTCATAATTTTCAGGGGCGTGCTCAGCTCTACCTAAGCAACTGAGCAGCCCCTGGCTCGCTCCCGCCTCCCTCCAGGCGCACAGCATCTCTTCAGTGATCACCGGCTGATCTGCAGAGCAGTGGTGATCTTCGGCTCCCCCCAACTACCCCCTCATCTGCAGGAGGGACAGTCTCCAAATAACGGGGCTGTCACAATGCAATCAGGACAGTTGGAAGGTATGCGTCTGCACCACCTACAGTGCAACATTGTTTAATGCCAAAAAATGCAAAATCATGCACTTGGGTCTCAGAAATCCAAAGGGGATGCAGTTAAAATCCCGGCGGTCGGGATCCCGGCGTTCAGAATCCCGATGCCGGAATCCCGACCGCCGAAATATTCTCCCTCCTGGGGTGTCCACGACACCCCTGGAGGGAGAATAAATTAGCGTGCCGAGCGTAGCGAGGCACCGGGCCCGCTGCGTGGCGAGCGCAGCGAGCCCGCAAGGGGGGGCGATCCACATCCCCCCTTGTCGGCATTTCGGCTGTCGGGATTCCGGCGTCGGGATTCTGAACGCCGGGATCCCGACCGCCGGGATCCCGACCGCCGGGATTCAATACTGAATCCATCCAAAGACTCAATATAGTATAAATGGCACTATAATGGAAACTACTGAGGAAGAGAGGGATCTAGGTGTCACTATTTCAGGGGACTTAAAAGCAGGTAGGCAATGTAACAAAGCAATGAAGAAGGCAAGTCAGATGCTTGGTTGCATATGGAGAGGTATCAGCAGAAGAAAGAAAGAAGTAATAATGCCACTGTATAGGTCATTGGTACGACCTCACCTAGAGTATTGTGTTCAGTTCTGGAGGCCATATCTCCAGAAGGAAATAAATACATTTGAGACTGTACAAAGAAGAGCAACTAGAATGGTGCATGGCCTACATCACAAAACGTACCAGGAAAGACTAAAAGATCTTAATATGTATACTTTAGAGCAGAGAAGGGAAAGGGGCGACATGATAGAAACTTTCAAATATATCAAGGGTTTTAACAAGGTACAGGTGGGAGACATTCTTCACAGGAAGAGGAGCAACAGAACATGAGGACATGCACTGAAACTAGAGGGAGGAAGATTCAGGGGAAATGTGAGGAAGAATTTTTTCACAGAAAGAGTAGTAGATAAGTAGTAGATAAGTGGAATAGCCTCCCATCAGAGGTGGTAGACGCAAATACAGTAGTACAATTTAAACATGCTTGGGATAGGCATATTGATATCCTTACAAATAAATAAGGATCAAATATGGTTTGAGGTAACATGTTTAAACAAAGGGGCAGACTAGATGGGCCAAGTGGTTCTTATCTGCCGTCAAATTCTATGTTTCTATTGTTGTGCCCACTTGTATGCTTTTTTTCTTTTCTAAAAAAGCTGAACCAGGCCCATAGTCACCCTGCAGAGTGAAATACACCGGTCCGGTACACATTATATTTGCTCTGGTTTTGAGATTACGCTCTCTATATGAATACAGGTGTTTTTCAATTCACATGTCCCTTTAAATCCCCAAATAAATATTTTGGGTTTTGTTTTAATGGTAAAATCTGGAATATATGTTAAGAACACTTTGACAAATATGGTTTTAATAATTGGAGATTTTTATTGTTTGCTTGCTCTCATACAAACATCTTCTGACAAAAGTAAAAAATGCTGACACTACTCTCCCTCCCTCCCCAGCTGCTGATTATATCACTGTGACTACCAGCAACACACAGCTCTGCCTTCAGGGCAAATAGCAGAAGTAGAGCTAGGGCTGGCCCTGTGTGTACTAAGCAAGCCAGTAGTTTGGTTGGTATGTGCGTCTGGTGGCTTGGGGCAAACGGAAAGCACATTATTAATAATAGATTGATTCAGTAGAGACTGGATGATACAGTATGTCTCAGTATAAATGTGTTTTATATGGCCACTTTACGGTATTAAATCTACAGCTACGCTTTTACAAAGATATTTCACTTATACCCCTGTCACACAGCACCTAGGACCCCGGTATTTGCCTGGTCGGTGCCGTATGAATTCGACCTGGGTTATAAGAATGGTTAAACCCTGGTCGCCTTTTGTATAATGTGTGACCTGGGTTTGATGTGAAAGCACCAGATTCGGGTAGCAAATGTGAAAGGGTATTACACATATCCTACCATGTTGTATCATAATCTGTCCACATGGGGCACTGTTTCATTGGAGCCTATAGCCAATGTTTCACAATTGCTCAACGTTACAGTAAAAAAAAAAAAAAAAAAAGAATGCAGAAAGAGGTTCTCATTACACAAAAACAAAACAAGCAAATCAAATAAATGAATAAAATGTATATAATATAGATCTATATAGCACCATCTAGAAGAGAATAGCTCAAATCTGATTGGTTGCTATGTGCGATGGGCCAGATTCAGCTTTGATTGGGTGCACGCCACCCCCTGCCTGTTTTTGCATCAAACTGTGAAGTGATTGCAGTTTGGAGGAACATTATGGTCATCGGTTGCTGTGTCCTTATGCAACTACAGCCAGAGTAAGTCAAACTGGACTCCGGCTAACTACTGCAGCCCGGCTTAAGAGGCCAATAAAACGATCTCACAGTGCAGTCCTTGGCCGCGCCATTCTGGAAATGCCGGCGGCCCCCGGCCCTCCCTGCAAACTGCTCTGCCTGATTGAACACTGAATACCCTGCATACAAGTCCCCTCACTTAGGCTGAACCTTGCAGCTTATTCTCAGTGAGAAAGTCCAGAAAAACAGGTCGCGTGTGGGAAAAAAACACTATGTTGAAATCTCACACTGTAGGAGAGGATGTAGTAGTCAATCCAAGATCATAGAATGAATACATTAGATTCATCTTGGGTAGGAAAATTCATATTCTAACTCTGTTTTAAGTGTATGTTACTTATACCCCTTTTCCACTACCAAAAATAATCCGGGTTGATGCGTGGAGACGCGCACCGGCCCAGGTTTTTTGCCAGTGGAAATGCAAAATCCCTCCAACCTGGGTAGTTACTTGCGTTGGGCCAGGGATGCTCCTGGGCAGTGGAAACGGGTAACCCAGGTCGATGCCACCTTGTTCCCATTCACGCTGCTGGGAGATGCTCTCCTCTCCCAGTACTGTCCCGGCCCCACCTTCCGATGTGGTCAACTGCCCGGCTTTATGCCGGGTCGTGGCGCCAGTGGGAAAGGGTTATACCCCTTTTCCACTTGCAAGCTGGGTCGGGTTGCAAGTGTAAAAGGCTTGCAAGTGGAAAAGGGGTATAAGCTGGTTACTTATGCTGTAATAGTTAGGCCAATGTCTCTGCTGGTTGGACTTTACAATTGCCACAATACCAGATATTGATTATTTAAACTGAATGACTATCCACGTGTGATCCTAAAACAATGATCCGGAATGTGACTCATGGCACCAGTGGCCACCTGCGAAAATAAAACTCTGTGTTGTGCTGCTTGTCCATCTGTCGCACTGCGTGCCCGGCCAGAATTGTATTATTTATTTATAGTTTCTTATATAGCGCAGCATATTCCGTTGCGCTTTACAATTGGCCATAATGTGCCCCTGGGTAGTTATTAGTGTATCCTAATATTTACACCAATGAAAAATAACCGGACATTAAATACAAGGCAGCTGCAAATTCTGTGCTCAAATGATCTCTTTAGAAAGGACTCACAGTCTGGTCTGAATTTGTTGTTATCATCAGATCTTTTCACTAACAAGCTGGAAGCAAAAACAGAGGAGAGACAGTGATTAAAATAGGATACATTTCTGAAAAATAAACCCAACAAATAAAATAGGGCATAAAGGTTAGTAAGCAAAGACTATGCAGTTTTCTCAATACAACGTCAGCGTTTCAATGCAGTTCACATTTTCATCAGGACATCCTGAAGAAAATGTGAACTGCATTGAAATGTTGACAATAAGAATATCTCTCCTCGTTTGACTTATGATTCTAAACAATGATGAAGATCGCTTAAATCAAAAGAATTGAAATGATCATCCTGTAGGTGTAATTATATAGGTATTATGCTTTTGTTACATTAGCATTTTTTCATCCAGTTTATTTTATATTCATAGAGAGATTACTATTTTTTTGGGTAGTTCTAGTAAAATACAAATTCTGTAGTTTCCTGCAAACAAACGTCAATTCTCTAAAAAAAAACAGGAAAAAAAAAAAGAAAGAAAAAATAAACCACAGAAGAAAAACTTTCCCATCCCTACATAAAATAGTACGGCAGTTATGAGCGAGGTTGCCATGGACACGGGAATCTTTTGCATATTTGATTTATGGTAATATTAGGAGTCAAAACACAAATATCTGCTGTGTCTGTTACTAGGAGTACCGACCTTGCCACCTTCACCATCTTTGGTTTGTAGATTTCCAACTGGTCGAGGAGAGCTTTGATGGTACGTCCAGTTCCTATAACATCCTAAAAATAAGGAGATGGACTTATTGCCAGTTCCACTTTGTTTCTCGGCAGGTTTTTACCACAAAATATAGCATATAGCTGCTTGTGCCATGTTCATCTATTTACCAACTATATATCTAAAGCTGAATATAAGGTACTTATGTAATATCTGGGCTCCCGTTTTTCTTATGAGACTGCGTCCCCTCGCGGGGCTCGCTACGCTCGCCACGCTTCGGGCACGGTGGCTCGCTGCGCTCGCCACACTATATAAAATCAACTCCATGCGTAGTTGGATAGTAGGGGTATGAAAAAATGGGGTGCATTTAACATGGGAGCCCAGATAATACATAAGTACCGAATATAATGCTAAATAAAAACACCTTAGAAAGATGGGCTACATGCCAAACACATGTTTTACGTCTCAAAGATAATTTGACAGAGTTTTAATCAAGATTTGGCTTGATCACACGAATCCTAATTGCCCTGTAATTTGAAGGTATAACACATGCATTGCATTTAACCTACAGATGAAATGGGCCTCCACTGGATTTGAATATGCAAATTTAAACTTAATTTTGAAGTTGTGAAACTACACGTCCCATCATGCCTTGCCACAGTTTTGCTATTAGGGAATGCTAAAACTATGGCAAGGCATGCTGGGATGTATAGTTTCACAACTGCTGGAGGGCCACAGTTTGGACATGCTGGCTTTATAGGTTTGTATGGGGGATGCGATGCGGCCAGGTTTACCAATATTCAGAATGCAAAGCATACCCAATATCAACCCTTGCAGCTATCACCATCTGAAAATGGCAATAGCCCATTGTAGCCTACGGGCTACACCCCGGACTTGTAGCCGGCAGAGGATTCTCCTTGAACCCTCCCCGCTGTGCAGGTACGGTCATTTGGTGCTGAGCATGTGCAGCAACCCCGGCACCACACTTCTCAGGGATGGTCTCTTTTGAATTTCAGAATCTGGTAACATTGGCAGGATCCAATCTTGAGCGCTAATAGGATGCCAAGATCACACTGCAAATGCGATCAATGATAAATGGGACCCTTACACAATTTAACATGCAACACAGAACATTATGTTCCATTGTCAAATAGTACATGCAGGTCAGTCACGTTCCTATTACAGTGATAAAAGTTATTTAATTCAACACCTGTTTTTAGCTTCACTCCAAACATGCCTTCTGTCCCAGAAGCTGAGGGAGAATTGGGATTTTTGGGGTAGTGGCTACACCCCTGGAAAAATATGAAGATCTTCTGCATCCAGCTTGCTTCTTAATGAAATGGGCAGGGCTAAATGAACACAAATTGTTTAAATTTTTGTGTCACCCTTTCTAGACAGTCCAGTAAATGGCAGCATTTTGTAGTGATGGGGCGGTGCCTAAGGACGTGCCTTCTCCCGGAGACAAGATTTATACCACTTTTACACCGAGGCAAAAATCCGGGTCGGTGCATAAGGGATAGCAGAAAAGAAAAAATGTGGGTCCATTTCCCGGCTGATCCTACCCTGGTCCTGATCATAGTGGAACACGGGGAGGACCCAGATGGGGGGCAGTGTAAATGGGTATGGCGGGTCATCCGACCCGGTTCCCATTTACAGCAATGGGGGAGCCCAACCTCTGGGCCAAGCCTCTGCTGTACTGTGCAGACAGCAACGGAGGTAGAGAGGAGGTGAATAGAAGCCTGTGCGCAGCATATATTCACCTTGCGGACAGGGGGGGGGGGGCTATCAGTGCACAGAGGCTGGGGGCAACCCAGCAGCTTACCTTTGTACTGGGCTTGCCCCCAGCGTGGCAGTCCCAGCACTTGGGAGATTATGCCATCTCCAAGCGACCCCCCGCCCTGTTTACACTATGGTTCGGCCCCGCAGTGTAAACAGGAAAAATCCCGGGTCCGGCCCGGATTGGAATAAAAATACCGGGTCAGATCTGGGATCTTGGTGTAAAAGGGGTAGAATAAAGCAGGCAAGTCGGCTTCATTTAAAAATGTTAGTGTCCAAAACTGGAAAATAAAAATTCAAATAAATCATATTACTTACCTCTACAATGAGTACATTCTAAGGAGTAGAAAAACAGAAATAGAGAACGTTACTGAAGTGGCTGTAGTAGAAATTTGTCTCACAGAAGAACTAGCAAATAAAACATTAAGATTTTACTTTTGGTTGCTAAGGACAACATCTTCAGTTGTTGATACATTTCCTCACAGCAAATATCAGAACCGGACTACAAGGTGGAAGCAAATAAGCAATAGCAACATGGGACACAGGAGAGATGAGTATTAAACTATGGGTGCAGTGTGTGCCCTTAAGCCCAGAAGTCTGTCCTCCTAAATTTGTCTGACAGCTGCCTTCAGACTTAAGGGGGTATTCAATCTGGCGTCACGACTTTTGGGCTAGCCAGACAGCCGTGAACCGGTCCCATTCTCGGGCGGCTCAACGTCAGCTCGGCAGGTGGGATTCAACATCCCGCTTGCCAAGCACCGAAAAGGGGGCGTGGAGGCGATAAACTGACGGAAATCTTCGGGCTGCGGCCGGGAGCTCGACAATTCCCAGACGTTCTCGGCAGAACGGGCCCGTTCTGCGAGATCCCTGTTCAATGCTGTCAGAGAAGACAGCATTGAAAGGTTCCCACTGGAGCAGTGCAGAGCCACAGAGAAGAAAGAAACACTTGGTCAGTTAGGCCCTGCTGTAGTGTGCAAGAAAAATGAATAACAAAATACAATAAATAAATAAAATAAAAAAAACTTTAGCAACTCCATGCTGTAAATATGACACATGCCCAGCCCTGACTCTCTCGGATTCAGCAAGGACTTCCATTCAATTCACCATTTGAAGAAAAAAAAACAAAAAAACACACACATTGCCTTTACTGCGACTGCAGTCCACAATTCAAATAGCGGAGCCACATCAACTGTCACTTCAAAACAGGGGTGTTTTACAGAGGAAGGGGTCCCCTCCTCTTCGTAGAAGGTAAACTCTAGCCTTGTGCCAGAGCCTACTACACAGCTCTCCGGAAACATGGCGTCCGCCATTTTCTAGAGACTAAATTCCTACTGTGCATGAGCGGCAGCCATATCGCCAGCATTTGCCACGACTGCAGTAAAGTTAACATGTAGCCCTCCAGCTGTTATGAAACTACACATCCCAGCATGTCCTGCCTCAGTTTTAGATACTCCAAATAGCAAAACTGTGTCAGGCCATGCTGGGACTTGTAGTTTCTCAACAGCTGGAGAGCCACTAGAGACTTGTTTTTTTCTTTCCTATGAACAAAGTCATTAAATTGGTGAAAATATGTAAGTGGAGTCATTTCTGGAAATGTAAGGGATATATTAAATACCTTTCCAGTCAATTTGGACAGGTCCTCCCCTCCTATTATCTGCAGGTCTTCTGTGGACTTGTCATTCTGAAGAATTCAAGATGGACGAAAAAGATGAGAATTACTGGTAAACTTACACTTTAGCCACAAAGATTTGCATAGTACAGCTGTTCTCTAATTGTGGGTCGCCACCATCTGAGCATGGGGCTGTGACTCCATGTGGCTGACCGCCAGGTTCGTGACTGAGTGGTCAGTGATCCAAGGAGTCTGAAAAATCAGTTGAATTGTCTGTTACTTCAGACTCCTTGGATCACTATCAGGCTCCTCCCCTTACTCCAGTGCTCCGCCTCTCCCGTCCCACCCCGCAGCAGCTGCTGCTGCCACCACTGCGACAAAAGGACTGCACTCCTGGATTCCTCATCTACATGCAGAGATCCACAGGGGGCACACAGCTGGCAGTGAGGGCACTCCCGGATCCTGGGGCTTTTGAGCTGTAGGAAACTTGCAGATCAGACCGGCAGATTGCAGTCACACTCCAAGGAGCCAGCTCTCAATAAGCAGGACTCTGAATCTGGAGAATCTCTTGTAAGTAAGTGCAGTATTGGTGGGTCAACCATGGGCACCAGGAGGGGTGGTTCCGGAAAGCAGGAGAATAGAACATGATGGGAAAGGAGCAGAGCACTGAGCATAGAGTTTATGGTATGAGTCTGTGGAGGGGGGGGGGGGGGGGGGGGGAGGCAGGGAAAACCTCAATAAATACACACCCACTGCCTCACTCTTCTGTCACCCTTTTCAATCCCCCATTACCCACACATGTGGCGACCATTCTGAGGTAACTTGCTGTAATCATTATTATTGCCTGACAGGGTCCCGGAGCAAAATAGTTTGAGCACCCCTGGTATAGTATTACAGAAAAAAAAAAAAACAGAAATTGCAACAAAGAATGAAGTGTGATCAGTGAAAGGACACATTTCATCGTATTAAAAAGGGAGCATAAAATACATATTTAAAAAAGCAACGTACAGGAGGAAATTCAGAGGAAGAAGTATCAAGCCTTGAAAAGAAATGAAGTACCAACCAACCACCTTCTAGAAGTCATATTTCAAGAATGACTGTACAATGAAAGTTAGGAGCAGATTGCTTGGTGTTATATCTCTATCCATTGCTTGATATATTACCCCTACATGAAATATATAGTGCAACACCTTTTTTTTTGTAACCAACTTATGTCCCCATACACCAGTTTTGGTAAGCCTCACCCTTTTCTCAATGCCAGAAACCCCACCATGTGGCAGGTTTTTAAAAGAAATGTAAAAATGGTCCCATCTATGAATGTCACCACCACGATAAATAACTTTTGAATCAAACAAGAACCTAGTTTAGAATAACTTACGCAGTAACTTCTCAGCCTGATAAAGTCCACTCTCATGGAGATGAACCTCTCAGAATTCCGGCTGAGGTTCTTGATGTGTTCTACAAGATCTGTACAGAATCTGTATCCTCCCTTCAGCACACATAGGACAGTAATGCTATTGTCGCCAAGGTCTTTCATTATGTCGCTGGCAAGTCGTTCTACCCTGCGGAAACATACAAGTTATAGGTCTGTGAATGCAATGATCTGCCCATCACACAAGTAGTAGGAGATAAAGCAGATACCAGCAGGTGCCACGGACATTAAAGGGCAGATACAACCAGCTGCAAGCTCCCTCTAGGCTGGCACTTCTGCGTATTACAGGAAGTAAATCATCTAGTTGCTGACCCGCCTGCATTCTGCAGGAGACTCCCTGAAATAGCGGCAATCTCCCTCATTAGTCCAGCAATCTCCCTCATTTCACCTAGCCCACATTACACGGTTACATTTTTGGGGAAAAAAGGAATGAGAGATAGATAAATTTACATTGAATCATCAGCACCATTTCCCAGCACTTTACCAAGTATAGTAGCTCTTACTAACTGCTTTGGGGCTCATCTACATTTGGATAGAAGTCATTTTACAAGATTCCTCTCAGATGTAGCAGCACACACCCACGCTTCTAGGTGCCACGTTCACAATCTCTCCATATATGGAACTAGACACGCCCTTTGGGACGAGCATGACACGCCACCTCAATGGAGTTCTGTGCAAAATTCTACCACCAACTATAGTCTCCCTGAAACTAGTTTTCAAAAGTAAGCAAGCATGATCCGGACTGGCCCCCGGAGTGTCATGGAGCAATATTCTGTATGGCCAATTGATTCGCCCTTCTGTATGTGAGCTACGTGCAATTGGAATATATAATGTCAAATGACTAGGGGGAGATGAATCAAGCCTTGGAAAGTGGAGAAGTTGCCAAAAGCAACCAATCAGCTTCTGTTATTATTCAAGGATGCACACCAATGATTAGTTAAAACTTAAACTAGATCTAGAGACACCCAAACCAGTTTACATCCATCACCAGTTCAACTGTTATTTACTGGTCTCTTATTTTCATGTAAAGAGCCAATGTATGCAGCCCATAGGTAAAAACCGCCACTGCAAATAAGCATATAATTAATAAGTTAATAAGTTAAGTTTTAAACGAATCATTGGTGTGCACCCACAGTGCAATTCTTTCCTTCTTTTACAGTAATGCACCTCGATTGCCCAGATAGCACCCCCGCCCCATTACTGTAATAAAAGGCGGTCCTAACATATCTTGAAAATAAAGTGATACAACAATTCTCTTTGTGGGGGAGATGTACTAAGCCTTGAAAAGTGATAAAATGGAGAGTGATAAACAACCAACCAATCAACTCCTACCTTATATTTTTCAAACACAGCCTGTGACATGGCAGTTACGAGCTGATTGATAAATCACCAACCAATCAGCTCGTAACTGCCATGTCACAGGCTGTGTTTGAAAAATGAAAGGTAGGAGTTGATTGGTTGGTTGTTTATCACTCTTCATTTTATCACTTTTCAAGCTTAGTACATCTGGCCCTGTGTGCGGATCTCAACCCTCCTCCTTTTTTTGTCTGTTATTATTCAGCAAAGTCTATGAAATGACAGAAGTTTATTGGTTGCTTTTGGTAAATTTGGCTACTTTATCAATCTGGATGGATCTCCCTGGGATCAGCATTGCTGTATGCATCGGGCGCCTGGGAATCAGAATAAGCCACAACACAATCTTTCTAAGTTTTCCCCCGGTCTAGTTTCACAGGATTTGAAGGGCAGGCTTAAGAGTGTGTTATAGCTTATGCCGATTCCCAGGAACCTGATGCATACTGCAATGCGAATTCCACCGAGATCCATGCAGCACATATATACATGATAACATGTATGTATTGTGGCAGATACAGCATCTGTCCACAAGAAAGTAATTTGGAGGATTCAGACCAGGTTTCAGAGCACTAGCAGAACCCAGGCGTGTAATCAGCAGCACCTGGGATTTTCCTGATTTAAGGATTTTCAGGGCAGAGTCACCTTGATCTTGATGTGGATGAGCCACCCAAATCGATAGACCAGGAGTGGGCTATGGTAGGGACCATTGGAGCCTTGCAAGAGTCTTTTATGCTGAGATTGCCTGTATTCTACTGCCTGTAATTACAATTGTATATGGAATTAACCTGGACTGCTGTGATCTGCTGTTGAAAACAAACAAAGTCTTCAACTGAGTCCGCGTGTTTGTGATCCTGGTCACAGTATGCGCGCATATATGTGCCTAGCAATCCCCCTCTGCAACACATGGTTGGCACTGCAACTGCTGTTCATGTTTAAGGTCATGGAATCAATATTGTAGAGGTAGGACTTTCCACTGAGAATTCTTGTTGGCTGTCTGGGATGAAAGAATAATAATAATAATAATTTGGGCTTAATCCAGAGTTGTATGTAATCCAAAATTGATTTAATATTTAAATTCAGTTCTGACTTTCACATTTACTTATAATACCATCAAGCTCTCATCTCTCCGATGTTATGACACTTTAATATAGATTATTGTATTGTGTAGAACATTAGTTTCCAACAGGACACCTGAAAAGAGGGTGCGACCTCAAAGGAAAGGGGTGTGGTCTCACTGTACATTTTCATCAGTCTGGGGGCATGCCTTGCACTCCCAGAGATGCTGGGTTTCCCCCAGGTGCAGACTGGTCATTATGCAGATCTCTGGTGGGCCTACACATATCTGATGCCTTTTTTTGTTTGCTGCCATGTGCCGCCCCCCCCCCCCCCCCCCCCCCCGCCTCGTCCCGCAGACAGCTCACCATACTCATTACACCGCATTGTCTCCATTTATTCTGTTATTCCAAATTACGGTTTCCATATGCTGGGCATACCCCTGCGAACATAGGCGCGCCAATGCATCCTCAGGGTGGGTGGCTGACGTCACATGTCAGCTGCAGCACCGTCTGGAGCATCTTTTAGACATTCCAGGTAGTCAGCCTTCAGTCTCGGCAGCTCCCCCCGGAGCATTCTAAGGACAATCCAGTCAATGCTGCACTTTCTGATGACTTAGAGCCGTGACTAATCGATGGTTTTGAAAGCGTAAAATGTCCTTTAAATATATGACCGAGTGGATATAGAACATGGGATTCTTGCCATTACCTGTCCACGATGATTCCGTGAGGGATGAACACACATTCTAAGTCTTCACAGTAGTGGTTGGGCAGCATAAATACATCCAGGCTATATCCAGACCAAGTGTCCTGAATCTGCGGAGAACACATTTATTTAGTCATATAGGAAAAAAAAATTACTGCAACTTTAATCGTGACTTCAGTGTTGGCTAGTTTTTGTAAATATACATAAAAAAAAAAAAAGATCTAGAATGGGTATCAGAAGTATATGGCTCTATAGCTGATCTAGAAGTGACTGAACACACGTTATACTTACAGTAGATCTAGACCAGTGGTGCTCAACCTCCTTCCTCAAGTACCCCCAAAAGTTCATGTTTTCCAGGTCACCAGGCAGGTGGTGCACAGGTGCACTCAATTCACTGACACATTTTAAAAGATCACAGGTGGAGCTAATTATTTCACTTGCGATTCTGTGTGGAGACCTGAAAAACATGAACTGTTGGGGGTACTTGAGGACCAAGGTTGAGAACCACTGATCTCATAGGTACTCAAATTCTGTCCTCATGATCCCAAAGAGTACATGTTTTCCAGGTCTCCTCACAGAATTACATCCACCGGTGGATCATTTAGAATGTATCAGTGAGTAATGAATACACCTGTGCACCCGCTGGGTGACCTGGAACTTTTTGGGGTCCTGAGAACAGAGTTTGAATAACCTATACGTGGAGCACCAGTTAATGAAAACCCCCACTTCCAAATAAACTTGGTTACTGTAGCAGAGTCTACATAAAATAGCTACAATGGAAAAAGGTGGGCAACCGGGATTGGGAGAAATATATGGGAATCGGTTGCCATATGGCAGAGGCACTGTTTAACAATGGAATTTGCTTCATTTTAGCCACGTGTATACACAATGCTCCGTATTTTTCCATGGCTGAGGAGGGACCTAATTATGTGGGAGTCTGGCCCTGCCCACTCAAGTGGCCAGCAGCATTTCTTCTCTGGGATTCTGCCAGAAAGGAGACAAAGAAAGTTGGCAAGTATAGGCCAGGGCCAACTACCCCACCCCCCCTCTTACATGTCAGCAGCTGCTCTCCCCAGCCCAGGTTATACTGTGTGCAGGACTTGAGTGAGGAAAGTTCAGCAGCAGTAGTCTGCAGTGTGTGTGTGTGTGTGTGTGTGTGTGTGTGTGTGTGTGTGTTTCCTCTATTGTTGTCATACGAAAACATGGCTACGCCTCTTACAATTTGGCCATGCATATAAATATAAATACCCTTGGAATAGCTCTCTATAGGCCTGGGAGCTCTATATAAATACATACCTCCCAACTTTCAGGGAGACGGAGGCGGGATAGAGGGATGCCCGCCGTAGGCGCGTTGGAAAAATGTTGGGGTGTGGCCTAATTAAAGGGGCATGGCCTATAATCACAGCTCTCCACGAGGCCACGCCCCGTTTTGACGCTATGGGGGCATGACCCAGAGGCTCTGTGAGCCTCTAGCCATGCCCCCAGCCGACAGTGGGGACTCCCAAAAGCCCCCCCCCTCGCCACGGCACACTGCCGGCCGCGGGAATGTCCACGAAAACCAGGACATTCCCGCGGTTTTCGGGACTGTTGGGAGGTATGTAAATAATTCCATAAATAATTTTTTTTTTTAATAAATAAGTGTTTGACACAATGCGAGTTGTGTCTCTGATACTAAGGCTGACAGGTAAGCATTTGCATTTGGTGAAAGGACTGTGGATATGGAATTTAATTGTATTTCTGCACAAGATGAAGATTTTAAATTGATGGACAAATATATGCAACATTGAGTAAATAACTTCAAGGACCTAGAGGTTAGAAGGTATATATACATTGTACCCAAACCATGTGACCTGAGCTGGGCTGAGCTATGATACCACCTTGAACGATGCCTGCTCCCTGTCTGTCTGAATAAATCACATCACATAATTTATAAGAAATATGGAGTCGAAGGTCATTATACATTTTTACTCAAGTCATCAGGACCTTTACAGCACAGAGATTAAACTTAGTGTTCTAGACTTGGAGCTTCCCTTGAAGCAGAAGGCCAAATGTAGTGCAATATCCCCTATTTTAGGCTAAGCAGGCTATATGTGGCAAAGGGCCTCCGTCACCCATACAGCCTTTGCCGCTCCACCTCCTGTGACTTGGTTCTCCTTTCATGTACAGTATTATCTTGCATTATTATAACCAATTTCCTTTTCATTTCTCAAAATCAAAACGTCGGTGAAAATAGTGGCCTATACAATTTTGAGTGACGGCGTAAAAAAAAAAAAGTAGTAGGAAAGAATTAAAAAAGTACTTGTGTTCATATCTGGCAGCAGATGTGGCATTCTTAAAGCGCTTGGCTCCTTCAGTAGAAGTGGGCACAGTTCCCATGTTCTGTATTTGCTAAAGACATTTGTATTTGTATACTGACTCACTTCCCACACATAAAATTAAGTTTAATCCTTTGAAGCTGGTGGATAAATAATATAGTGCACTAAGGCAGTGGCGTAACTACAGCACCGCAGCACCCGCGGCGAGGCGCTCGGTAAGTACGGGCGCCGGGGGGCATGCGGTGCTATTGTAATGCCCCATCTCCCGCAGCGTTACCTATATTCGCTGCGGTGGTCCCGGCTCCCCTGGCTTCATTCTGCTATTGCGACGGGCTATCATAAAATGTCCGCCCCCATATAGCAGCCAGTTCTCTGAAACTGTCTGCTGTATGGGGGCGGCCATTTTGTGATGGTCCGTGTTTCATATCAGAATGAAGCCAGGATGGGAGCCGGGACCAGCGCAGCGAATACAGGTAAGTATGCGGGGGATGGGGGGCATGTGCGTCCGGAGTGGTGGTGGGCTGAGGGGGGGGGGGGGTGTTTTATTATCGGCGGGGGGGGGGGGCGCCGAAATGATAGTTACGCCGCTGCACGAAGGTTCACCGAGGCAACTAGTAGCACTTCATCTGCTGGGGAACTGCAAGGCACAGCATGCATTGCCACAGACTTTCTAGGCCCGACGGTCCGTAATCCCGAATGAAACTATAGTTGAGTCTTGTTGTGCGTGAGCAATTCACAGTGTGGGTGCAGAATAAATTTTTTTTTAATAAAAGCCCTGCAATTGTCAGTGGGAGAGAGTGTGCATGAGAGATGTAGATCTTGTGAAGAGTGTAGAGGTCGAGTTAGGATATATTTTGAAAGAAGCAAAGAGATGTACATTGGAGTAGTTTGGTTTATGGCCTTGTGTGTGAGTAAAAGTATTTTATATTTAATGTACAGATGTAGCCGCCCACATCTTTGCAGGGGCTGGCGATTCTATCGCCAGCCCCCACCAGCGGCCGGCTACTGTCAGGGGCGCACGATACACTTGCGCGCCCCGTGGCAATGGAGGTTGTAAGGGTCCCTGCTGCCTCCCCCGCCATCGCCGCCGGTCCCCCTCGACGCCCCGACCCCCCCCCCTGAACTGGGCAGCGTCTCCCTGAATTGGAGACGGGCGATACTGGATCGCGCGTGCGTGTGAGACGCACGTACGTCCCAGTCCCTATCGCCGGCGCTCGCCAGTGAAAGGGATCTGGTGGGCGCCGAAAAGGATGGCAGCGGCTCCATCTGTAGAAGAATACAAGTAAACAATGGAGACACTGACAAACAGATCTGCAGACAAAGAATATATGGAGGTAAGATTAGCCTTGCAGCTGCATTTAGAATGGATTGTAGTGGTGGTCCTTTTGGGAAGATCAGTAAGAGGACTATTGCAATAATCAAGGCGGAGATATGGAAGCATGGATTCGTATTTTCACAGTGTCTTGTGTAAGGTGTGGTTTTATTTTGGATATGTTGTTTAGATGTATGTGGCATGATTTTGAGACAGATTGAATGTGGGCAACAAAGGACAGCTTGGAGTCAAAGATGACACCTAGGCAGTCAGCGTGTGGGGTAGGATTGATTGTTGAGATCAACAGTGATAGAGATGTCAGGTTGACAACTACTATTGGCAGAAATAGAACTAACACTGTTTTGGAAATATTGGTGGAAATTTACTAAAGGAAATTTCTAAAAAATAGGTGTATTTGTATTCAGAAATACACTCATTTTTGACATTTACTATCCCGAAAATATGGCAATTCGTATTCGTATTGATGTGCTATCAATACAAATACGAATTGCCGTATTTTCGGGATAGTAAATGTCAAAAATGGGATACAAATACACCCATTTTTTACAAATTTCCTTTAGTAAATTTCCTGCATTAAGTTTGTGGCGAGAGGACATCCAAGATGAAACAGCAGAAAGGCATTCAGTGACATGGACCAATATAAAGGATGACTATTCTGATTAGGTTAGGTAGATTTGAGTATCATTTGCTTACATATGATATGGAAATCTAAAACAACTGATTCGTTTGCCAAGAGATGTGGTATAAGTTAAGAAAAGCAGAGGACTGAGCCTTGCAGTACTCCAACTGATAGAGGAAGCGAAGAGAAGGTTGATTCAGAGAAATGAACACTTAAAGAGCGATTTGATAGGTAGGCTAAGATCTAAGAAAGGACTGTGTTTTGAAGACTTAGGGATTGTAGTGTTTTTATGGAAGAGAGTGGTCAACCTTGTCCAAAGCAGCAGAGAGATGTAGAATAATAAGTAGTAAGTAATGGCCTTTAAAGTAGTGAATTATCTGGCCACTGCCAAGTCTAGTCACTGCTGTATCTCGGGAGTGTTGGGAACGAAAGCCTGACTGAAGTGGGTCCGATAAATTGTGCGAGTTAAGAAAGTGCGTGAGTGCAGGCAAGTCTCAAGTAGCTTGGAGGCTGAGAGATGGGAGAGAGTTTGGATCACAATTTAGTTTTTTCAGAATGGGAGTGATCACTGCATGCTTGAACAGTGAAGGAAAGATACCGGAGAGGGAGACAGATTACAGAATTCATTTAAGGTTGGGAAGAGCACAGGAGACAGAGGTTTATTTTACTTCATGTAGGGAATTGAGAAGGTCACTGAATGTTGAAGAGAATATCATTTCATTTAGGATCGAATTAATCTTGAAATTGAAGTAGGATGCAAGGTCTAGTGTATGGATAGCGGCTAGTGGGTTATTTAAGGGATGAGAAGTGAATGTATTAAAAAGTTGTTTGGCGTTAGAGGATTGAGCAGAGATGAGAGTATGGCAGTGTCCAGGGCATTACAAAAAGGAAGGTAGATAGTCTTATTCCTGAGGTAGTCACCTGGAGTACAAGTTTTACACCACTGATGTTTTGGAAGTGTTTTGCCATGGTTGACTTCTACGGCTACGTGAAGCATTATGGGAAGCTGTAGCTACTTCATCAAAGGCAATTACTGATTCATATGTGATGCAAACGTCTCAGGAGAAGTGATTGTAAAAATAGTTGAGAGCAGTTGTCGCAGAGAGTTGAGAGTTCTTCTGTATTGATTGTGTTTCTTGTTCTGTAAGTTTGAGGAGGATTGAAGGACTTCTCCGACATTGACATTGAAGTAATGGGAGAAGACCATGGAGGTTATAAGGTTGTGATCATAGAGAGGGAAAGGGATGATAGCAAATTCAGAAACGGAGCATGGCCTGGTGAATACAAGATCAATGAAGTACCCTACTAATAAGTAGATGAGTCAGTCCTTTGGGAAAGGCCAAGAGAGGAGTTTAGAGAAAGTAGCTTGGAGGCATGAGCCACAGTTTTTGAACTATCAAAAGGGATATTAAAGTCACTTATGATGATGGTGGAGAAGTCAGAGGACGGGAAGTGAAGGAGCCAGGCAGAAACTCTTGTAGTAATTGTGTGGGTTGCCCAGGTGGGCAATAGATAGCTGTAACATGCGGAGTAAAAAGAAGCGCAAGTCCTGATTGAATGTACTTCAGCTGAACCTCACCTCAAGGTCTGACATTTTACAGAACATCAAAGTGATCTTGCTCTATTTGAGGAACATTTTGAACAATTAACCCAATCAGTACACGTTTGTCATTATTCGAATTAGAAAACACAAATATACTTACCACCATTCCTTGGCCCTTAGAGCTGGGAGTCCAAGATACATTATTATCCATTTAATTATATGGAACTTGTCACAACTGCAGGAAGAATAAAAAATAATTGTGAGTGTTTAAGATGCAGTCACAGTCAGGGTAAGGAGTGTAAACTGTGCAGCCTAAGAGGTTTCATTTAGAATTACCCCGTCTTCTAACCTTCAACAGTTCATCATCTGCACTATGTACCAGACCTCTAGTGTGATCCCTTCTTCCAGGTACAGAATACCCTACTCTTTGCTGTGCAATTCGAAAAGAAAAAACATTCACACAGGAAATTACACACTTGAACCATTTTCAGGCAAATTGGAATGACAAATCTGGCATATCGTTAAGTGTGTATGCCGGATATGGGCCCTCCCACAGTCATAGACAACATCTTCTGGTGGACTCTGCTGCAGGGTCCACCAGAAGATATTGCAAATGATGCCATGTTGCCGAATGCAGCATGGCATGTTAGAGTTCACTGTTGTCCCCGACATTGTGCAAATGTGTATGTACTTGCCAATGCAGGGTCCTGTCGCCCGTCAAATTGGCCGGCTACATATAGTTCCGATATGTAGCGGGTCTTATGGGCCCGCCCTAAAATTCATGTGGATACTGCAGCTTTCTTGTCAATTTAATTTAGCTTCCATTTACTGTACCAAAAGGTGGAAGCAGCAGATAGTGGGCCGGCGTATTCGCTCCGGGGATCGATTGTGCGGCCCTGTGCATGGGCGTATTTGTGCATGTGCAGGGCCGCTGTACAAAAGGTTTTGGTGACTATGATATTACCCGAGGCATTCGTACAAAAAGGGGGCGTCTGGAGGGGAATGCAGGTGGGCTGATGCTTGCCGGAGGGAGATGGCTGACAAGAAGGAAATCGTCAGTTCCGACTGACTTATTTCCGAAGTGGAGAGAAATCATTCGATGATCCTCCTTGGCCGCATGAGAGGGGATGTGTGTATGTACATCCCCTCGCATGTTACTGAGGGGATTCAGCGGCGGGGGAGGGGGGGTGTTAAGATGCTTAGCGAGTGGTGTTGAATCACTCCAAGTGTTCATTGAAGGAATGTAGGATACCTCAATGGGCATTTTATTCCCTCCAATAGGAACTGTGCTCTTCTATGTACATTTTGTTAAGCTTACACAAGACGTGACTTAAAGAATTATGCCCTACCACCTCTGTCTGACGCAGCGATTTTCCTCCAATGCAGCCTGCTTCACTAGGAAGCGGGTGGTGATGCGGGAGTCTCGCCATCACTCGTAAATGGGTAGCACGGACACACCTTACATTACATTAGGCCATGGGTCTAAGTGTGCTGAGTTTGGAATACCTAGAGGAAACCCCACACAAGCACGGGGAGAATATAGATTCCCCACACAATCCAAAAATATTCTTGTAGGCTAATTGGCTCCCAGGCAGGGTTTATATATTCTCTGTAAAGCGCTGCAGAATATGTGTGCGCTATATAAATAACTGTGCAATTTCCTGTATGTTCCCATCTGGCCAGATTCACTGGGAAGCGGGAGGGATGCAGGAGATCTGGCCACTCTTCTGTGAGTACATGGGACTGCATGAAAAAATTGTGAGTCTCCTGCAACTTGAAGCAGAGTAGGCAAGTATGGGCTATTGGCTACATATTTCATATGTTTTCAAGGAGAGATCAGCAGAGCGTGCATGTATAATAGTGTAGTATAGCTCCCAAAGAAGTACAGAGTCCATAATTAAGAAAGTGACCCCATAGACGCACGCTTTACTTTGGATTTATACCTGTAGCAAGCATGCTTAACATTATTCCTTCAGATACAAAAAAGTACAAACTGTTGAAGTATTGCCTATCATCACGGGAAAGGGAGGGGGGCAAGTCCCCAGCATTGCCACCAGTCTCCAGTGATCCCCCCCATTGGTGATGTAAGTTACATCATTGTAGCCCCTCCCACTGCTGGGTAATGCCTGTAAAACCAGCATTTCAAAGCAGGGGGCGTGACCACAATGACACAATCGCACTGATCATGCCCCAAACGGCGCATTTCCCTCATAGCTGTGCCCCATCCCACCCCTTTTGTCATGCCAGTGGACCCGCCCCCCTGCCTCATGGAGCTGGGCTGGCTGCCCTCTCTCAGAGGGGGCAGCCAGAAAGTAGGCAACCCTGAATTGTTGACAATGACATGTACGGTCACCATTTTCAGAATGTAGACTTGTTCACAATGTTGACATCATGATCTACCAGGCCACCATGTGAATGTCGAAATTATGAGTATACCAACGGTTAGGGGCCGTCAAGCCCGCTGCTGCAGGGAGAAGGATAGAAGACAAACAGGCCCAGTTCATCATGTCGACATATCATTTGTGCAAGGCTTGGGTCACACATTACATTTTAGAGTGCCCCATTTAGCAGGAAGGAGTCTGCACATGGTCCTCTTTGCGGCCGGCTACACAGCCGTGCAGCATCCACCAGATACAACTGCAGCATGCTGTGAACATGATGACATGACAGGGTATTGTCTAATCGCTGTGCCCAATTACCCCCCACAAATGACATAACTCTCTTGTTGGATAAAATTGGCCACAGCAGCCATCTTTATTGAAACAATACAATTTTTAAACAATAATCCAAAAACATTCCCACGGAAGGTGGTCCCCGAGGCCCTCAATAAATATATATCCACACCTCTAAGCACTTCCAGGAGCTCTTACCCCCAGCCGATAGCGATTGGCTCGAGGGCACCAATTGTACACACCCAGTGCTCATTAATTAACCTCACCCAGGGGAGTCCAGCCCCCTCATAGGGCCCTCCCCGCCGCATAATTAAGCCTCAATGCCACCAACCTCGAGGACCCCCCTCCGCACAGGCCACTGTGACAAAAAGACATCCTATCAAATATTCTACCTAAACTATAAAAAATAGGGAAGGGTGGGTGGGAGCTGTTGAGAAAATCTCCCAGTGACCCCTATTTCCCGCCTGAACCCTGCTTATAAACCCCTCCAACACCCCGTTAAGCCCCTCCCCTTATGACCCTCTCCTTAGACACCCCTCCTATGACTAACCTGCTAGTCAGCTCCCTACAAACCCTGTCAGGGGAGCCTACCCCCAGGCTTTGCCTCCAGTCCGGCTCCTACATGACAGGGTATTGTCTAATCGCTGTGCCCAATTACCCCCCACAAATGACATAACTCTCTTGTTGGATAAAATTGGCCACAGCAGCCATCTTTATTGAAACAATACAATTTTTAAACAATAATCCAAAAACATTCCCACGGAAGGTGGTCCCCGAGGCCCTCAATAAATATATATCCACACCTCTAAGCACTTCCAGGAGCTCTTACCCCCAGCCGATAGCGATTGGCTCGAGGGCACCAATTGTACACACCCAGTGCTCATTAATTAACCTCACCCAGGGGAGTCCAGCCCCCTCATGGGGCCCTCCCCGCCGCATAATTAAGCCTCAATGCCACCAACCTCGAGGACCCCCCTCCGCCACTAAGCACGAGGTTAAACCCTTAACCCCGTGCGCCCCCCCCACATCCGGAACGCTGTTTCTATTCCCTCTTGTAGTCCCAAAGACCAAACATCTATCCCCTCAGCATTCAGGTGCACACCGTCACCTCTCCAAAATGCCCCGGCACCAGACTCAAGTTCCCTGTGCCTCACCACAACAGCCCCGTTCCTGGCCATAAAACGCCCAATCGCCCTGTTAACTTTAATCCGTGCCTTATTGAGCTTGTCAGCCGACCTCGCATCCCTCCAATAATGGCGTGGCACGATGTCTGACCAAACCGTGATTAATTCCGGAAACATTGCCCATAACCGTAGGAGATCAAACTTGATATCCCGTATCAACTCCCTAAATGGTCTGCCCCCAAGGTCATTCCCGCCCACATGCAAAACTAATATGTCGGGAACCCTATCGAGCCGAACAAAACGGTGAAATTCCTGCAGCACTCCACTCCATACCATACCGCGTTTTCCCAGCCAGCGAACCACTGCCTCCTCTCTATCCAAACCCAGCTGGCGGCCGTTCGGTCTGACATCAGCCCGTAAAGCTCCCCAAAAGACATAAGAATGTCCTAAAATCCAAATCAGGCACGGAGGCTGCCCTAAAACAGAAAAAACACAGTCAACCTCAACAATCCCCTAAACGAACATAAGACCGAAAGCGAGACGATTCCCACCGCCCAATACGCTTAATCAACTCATCCCCAAATCCCATTCTAGCAGCCTCAGTTGCGGCCCCAATGCGGAAAGAGTGACCCGCGTATTCCTCCCCCTTGAGGCCCAACGTCCGCAGGACTGCTCTAAACACACCTGTGAACTGAAACCGTGATAAAAAGGATCCATTCCCATGCATTAGCAAAGGATCCCTTTCCCTGCCCACTCTGACCTCCTTAAATATCCTCAGCCGTGCCACCGGGCACATATCTGAGCCTGGTACAGAGAAGAGAACTACCTTCTTCCCCCTCCCTAACTGATCCGTCTTAGACCTCCTCACCACTAGCTCCACCCTATCCGAGTATAAATCCACATCCTCTCCTAACAAACCTCCCGGCCTGGACACGCTTGGACTCACGAGCTCCCCAATCCGCAGTGCCCCGAAGAAGGCAAGCGAAAAAGCTACCCCGAACAACCTTTCCTCGAAATTGGAACTACAAACCTCCCCTAACTTCATGCCCATATTCTGTAACAACTGGAAAGACACCGGCCTTCTCTGATCCTGTCCGACATGACCTCTCCTCCAACCTTTTAAAGCCTGCGCAATCAGGAAATTCTTAGTGACGTCAGGCCTGCCGCCTGCACGAAACCCAAAAGCCAAGCCCGCCATGCAGCGCGTGATTTTTGCCACTGACCAACCAATCTCCTTACAATGGCCTATATATAGCAAGACAGCCAACTCGTCATCATCCTCCTTCAGACCTACTACCTCACGCCATTCTAACCAGCTCCGCCATTCCTGATTGTATGCCGACCAAGTATTCGGGACCAAGGATTCCCTGATGAGCTGATCGACTACCCGTCCAGCAGAGCCCAGAGCCGACTCGGGAACCCGGTCCCCTCCCTGTCCGCCTCTGGTGCCAACTCCCGAAAACGCTCCCACTGTGAACGAGATAAAGCATCCGCAATGCCGTTAGAGACACCGGGAACGTGCCTAGCCACAACCCACAAATTCAAAGCCAGACATTCCAATACTAACTGCTGCAAAATAGTGACCACTGACGGTGAAGATGCCGACAATTGGTTAATAGCCATGACAACCCCCAAATTATCGCAGTGAAAACAAATCTTCCTATTGCGGAATAGCTCCCCCCAAACAACTACTGCTACCAAGATAGGAAACAACTCCAACAATGCCAAGTTTTTAACCATGCCTCTCTGCACCCAAGACTCCGGCCACCGGCCTACACACCAATGTCCCTGGCAATATGCCCCGAACCCACCACTCCCGGCCGCGTCTGTGAAAAGGTCTAGCTCAGTAGCGACGCATGTGTCTGACATCCACAAAGCTCTGCCGTTAAAAGCTTCCAAAAAAGTTTCCCACACCCGCAAGTCCCCTTTCAACTCACTACCTAATCTGACAAAATGATGAGGAAGAACCACCCCTGCTGTCGCTGCTGCCAGCCTCCTGCTGAAAATGCGGCCCATAGGCATAATGCGACACGCAAAATTCAATTTGCCCAGCAAGGATTGCAATTCCCGCAATCTAATCTTCTTCAACAGCAATGCCCTCCCTACCTCGGCCTTCAAACCCAGCAATTTCTCCTCGGGCAAGCGGCACTCCATATTCTCGGTATCAATGACAATACCCAAAAAACTGATCACAGTCGCAGGGCCCTCCGTCTTACCTGGAGCAAGCGGGACCCCAAAGTCTGCCGACACCCTTTCAACAGTCCTCAACAATAAGTCACATACTCCGGTCCCCCCAGGACCAATACATAAGAAGTCATCTAGGTAATGAATAACTGAACTACACCCAGAGACATCCTTAACCACCCACTCCAAAAAAGAACTAAAGGCCTCAAAATAAGCACATGACAAAGAACAACCCATCGGTAAACAACGATCAACAAAAAATTCCCCGTCCCAACAACAACCCAACAAACGCAAACTGGTTGGGTGAACCGGCAGCAAACGGAATGCCGATTCAATATCAGTCTTTGCCAACCTGGCCCCTTTCCCAAACCGCTTCACCCACTGAACAGCCGCGTCAAACGATGTATAAACCACCGAGCAGATGTCAGGGTCAATGCCATCATTGACCGACGCCCCTTTTGGAAAAGATAAATGGTGTATAAGACGAAACTTGTTCGCCTCCTTTTTTGGCACCACCCCCAATGGAGAGACTATCAAATCTGGCCATGGTGCCGACCCAAAAGGTCCAGCCATACGACCCAGCTGCACCTCCTTACGCAGTTTATCCTGCACCACCTCTGGATGCTCCCTTGCAGACTTCAAATTCCTCCTCAAGCCCCCTGAAACCTGCACGTCGGAAGGTATCTTAAAACCTTCCCTAAACCCCTCCTCCAACAACACGGCTGTCTGCTGGTCAGGATACCTACGCAGATAGCCCAGCATCCTTTCCAGCCGAACCGGTGTCTCCCCCTTTTGAATTACCGTCCCGTGACTTCCCTCTGAAGCATTTATTTGCACCATGGGTCCCTCCACACGAGGAACATTCATGTTTAAATTTGCATTTTGCCCCAAAACGACATGACCCGTCATTAAAGGCAAAGCAGAGTCCCTTCTGCATGGCCGTCCCATTTGTGGCCTCCCTCGGCCCCCCCCCCCCCCCCCCCCACGAAAGGGCTGCCCACTTTTTGTGGGAGCCGTCACCTTTAACCATAAAGCAATATCCTTATGGTCCCAACGTATGTTAGGGCGAACAGCCTTCCTCTGCCTAAACTGCTCATCGTACCTGAGCCAAGCCAAGCCCCCATACACACGGTATGCCTCTCCTATCGCATCCATGTAACAAAACAAGCCTGAACAATTGTCAAGTGCCTTCTCCCCAATCACACTAGCTAAAATAGCAAATGCTTGCAGCCAGTTCGTGAATGACCGCGGTATCAGCCGATACCGCCGCCGTTCCTCCTCCTCCTTCTTCTCCTCCTTACGGGGCCTATCCAGATTAAAACGCTCTAAAGGGAGCAATGAAAATATATCAACGTATTCCCCTTTCCAAATCTTCTCCCTCACCTCCTGCTTCAGGTGGGCCCCCAATGGCCCCTCAAAGCATACATACACCTCCCCTTTTGCAGTGTCACTGAGCCTCCCACTCTCCTCCTGCGTCCCAACACTGCCCCCTTCTGCCCCTGCACTACTGCTACTTTGCTCACCGCCGGATACCGGCACCCCGCTGCTCACCGGCACCCCACTGCTAACCGGCACCCCACTGCTAACCGGCACACTATTACTGACTGGCACACTAATGCTAGCTGGTGTGCCCGCATTCTGCGGCACCCATGCTGCCGCCGGGGACGGCCCCGCCCCCTGCCACAAACCCACCAACCAATCTGCAAAACCACTCAATAATTCAGTAAAACCTCTACTCATTTCCCCTTGGAGGGCTAACCCTCCCCCCCCCTGACTCTGCGCTAAAGCATTAACAGACATAGAGACAGACTCACCAGGCTGCCTGGGGGCTGTGAACCCAGCAGCCGCAGGTCCAGTGTCCTGACGAACTCCAGCCAATGAGGAAGGACCAGGTATTTCTCCATCATCTGCTGACGCTGCCATCTCTCTTCTCCTGTCATCCCGACCCTCAGGTACAGCACCAGCCGGCGTGACCTCGTTGGAGGCGGAGCCAGCTGTGCGCCTCTCGCTCCGTGTACCAGGCCTGCGGTCCTCAGCCTGTACTTCTGCCCCCCTGGCACGACTCACCCCGCGCTGGGCAGCAGCATGCCCCGCATGCCCCACCGCACCAGGTCCAGTACCACGCAACGCCGGATCTTCTTGCACGTGGGGGGGATTCCCCCCCTGCGCGGAGGGTTCCGCCTGCTGGTTGGATTCCTCCCAGACCTGGTCCTGCGGACGGAAGGTGCCCGGCCCGCAGCCTGGCCTGGAGGGTCCCTAACGGGGCTCCGTGAACGGCGCTGAACCCTGGGGGACACAGATGGGCTAAAGCGCTCCGGAGGCCTGGACCTCCGAGGCCGTGCACCCGCTGGAGCAGCCTCCTGCGTTGCTGCTCCCAGTCCCCCCAGCAGACCTGACATCTGCTGCTGCAGCCACTCAGCCCCTCTGGTGCCAGCTGCCTCCCTGAGGGCAGCAAGCGCAGCGGATACCTCCGCATCAGCGTTGCCTGGGGAAGCCATGGGAGATGTCACGCTGCTTAGCTGTTGAGAAAATCTCCCAGTGACCCCTATTTCCCGCCTGAACCCTGCTTATAAACCCCTCCAACACCCCGTTAAGCCCCTCCCCTTATGACCCTCTCCTTAGACACCCCTCCTATGACTAACCTGCTAGTCAGCTCCCTACAAACCCTGTCAGGGGAGCCTACCCCCAGGCTTTGCCTCCAGTCCGGCTCCTACAGGATGACTGAATTTCAACTAGAACACATACAGAGTGAGGCCGTGCTGCAAACCCTGCTACTTACACACCGTGGCACTGGCCGGACACAACAGATCCTGTTCTGCAGCATCCTATGAAACCGCAACGTGTGGCTTATATTTTGAACACAAAAACCTGTGGAGTGTATTTAATGCTGCGGCAAGCGGCAGCGAGGAGGGTTTTGTATGATGAGGATGGCTTATTTTTGGCAAGGAAAAGCCATTCTCGCGGTCCAATCCCCCTAGCCATATTCAATGTTTGGGAGAAATCTTTGCCGTCAGAGGACAACGAGTATCCCCTTAAACGTAGAGGTTTGCCGCAAATGCAGTGAGCCCGTTGCATTTTGTGGCAAGCCCCGCCGTTACCTCCTCGCTGAAAGGAACCAGCAAGGTGGAAACTACGAGTGAAGGGGATGGCGAGGAATACTCTGATGGCGAGCTATCGGCACTGTTCGCTGTATAGCTTGCGTCAGGGGCTTGCTGATGACATTGAATATACCTCACTGTATGGCCCAAGCCTAAACACAATTGACCAGATGTACTAAAGGTGCGTACACACTGGGCAATTTTTTTTTTTACATTTCACTCCTTTTGGTCCTTCTGAGTGATGTTTAAAATAATCGCACAGTGTATATGCTACAAACAACACATGCACCCCCCCCCCCCCCCATATGTGCATGCACAGTGACATCACTGAATCATTTTATCACCTCTCCAAGATGAATGGTCAGTGCCTGCTGCATGGCGACAATTCAACCATATTGACATTCTCATATCAACTGACATGCTGTCAACAAAACATATCACATTGTACACAACATAGATTAAGAAAAAACAAACAAGAAAAAACAAACAATGTAATTCAAATATATATTAAACATGTGTGACATACTAGCAATCCCCAAAATTATTCTACTTCTTCCTTAAAAACAAAAAAACATTTAACCTTAAATATTGCATCTCAGTAATAATCGGTAATCCGTACAAATTACGCCCACATACAAATAAGCTACACCCCTTTGAGGCTGTACATGGGGACTGTCTGGAGTTGGAACCTGGAGGTATAATTATAAAAAACACATTATAATAGTTAGGTTTGCACCTTTAGTAATTATTTTTTTAAATGATTAACAATTATGTATATGTGACGGTATATTCCGTACTTCTGGAAGCAAAACAGTAATAAAACAAGACTGGGTAAGAACATACAGAGGAGTCACTATTTACTAACCTGCTTGGAGAGAGAGATAAAGTACCAACCAGCAAGCTCCTGACTGTCCCTCCTTTTCAAACACAGCCTATGACAAGGCCCCTAGGAGGTAATTGGCTGGTACTTTGGCCATTATTCTGGTTCACTTGCAAAGGCAAATTCCTTCTGATATGGACAAACACATGTGCACTGCAGGTGGGGCGGATGTAACATGTGCAGAGAGAATTAGATTTGGTTGGAGTTTTACTTCAAAGTGAGATCTATACTGCAGTGTGAAAATAATAAAGCAGTCAGTATTTACCCTGCACAGAAACAAAATAACTCGCACAAATGTAACTCTCTTTGCACGTTACATCTGCCCCCCTGCAGTGCAGCATGGTTTTGTCCATTTTATAAGGAATTTGCCTTTGCGAGCGAACCAGAATAAGGGTCTTTATTGCCATCCACTTTATCTCTCTCCAAAGCTTAGTACATAGAACCCTTTGAGGTAAAGGGGACCTACAGTAGTAGTTGCAAGCTTACAGTCTAAAGCATGCTGTTACCATGGTCTTTCCCTCATTACTCAGTCATCTTACATAAGGTCAGAGTTCACACATACCCAGACAACGACCACGAAACACTCACAGATCCATGTGCGCAATAACTCCCTAAAAAAGCACAAAGTGACTGAACCCTTGCATCTGTTGCAGCTGAGCTAGCACTTCACTTGGTCACCATAGATCCCCTTTTAGCAACTAGTCCTCAGCTCACCTCAGCTTTCCTTCCGGTCTTTAGAGCAATAAAGGAAAAAGGGGAGAAAGGGAGGCAGCCTGCTCTGAGCTGTGGGGGAAGGAGGGCTGAGGCTCAGCTGAAAGACTCTGCTTGTTTCTCTCTAATTTGCTGGCATTCTCAGACACCAGGGTTAACTCTCTCAGCTCTGCAGTGGAATGCAATGCATATTAGTTAGGTAATTTGAGCCCAGTGCTAGATGTGGAGAGATGATCATATGCTTCAGAGAGACCCTTCTCAGGCCAGTACAGCTGGTTCTGTACAATCGTCGGGTTGTTCTTTCATCTCGGTCATGCGATATCTTAATTGGGACAACACACGGAGCGATTTTAGGACATTTTCTAAGCGATCATCTTCTGAATAGATCACTTAGAAAATGACCCAAAATCGTTCCGTGTGTAGGGACCATAGCAAAAGCAATGTGCAGCCCAACACGGCGCTATCACCCATATACTGCATGAAGTATAACTCGTCAGATTGCCAGAGTTTTTACCAAAGAACACTAGCCCTGCCAAGTGGCGTAACCAGAACATCGGCTCCCTCCTCCCTCCTGTATCTGTAACCGGGATCCGCAGATCTACCTGTCTGTAGTCCCGGCGCTCCTCTTGGCTCCTGCTATTGAAAAATGTGCCTCACAAAATGTCTGCCCCCTTACAGCAGACCGTTTTTAAGGATGCTAGAGGAGGCCGCCGCCTCCTCTAGCATCCTCAAAAATGGTCTGCTTTAAGGGGGTAGACATTTTGTGAGGGAGATTTTTCATTAGCAGCAGGAGCCAGGAGGAGCGCCAGGACCTCAGACATGTAGATCTGTGGGTCCTGGCCACAGACGCCGCGGCGGCAGTAAGTGGAGGGTAAGGCAGGACAGCGCAGCCATAGGCTATTGCCTGCCCTCCTGCATTCTGCAGGAGACTCCCTGAAATAACAGCAATCTCCCTCTCTCCCTCATTAGTCTAACAATCTCCCTCATTTCACCTAGCCCACAACACACTGTAACATTTTTGGGGGAAAAAAAGGAATGAGAGCTAGATACATTTACATTGATTCATCAGCACTAAACTAAACATCAGCACTAAAGGTGCCCATACACACTGCGAGAATCGCATACGTTATGGGCTAGATGGCATCGCACGGCATGCATGCAATGTGTGTGCGATGAGATCCGAAAGTAGTACAAAATGTATGTGCAGCACTCGTGACTGAGGGGGAAAGGAGGGGAGAGAAGGAGGAGATGGAAGAAGAGGGGAGGAGATAGAGGTGGCGGAGTGTTAAGGACTGGCAATGGCACTGGCACAGCACATTGAGAAGAGGGAAGGAAGGGGAGGCGGCCCTGGTGCCTGTTCGTCATTTGATTAACAGCTGACAGGCGCAGGGAGCAATGGGTAGGGGGTGGATCCGGACATGACATGTCATCCACGCATTCACAGACAGCGCTACATGCCTCAGCGCAAGTGTCCGTGAGGAAGAGGGGGCAGGTTGCAGGAGAAGGACAGTGTGTGCGCGGTGCAGGGAGCTGCTCAGCCTCTCCATACTGCCGCCCGCTGTCAGACAGGCACTGCAGGCGGCGTGCAGGCTGTGTGCACTCGTGGTGCAGGAAGCAGCTCTTTATGCTGCCGCCCACCCGCTGTCAGACAGGCGCTGCGGGCGGCATGCAGGAGGCAGTGACAGTGAGGGCTGAGGCAGCTTTAGCAGAGCAGGGAGGGAGACAGCGCCTTTTCAGCATGGCGCCTTCCTGCTTTGCAGGAGCTGCTGAGTGGGTAGCGCCGGCCCTGAATCTAGCATTGCTCAGATTGCTGGCATGCGTCGCTACGTGTGTAGGCCCCATAAGAGTGTGTTCGCAACTTCAATCAGGTTTTATTGGAAGAAAACCGGTTGCATCTGAAGATCAAGTTTTATGTGCAGTTTAATTTTCATCAGGTGCAATGGCCCAACATTGGATATAAAGTGTGGGCCGTACTTGCCAACTCCGGGAGGGAGCAGCCAGGTTGGTCTGGGTATGGATCATAGGATAGACAAGCATTAGGTCGACATGGTTAGGTCAATAGAGTCATTAGTTCAACACAAGCAAGGTCAACATGGAGCGTTTCACTTTTTTGACCCGAATGTCCACACAGTCGCCATGGACACTAAAAAAGTGCACAGTGCTTCACTGTGCTCGGCATGCGTCGGGCACACTATTTTATTCTCTCACCATACCCTAGTGGCTGGAAGGGGATGAAATACCGCCTGTTGACACATTTCGGCAAAAAAAAAAAAAGGAAAAACTTCTGCCGACTTAATGCTTGTGTCGACCTAATGTCGCTGTCGACCTAACCCATGTCAGCCTTCAGTCATGTCAATCTAGTGACTGTATCCCATCGGTTCAACCCTCTATACAAAGCCCATATTACCAGCATTGCAAAGTGGTTGGTGAGGCTACGAAGACACAATCATGGTCTTCACACCCACAAACCGTCTCCTTTTCCCTCTCGGTGCAGTTGTTTGTGGGGGTAAGTGCGGGAGCACGGGAGTATTGCATGCAAGTTGCAGGAGACTTGCTCACCCTGTTTGACCAGAGCCTCACGGCTATTCCGAAAGAAGAGGCAAGCATGGTGTGAGCCTGATTCAGCGCCAATGTTTATGCAAACGGACTGTATTCATCACTGCGTATGTGCTGCAATGGATTACAGACGTCACTCACAGAGACACAAAGTGTTTATGTGAGTTAAGGGTGGTGACAGAAATGCAGGTGTGTCAAACATTTCGGAAAGGCTTATCACGTGTATGCAATGCCACTGGCCAAGGTGTTTTATTGCAGTGCCCACGGGGCACTGTACACACGGGGGCGATTTCGGCACATATCGCTGGCAATATGGCCGCTGAGCGACCATATTGCCAGTATTTCATGTGCTGTGGGAGATAAATCGCCGGGAGCGTGCTCCCACTGCCAGCCCTTCATGGTCGCAGGAGCATGCTCCTCTGATTATGGCTAAATATCGCTGGTCGCTGGTGCACAATGTACTGTTCACCAGCGACCAGCGATTTCTAGTCAAAATGAGTTAGAGACAGAATGAGACAGAATAGCTTGCAATTTTCAGCCAAAATCGCTGGTCGCTGATGAAAACAGTACACTGACCAAATCGCACCGTGTGTACACAGCTATACGGTGAGCAAAGACATTCTATTTCTATAGTGTGTGTATGTGCTGCATTTCATAAGACATTGTGCAGGATAGAGGGGCAATCTCATGGGGTAAATGGCAGCACTCATACACCAGGTACAAAAATAGCTGCAGTTAATTTTATTTGGCAGCATAAAATAATCAAAAGATAAAAAAAAAAAAAAACACACACAAAACAGTCCTAAAGCTAGGAACACACACAATATAGGCATACTTGCCTACTTTTGAAAACTACTTTCAGGGAGATTATAGTTGGTAGAATTTTTCACAGCGCCCGATTGAGGGGGTGTGTCATGCTCCACCTAAAGGGCGTGTCTAGTTCCATATATGGAGAGATTGTGAAAAGAGATTGTGAACGTGGCACCTAGAAGTGTGGGTGTGTACTGCTACATCTGAGGGGAATCTTGTAAAATTACTTTATATCCAAATGTAGATGAGCCCCAAAGCAGTTAGTAAGAGATACTATACTGGGTAATATGCTGGGAAATTGTGCTGATGATTTCCCAGCACATCCATATCTATCTCTCATTCCTTTTTCCCCCAAAAATGTAACAGTGTAATGTGGGCTAGGTGAAATGAGGGAGATTGATAGACTAATGAGGGAGAGAGGGAGATTGCTGCTATTTCAGGGAGTCTCCTGCAGAATGCAGGAGGGTAGGTAACTATGGATATAGGGTGACCAGGCTGACGATTGTATAGGTGTGTATTCAGGAGCATTGGCTTGTTCTGCTCTACAACGGTCACGTTTTATGTGTGATTTAAGATTTTAGATGCCGACCTCCCATCCCTAACTGGGCGATGGTAGTAGAATGCTGAGCAATCTAGTTAAGCACAGCTCGCGCTGCACCAGCGCTGTGTGCTGAGGGATCTGTCACTGCCTGAGTTCTCAATCGTGAGAACATGGGCAAATGACTAGATTTTTACTGCATGCTGTATAAATCTAGTCTGGCAATCGCAACGTGCGGGACCGCGCATCGCCGTCGCCTCTACAAACACAACGATTTGTGCTTATTCTCTAAGCAATCTATCAGTGTGTAGGTCCCATTAGAATCGTGTGGACACTGAGATATTTCTAGTTGGTTGGATGGAATAAAAACCTGGTAATGGATAGGAGCAAATGTAATTTGTAATTAAGTCATTTGTTTGTTTCCCAAATTCGAAAATGGACAACAACTGTCACTCAGACATTGTACCGTACTTGATTTAAACAATTTCACTGAATGTTTTTGTCCATTCTTCTGAGTTTCTGAGCAAATTGCTTATTGGCATTTGCCCCATACAGTACCAGATTAAAGATAATAGATGGTGGCGTGGACACAGGAGGGTGGCGTGGACCCAGGGTGGTGGCGTACACTCTCCTGGACATATTGGCCCTTATTCAGATTTGATCACGGTACACATTTGTTCTCAAAATGGGCAAAACCATGTGCACTGCAGGTGGGGCAGATGTAACATATGCAGAGAGAGTTAGATTTGTGTGAGTTATTTTGTTTCTGTTAGGGTAAATACTGGCTGCATTATTTTTACACTGCAATTTAGATTTCAGTTTCAACACACCCCACCCAAATCTAACTCTCTCTATACATGTTACATCTGCCCCACCTGCAGTGCATATGGTTTTGCCCATTTTGAGAACAAATTTGCACTGCAATCAGATCTGAATAAGGGCCATAATTTCATCTCATGCCCATTGGCACATTTTTTCATTTGCGGTAAAATGTCTCTTTGCTGCAAAAAAGTCACCGCATCTTCCTCAGTTTGTGGTAAATAAAATATAGTAAACATCTTTTACATCAAAAAATGCCTCTAGAGCAGATTTATAACGGTTCACCTTGCTGAAAATCCTTATGTAGCGGTTAAGTAGCAGCTAACGTAACTGTCGTAGCGGTGGCTGCAAAGATGAGGAAGTACCACATTTTTTATTTGAATTTATATAACAAATGTGAGCGATATTTTGAACATCTCTCACAGAGACATTGGCACTCAAAGGGTTAAACAAATCAGTGGCTGGTTAGAAAGAAAGCAGGTCAGTACATTTACCCCAGAGTGTCTGTGCAGCACAATGTGGATTAATTAAGGAATAGCACACTGTACAGTATTCTTTTGGTAAATATGCTTGTAGGAAACAATGCATGACAGTAATTCATCTTACATTTACAGCCTGGAAATGTGACTAATGGGAGCCCTCATCCTGTGACAGTCTGCTGCACTTCCTGCAGACATAGGGCCTTATTCTAGTTCACTCTTTCTGACAAAATACTTCTTAGATGGACAAAACCATGTGCACTGCAGGTGGGGCAGATGTAACTTGTGCAGAGAGAATTAGATATGGGTGGGGTTTTACTTCAAAGTGAGATCTATATTGCAGTGTAAAAATAAAGCAGTCAGTATTTACCCTGCACAGAAACAAAATAACTCACCCAAATCTAATTGTCTCCGCGCATTTTACATCTGCCCCCCTGCAGTGCACATGGTTTTGTCCATCTAAGAAGGATTTTGTCAGAAAGAGTGAACTAGAATAAGGCCCATAGTAAGTCATATTTCTTCTGTTCTTAAGGAAGGTCGACTACAGTGACCAAAAATGGTGTTGGATTTTGGGTAGCCTAAAAGTTGGGGGAAATACATATGGATGACCGGCGGACAGGTTGCTGATGGTCAGAATACTGACGCTGACCCATTTCCCCCATCTCTGAAGCCTAACCCTAACTGTTCTACTTCACAGCCAATACATAACCCTCGCTCCCCGCAGCCTCTCTCTTCATCCCCCGTTCTAACGTTAACGTTTGGGATGCCGGCTGTCGGAATTTGGGAATCGGCATCCTCACCAATATTGGAATTCTGGCACCTATTTGTGGACATGCCGGGATGCTGTTGTCAGTATTTTGACTGTCGGTATACTCTCCACCACATCCCAAATGAGGCATCATTAGAATTGAATTCAGTAAAAAACATGGGGTGAAATTTAAAAGGATGAGAGATTCAGAAAGTGAGAGATTTGGTAAGAAATCTCCAGGTTTTTTAAAGCGGCAATCATTTACACTGCAAAATCAAACTGGTTGAACAGTGTAAATGACTGCCGCTTTAAGAAAACTGGAGATTCCTTACCAAATCTCTCACTTTCTGAATCTCTCATCCTATTAAATTTTCCCTATAATGTTTAGCTACTGCTCCACCTGCTGGAAGTTATTGTGTATTTTAGTATGGCTCTACACAGCTAAGCAAAGCCTCGTTCAGATGCATATTTATCAATCATGGGTACTTATTTCCAATAACTACAATTTATTATTGCTACTTATTGTGACAATATGCAGCAGTATGGATGGTGCAATTGTTATCCTATAATGGAGGTCACCATGGACATAACTGTGTGGTTTGTATATTTTCTCCACACATTGGTTCCCTACGGGTACTTCGGTTTCCTCCCACACTCCAAAAATATACTGGTAGGTTAACTGGCTCCTGCCAAACATGAACCCCAGTGTGTAAGCCATACTTACCGACTTTTTTTCTCTCCTTTCCGGGCGAAGCCCCCATGCCACTCAAACGCGCCAATTCGTGGGTCCACGGATTGGGGGAGGGGCTAAAATGATGCGCTTTGCATCATTTAAGCCCCGCCCCTTACAGGCGGTCCAGCATATCACAGACTTGGTGCCGTGGGTAAGGGGGGTGCAGGAGCTGTGGGGGAAAGCAGGAGGCCGGGAAGGGGGCACGATTTCCAGGAGCCTGCCGGCCATTCCGGGAGGGTTGCCAAGTATGGTGTAAGTGTGTGTACATGTTTTAAGGGCAGATGGGCCAAGTGGTTCTTATCCAGTGTAACAATTCTGTGTGTCTAGAGTATGTTAGGAACAAATGAATCATCACCTGCATATAACAATATTCACATGCAGGGATGTCCATACATACTGTATATACACAGTGTGCCGGTGGTGGGCTGTTACCCTAACTCACTACTGAGTGGTCACTGGAGGTCTCAGCAGCCTTGAATACACTGTGGACACAAGTGAGTATAACTCAACATCAGGTTTTTTTTTGTTTCTAAAAAATGAAACACATTCATGTTTGGTATCACAGTTCCCTTTCCGGCATTCTCATTTATACTGCTTGTGCTATTTGCATAGATATTCCAGGCTTATAAACAATCAAATAGTATTTTCTAAATGGTAAAGTCTTCTGAAGAAAAGTGAGACTGGGATCAGCCCAAAGTAGGCGGTGCGCAGGTTCTGTAATGAATAGGTAAATCTACTACAATGCCTGATGGACTGATCACATCCTCATCAGCCTTAGCACAGTAGAAGACTACAAACACTGAAACACACATAATAGGGAAGAATGTATTATACCCATTTAGTTTAAAAACAGGGTTTCTCAAACTCGGTCCTCAGGACCCCACACAGTTCACGTTCTCCAGGTCACCTGACAGGTGCACTCATTACTGATTGACACATTTTAAAAGATCCACAGGTGGAGCTAATTATTTCACTTGTGATTCTGTGAGGGCACCTGCAAAACATGCACTGTGTGGGGTCCTGAGGACCGAGTTTGACAACCTGGTTTAAAATATCTGATTTTCAAAGTGTATGAACAAAACATTTGAAGAATGAAAAAAACACGAGATATCTTTAAAAGTGTATAATTTACTATATATGCTATCTCCATCCTCTCCATCTTTCTACGTACACAGTAAATCCAAGTACTGCTTAGTTATTTGCAATGTACACAATCTTGTGTCTATCAAAAACATCAATATCCCGCTCTAGTTGTCTCATCTCTGCCTCCAGTCTCTCCTTGTGTGCTTTTTTTGGAGGCGTATCAATCACAACCGACAGGCACTGATACTCATGGTGGAGCTCATCCCAGTTTTTCTTCAGCCCCTGTAAAAAAAAAATAAATAAAAAAAAACTGACCACAAACTCATCCGAACATATAAGGTGTGAGGACCCTTAGGCTGGTGTTACACTAGAAAGGCTGAGCCCAGTGATGCAGGGATTCCCTACACTAGTTACTCTTCTCTTATCACACAAGACCATTCCTACATACCTTCCAACATGACCCATTCCATTAGGTACAAAATGCTCTGTTCCTGGACTTCCCTGCCAGTGGCAGTTGCAGACGTGAGCCTGCAGCACAGTCCAATATTCAAAAAGGGGAGCCACACCTAATGCCACTCCAAGCATCACTGTCCTGGACTTACTGGCAGTTGATGTGACCCCCCTCTTTGAATTTTGGACTGTGCTGGAGTCCAACCTCTGTAACTGCCACTGGTAGGGAAGTCCAGGAACAGAGCATTTTGTACCTAATGGAATGGGTCATGTTGGAGAGGGTATGTTCCTACAGTTACAGCTCTGATTCTTGTATTACTGCGTGAGATGGAGATCTGCAGCCAGACACTGGGCGCTACATTTACTAAGATGGGAGTTGTTTTGAAGATGGGATGTTGCCCATAGCAACCATTAAGATTCTACTTATTTAGTTAGCACCATCAAGAAGATAATAAACAGAATCCGAAGCTCCGTAAGAGCTGCCCTCAGCATTGATAGTGTGTCAGCTCTTATTCATATGGAACATTATTTTCTCAATCCATAATAATAGTACAGTATGTACATGCAGGGTTCTTGGACCTGAAAGTCGGCCATTCAGAAGCATTCTTAAATAAGTTTCCCATATTGCATTCAAATAAACTCTAATTGTATGGGTTTACTCCTGGTAGTTTATTTTTTATTTTTTTAACCCTACAGTGAATGTGTGTGCCTGTACCTGTGGTAGGCAATGTAATAGTGATCAGTGATGCCGGAGCCTGCACCGCGATCAGTGATGCTGCAGCCTGTACCGCGATCAGTGATGCCGGAGCCTGCACCGCGATCAGTGATGCTGAAGCCTGCACCGCGATCAGTGATGCTGGAGCCTGCACCGCGATCAGTGATGCCGGAGCCTGCACCGTGATCAGTGAGCCGGAGCTTGCACAGCGATCAGTGATGTCAGAGCCTGCACTGTGATCAGTGATGCTGGAGCCTGCACCGCGATCAGTGATGCTGGAGCCTGCACCGCGATCAGTGATGCTGGAGCCTGCACCGCGATCAGTGATGCTGGAGCCTGCACCGCGATCAGTGATGCTGAAGCCTGCACCCCGATCAGTGATGCCGGAGCCTGCACCACGATCAGTGATGCCGGAGCCTGCACCGCGATCAGTGATACCGGAGCCTGCACCGCGATCAGTGATGCCAGAGCCTGCACCGCGATCAGTGATGCCGAAGCCTGCACCGCGATCAGTGATGCCGGAGCCTGCACCGCGATCAGTGATGCCGGAGCCTGCACCGCGTTCAGTGATGCCGGAATACAGGGTTATGTTTGGTGACTGCTTTATTGGCTATTTAGCATCTAAAAAATATTAAGCCTTCTACAAGGTGGATAAGCTGCCCATAGCAATATCAGCTTCTATCCAGTATTTATCAAGTACATTCTATAAGGCTGAAGTACATTTACAGCATATAAAGACCTATATGGACTGAAGGCTGCATACAGACCCTTCCTCCCTATGGGCCTTTTTCTAGTTCACTATTAGATGCAAATTCCTTCTCAGATGGACAAAACCATGTACACTGCAGGGGGCAGATGTAACAGGTGCAGAGAGAATTAGATTTGGGTGAGTTATTTTGTTTCTGTGCAGGGAAAATACTGACTGCTTTATTTTTACACTGCAAGATCTCACTTTGAAGTAAAACCCCACCCAAATCTAACTCTCTCTGCACATGTTACATCTGCCCCCCTGCAGTGCACATGGTTTTGTCCATCTGAGAAGGAATTTGCCTCTAAGAGTGAACTAGAATAAGGCCCTATATGTGCATCCTGCTGGTCTGGCTGGAAGAATAGCTGAGATGGAGCGAGGGGCAATAATGAGAATAATCATTATCCTGCAATGTGCTGTTTGGCTCTCTGACCTCCCGCCTTCCTCTGCAGCAATATCCTCTGTCACCTCTGCTCTGCTTTATGTAGCAGAAATAGATGTTACATGTGGAACTGACACTAGTGCTCTCTAGACCTGACATTAGTGCTCTCTAGACCTGACACTAGTGCTCTCTAGACCTGACACTAGTGCTCTCTAGACCTAACACTAGTGCTCTCTAGACCTGACACTAGTGCTCTCTAGACCTGACACTAGTGCCCTCTAGACCTGACATCAGTGCTCTCTAGACCTGACACTAGTGCTCTCTAGACCTAACACTAGTGCTCTCTAGACCTGACACTAGTGCTCTCTAGACCTGACACTAGTGCCCTCTAGACCTGACATCAGTGCTCTCTAGACCTGACACTAGTGCTCTCTAGACTGGACACTAGTGCTCTCTAGACCTGACACTAGTGCTCTCTAGACCTCACATTAGTGCTCTCTAGACCTGACACTAGTGCTCTCTAGACCTGATACTAGTGCTCTCTAGACCTGACATTAGTGCTCTCTAGACCTGACACTGGTGCTCTCTAGACCTCACATTAGTGCTCTCTAGACCTGACACTGGTGCTCTCTAGACTGGACACTAGTGCTCTCTAGACTGGACACTAGTGCTCTCTAGACCGGACACTAGTGCTCTCTAGACCTGACATTAGTGCTCTCTAGACCTGACACTGGTGCTCTGTAGACCTCACATAAGTGCTCTCTAGACCTGACACTAGTGCGCTCTAGACCTGACACTAGTGCTTTCTAGACCTGACACTAGTGCTCTCTAGACCTGACACTAGTACTCTCTAGACCTGACATTAGTGCTCTCTAGACCTCACATTAGTGCTCTCTAGACCTGACACTAGTGCTCTCTAGACCTGACACCAGTACTCTCTAGACCTGACACTAGTGCTCTCTAGACCTGACACTAGTGCTCTCTAGACCTGACACTAGTGCTCTGTGCCCATTAGCACATACTCTTGCATTATAACTAAACAGCCATAGTAGTAGCACTGGCCTCAGTCTTCTACCTGGATAAAGATGTCATTACCTGCAGCATGCTCTGTCTCTCCTCCTCAGAAAGCTGTTTCATGGCGCCCATCTTCAGACGTTGCTTTATGTAAGCATCATATTCCTCTTGTGCTTTCCTTACTTCCTCATTTCTCTTTACTAGGTACTCCGGAGTGGAACCATAATCCTTAAGAGGCAAATATACAATACTCATCAGTGATAACCTGATAACACAGGTAAACATACACAGAAATTAAGACACAATTATGAAAATTAATAAAAAAGGGGGTACATAAAATATTTTTGCACAACCGGTCGTGTCTGATTAGTATGCAAGTTTAAAAACAAGTTTAAATTTTGCTTCCCTTGAATTAGTCACAGTCATATTAGCATGTTAGTCTTGTTTATGGATTAGTGAAATAAACTGTCCACGTTTTTATGTCTGGCCAGACAATTTGTATTCGGGGTACCTTATATACCTACAATTCTTTTTGCACCAGAGGGGAAACCATACAGGTTAACTACCAGACCACCAGCCCAAAGGTGACTCCAGATATAGTTGGACCAAGAAAGGTGATTCAGCACCATCCACTGGGAGACCGGAGGAATTACAGGTGGCAGCTGTAAGGTACCCCGAATACAAATTGTCTGGCCAGACATAAAAACCTGGACAGTTTATTTCACTAATCCATAAACAAGACTGTTACTAAACCAGCATTCTAATCAACTAACATGCTAATATGACTGTGACTAATTCAAGGGAAGCAAAATTTATATGTTTTTAAACTTGCATACTAATCAGACACGACCGGTTGTGCAAAAATATTTTATGTACCCCCTTTTTTATTAATTTTCATAATTGTGTCTTAATTTCTGTGTATGTTTTATATGTTTTCATATTAGTACATAAATAAATTGCATGTGCTATTCCCCCCTTATTGCGCAGTTCTATTCTGTTCTTTTTCTCTGGTAATCAATTTGGGAAACCGAGCTACCCCTTATAGAACAGCAGCAGTTAACGGGGTGTGATAGTTTATGCTATACTAACTGCTGTAACGGATTAGTAAGGTCAACCCACTCACAGCGCAGGACCTAGCCAAAACTGTTCTTTTTGATTACACAGGTAGCACAAGGTATGCAGACCACACTGTTACCCAAGCTGCAGAACCCCTTCCACATAATGGGAGCTGGGTCACCTCCAAAACAATCATAATCATTAAAGGTCAATTTACTAATATATATATAAATATATATATATATATATATATATATATATATATATAGAGTTCAGTCAGGCGGCACTCGGTCGCAAAAGGAAACACTCAGAACGCCATTTAGGCGTCCTAAATGGCGTTCTGAGTGTTTCCTTTTGCGACCGAGTGCCGCCTGACTGAACTCTGCATTGGATATACTGTGACCCGCGGTATATTTTGGAAGGCACCGGAAACGTAATTATGTGTTGTCAGTGAGTGCCGGGACTTCACCTACTATATATATATATATATATATATATATATATATATATATATATATATATATATATATATATATATACATATATATATGTCATTTCTGCACATTTTACCCAGAAAATGTGTCGTATTCACAAACGGATACAATCGAACACAAAAGCTGTTAAGATGATACGCAGCATGCCTCAGGAAAACACTGTAAAATCATTTGCTATGCAGATAACCTGTGTGCTGGGCGGTGGTGATTGCAGCTGCTGTGGCAGTGGCACATACAGCATAGGCTGGGAGTGAAGATGACAGTGGGGTCCTCATCCCCCAGCGTCCAACGCTATCTGACCTCCAACTCCAGAATGCCATGCATGCTCTAACTCTGATACACCTCTCCAAACAATTCTCCAATCTCTCTCTCTATAACAAACCACCATCTGCTCCTCAGAATAATAAAAATGCCTACTACCTTTCAAAGTACAAAAAGGTGGTCTGTGGTTTATACAGGTTGTGTGTTGCTTCAATCATGGTACTTCTGTGTGCCAATGGGTGACTTTCACTCCCACTATTCGACTGTAATACTAAAAGACATATTACAGTTGGGTTGAAAAATTCAGGGCGCTTCCTGTTCTAAATCATAAAAGAATTGGATCTGATTTACATTTTAAATGTAAATGAAGCATGCCATTACATTGGCCGAGTTCTGGGAAAAATTACAAAGTCCAACTCCTTACAATCTTTTATGAGACGTGGAACTTGGCTCCCAATACATCCCGGTTATTATGTGATTTCCAAAATCCCTGCAACTTGATGTTAATGGAAAGGTGACATAATCCGTGACTGCTACAACTGTACCGGTCAGTTTAAATGTGGACAGACTGAGCCCCATTACAGACTTGGGCTCTGGGTTCCGTCCTACACCTCCCTTCTGTTATTCTCCACCGACTGTATTCTACAATGGTGTCAAACTATAACAAAGGGGCTCTCTCTCTAAGTGTTGTTATAGTTTCACTCTGTGTGTGTTTTATACAGAGTTTAAAGCTAAAATAGCAGCTGCAACAAAGTACAAAGCATACTACCAACAACACATGACTGATACATGCAATTGATGCATATAACAGAGAACCATGTCCTGTGAGGCTTCTCAAGCAGCAGCAAGCATGTCACAGCCTCTGTGGCTCCCCAGTAATATTACCTTCTTCTTGATGTACTTAGGAACAAGTCCAGAAGTTTCCAGCAGATGTTTGTCCCCCTTTTTGTTGTCCACATAGATGGGCTGCGGCTTCTTAGGAACAGCCATGACAGCCTCAGCCACATTGGTTGTGATGAAGCTTTTATTAGTCTGCACTCCCATGATTGGCTGTTCTGTTCGGAGTGGTACTGGGGGGCGTTTTTTCTCCTCTGCCAAGCACCTGGGTGGTCTCCCTGTGGAGTCAAAAAATGCACTCTCTTGTTGTTTACAAGAAAGTGAAATAGGCAATGAGTGGTAAGTCATTTGATATTTCTATTTTGCATTAGTATTTACACTATACAGTATTTTAAAATGTTTGTGTGTTTTGGTTTCCAAGCTCGTACTTCTGCCGAGTGACTGAATCCAATTATATTTTATATACTGTATAGTGCACAATTCCCCCTTTTTTCCACATTATTTTGTATATAAAAGAAACAATAGAAACCACTTATTCGGACAAAACTTGTTTTTTTCTCCAGCAATTTTTTTTTTTACTTTCTATTTTCTATCCAGAAAGTGGATCCAGTACATACTCGTAAATAAATCCTTCCCAAAATGTTGAATACTTGTTACTTAATTTGCACCTAATCCTCTGTGCATGCGCTCTCACTATTCAATCACTATGCATGCACCTCCGAATCAGGCCCTTAGCTACATGAGAATGTTATGGCATGTTGGGCCTAATTCACGTGGACTCATTAAGCAGCGAAATTCGCTGCTTACCGAGGGCCTTATTTTGGTTCATTCTTTCTGACAAAATCCTTCTTAGATGGACAAAACCATGTGCACTGCAGGGGGGGCAGATGTAACATGTGCAGAGAGAATTAGATTTGGGTGAGTAATTTTGTTTCTGTGCAGGGAAAATACTGACTGCTTTATTTTTACACTGCAATATAGATCTCACTTTGAAGTAAAACCCCACCCAAATCTAATTCTCTCTGCACATTTATTATCTGCCCCACCTGCAGTGCACATGGTTTTGCCCATCTAAGAAGGATTTTGTCAGAAAGAATGAACCAAAATAAGGCCCGAGTGCTGAAATCGGCCATGTGCATGTAGAAATGTGCATCCGCAAACCACGACCGTCGGGGCTGGGTCCCAATTCGGATCACTACGAGCAATCCTGAATCGGGCCCTTTTGTGTGCAAGTGTGGCTGTGATCAAAAAGCATATAGCAGTGATGCCTAGAGTGAGGGCGAGCGGGTACTCCTTATGCGGCCCCAGGGACCTGCTACTCCCCTCATTGCAGACAGTGGCACTTCAGGCAGGAGTCTCTCTCCCCAGCCCAGCACGTGTTGTTATGTACCAGGCTGGGGAGAGAGACAGATGCAGAAGCAGTTAGTCCTTTCCCTGCAGAATGTGTAGTGGGGAGCGATGGCACCTGCTCCTTCATTGCCTGTGTCCACTGTTCCAATAATTATTTTAAAAAATACAGCAGGTATTTGCAGGACTATGCTTACCCTGTAAATAACATCTGTCTGAAGCATACATTACTGTAGTAATTATAAATATCTATATGAATAAAGCAGGGAAAGGACAAGTTTGGATATGACTCCCTTTGCCCCCCTTCCCAACAGATCACTATAGCTGCCCTGATTGTAGCCTGAGGCAGGACTTACTTTGTGCCAGCATTGCTTCCTTAGTGTGTTTCTGAAGATATTCCTTTGGCGAGGGCACCTCTACTTTGGCTGTACCCATGGTTTTGTGGGCAGCTTTATTCTTGTGCTCCTCAATTTTTACAGACTCCCTGAATTGTGACATATATCTGAAAGGAATACAATACAAACAATACTATAAAATACAGGCAATATTATATAATGTAGGACATATAAATGTAAGCTTCAGTCATTACAGACAATGCAGCTCAGTTCTGCGTTTACAGAGCTATAGCCTGTGGTACCCCAAAATGATATTATCGGGCAGCACAAATTGTTGGCTATTTGTTAAACTCTATTCCTAGGTCAGGTTTGTTGAAGGTACCAGTATTTCTCATGGGTCAACAAAGGCTGCTTACATACACCAAAGAGAGGGGTTTAATCACCATTCTTCTTCTTCTAGGTTCTATGTATGAAGCAGCGAAAACCACTGAAAATGGGTTCTTCTCTGCTTTGTGCCACTTGTCAGGGTTACAGGGCCTGGATAAAACCGAACCCATTTATCGGGACATACCACCATAGACCAATCTGATGTGGGGTATTAGGCCTTTTCCCCAAGGTTAACTACTGGCAGCTGTGTTTTGTACTCGCTGCAATCGGTGCAGTTCTTTTGCTGGTAGACCAAGGTAGATGGCATTGCAGTAATCCAAACGAGATGTTGGATGGCTATGCCGTAGTCTTGTCCTTTGATGTTGAGGCCCTATCATAAGGACCTCGGTTTTATCAGGATTCAGTCTCAGCCAACTGGCACTCATCCGTTCCTGGAGCTCAGCTAGACAGTCATTTAGGGTTGTTATTGGGTCCTCAGTATATGGAGCAAAGGACAAGTACAGCTGTGTATCATCTGCATAGCAGTGGTAGACCAGGCCATGGCGCCTAATTATTTCATGCAGTGGCAGCATGTACACTGCAAATGGTATTTAATCCAGTGGCAGCATGTACACTGCAAATGGTATTTCATCCAGTGGCAGCATGTACACTGCAAATGACCGCTGACCATCAAATGATTTCTCCTGCCTTCGCAAATATAAAAGTCAGTGGAGACTGACTTATATTTGTGGGCAGCGGGACGAAGACAGGGTGGATGGCTGACGTCATGTGACGTCAGCCACCTGTCCCTGACACATCTCGACCCGCCCGCAATCCCATGGGAATGCCCATGAAATGCTGGGTGGTCCCATGTCTGTGCCCTGCCACCGCCCCAATCCTGCCCTTGGCCCCCCCCCCCATCCCTGCTGCGAACGCCCCGGTGACATTGTAAATCACAGAAATGTGCATGCAAACACCGACCATCGGGCAGGGTCCGAATTCGGTTCACTCTAGAATCAGAATCGGCCCCATAGACCACAACATTTATCAAACAGCTGTTTATGTGAAATTGCACCTGCTGAGTGGAGGTTTAAAAATATCCAAACCACATGGTAAAATGGTCTATTAATTATATCTTGGGCAGAGTGGTTCCTCCCATCGCTCCAAATTCTTGCAGCAGCCCCAACACTATACAGACTTGTTTCGGCTAGGACATGATAGCTTTCACCAGGGATATGGGGAAGGGGGGATTACAGCCTCCTCGTATGGTCCAGACCGTTCCAGTTTTCATTACTTCCCCGGATAAAACAGGGAGGCTTTGTTCTCCCCCCTACTCCTCTCCCTGGTGTCACAGCAGCCCCACCGGACAGGACACCCCCAGGACAGGCATTCTGTGGTCATGTCCAGTTCTGGTTTTTAACTATACTCGAACAACCCATGGGCCTTATAGAAACAAGAACATAGTCACATAGGGGACAATGCAAATTAAAGCACTGTATAAGTAATGTGCCCTTGTGATGGTGTTTAAAAATGGCAGCAACAGCATCCTACATAGCCTCTACATCATACATTTGTCGCAACAGCCCCATAGGGAACATGCAATGTAAGAACACTTCTAACTGAACTGACCCCATAATATTACAAAAATAAATTGCCATTAAGCTGCTGGTCCACATTTTAGGGATTCATAAATGACACTTAGGGGGAAATGTACTAAGATGGGAGTTGTAATTCACATGGGATGTTGCTATGGGCAACCTATCAGAATCTACTTATTCATTTAACATACCCTCCAACATGACCCATTCCATTAGATACAACCAGGGCTATTTTTGTGCAGGCTCTAGCAGGAACTGTGGCCCTTATTCTAGTTCACTCTTTATGACAAAATATTTCTTAGATGGACAAAACCATGTGCACTGCAGGTGAGGCAGGTGTAAAACCCCACCCAAATCTAATTATCTCTGCACAAGTAACACCTGCCTCACCTGCAGTGCACGTGGTTTTGTCCATCTAAGAAATATTTTGTCAGAAAGAGTGAACTAGAATAAGGGCCACAGTTCCTGCTGGAGCCTGCACAAAAATAGCCCTGGATACAACATGCTCTGTTCCTCGACTTCCCTGCCAGTGGAAGTTACAGGGTTTCAGGGGCGGATTGGCCCACCGGGAAACCGGGCCATTTCCCGGTGGGCCGGCCCAAAACTCTTTAAAAAGGGGCCGGCCGCGATCCCCCAGGTCTGGCTGGGCCGCGGGCAGCGGCAGCAGCACTTTGCCCACATCCAAAATGGCCACGGGAGGCTGCTTCGCATGCGCGCACAGCACCTCCCAGGGCCTTCAAGCGGCAAAGCACCAGGCTCCCAGAAAGAAGCAGCAGCAGGTGAGCCGCTCCCAAAGGCCCCCCCCTGCGCGCATTACATACCGTCGCACCCCCTCCCCGCGCACGTTACATACCACCGCCGCCACACCCCCCACGCGCGTTACCCACCTCCGCCGCCACCCCCGTGCGCATTACTTATGGCCGCCCCCCCATTCCCCGCTCCGGGCCGGAATGAAGACCCAATCCGCCCCTGCAGAGGTTGGACTCCAACACAGTCCAAAATTCAAAGAGGGGGAGTCACATCAACTGCCAGTGAGTCCAGGACAGTGATGTTTGGAGTGGCATTAGGTGTGGCTCCCCTTTTTGAACATTGGATTGTGCTGCAGCTCCAACTCTGCAACTGCCACTGGCAGGGAAGTCCAGAAACAGAGCATTTTGTACCTAATGGAATGTGCCATGTTGGAGGGTATGATTTAACACCTTCTAGAACATAATAATCCCATGTGAAATAGGTCTCCCATCTTAGTAAATGTCCCCCTTAGGGACTGCTGCCAACTCTGGGCTTTGGAGATCCAGGCACTACAGTGACAAGTACATACTAAAGTCAATCACAATCGACCCTGTAAAAAAAATATATGCAAAATATTGTAACTTCATAATGTAAACACTACAAAATGGGAGATAGAAAATGGAGATAAGAAGCTACTCAGTCACCTGGGCTGCTTGGGCACTGTCACCTCCTCCCTGGGAATGAGGTTATAAATGTTCTCATCAGGAACGTCCTTCATTTTGGGGATGTGTGTGGGCAGAAGAATGAGCGCTGGGTTATGGATGGATCCCGGGCAAGGAAGTCAGTAGCTGCCTATAGGACTGGTTCAGCTGCTGCTCTCATTACTGTTGTCCCCGTCGTTACCCGGCAACCGTCTCCACGCAGCGCGGCGGTGTGTTTACATGAGTTTTTCTTTCGAATAACTTTATTAGTCCATTGAATTAGCAGCACACTGTGAAACTGGCTGGACCCGTGCTATATCCGACTGTCACTGCTTCTGTTCCGTTCTCAACAAATTGAGTACAGTAGATCGTGAAAGAAGGTCCAATAAAGATACATATACCATTCTAAGTATTTTTGTTGTTATAAGGAGAGTAACCAAGAGACTAGCTAACAGCCGCCGGGCATTAGGACCCAACGGCTTGCTGAGTCTCCGGCAGCATCTTCTGCGCATGCGCGGCATCGCCTGTTATGGACATGCGGATTGCGGAGAGATCCATCCCACACAGCCAGCAGACGGGACAGCCAGGTCAGTGGCTGATAGGGAGAGGGAGGTTCATTGATATATGGTAGCAAAGAGGATGTATATCCGACCACAGCAATATGGAAACCCCGCCCAACTAGCAAAGCCGGACGGGATTAGGAATGTGCATATGGGAACATTCATTGTCACCCTGTGTGACCCACTGTCTTACTCAGCGGTTCTCAAACTGTGGGTCCTGACCACCTCAGCATGGGGTCATGACTCCATGTTGCTGGCCATCATACTAATGTGTTTGTGGAGTGGAGACAGGGGATAACTCATTAAGAAACACCCTCTGCTTCCCTCTTCTATCGCCCTACCCCCTTTTCTATCCCCTCATTACCCACTGCCTCCCTGTCACAATAGCGGGTACTTCTTCATTTTACTGACCACACATGTGGCGGTCATTCTGTGGTAACTTGCTGGGGTCCTGTAATAATATTTATTGTCTGACGGGGTCCCAGAGCAAAATAGTTTGAGAACCCCTGGTCTTACTGTATCACCTTGTGTATGTTGCCCTCTGCCGCCCCGTATATGTTACCCCATGTATGTCCCACTTTTGCCCTGTGTTTATGCCCCTCTGCCACACTCTTTTTGGTGAAACCACGCCCCTTGCGTGGAAATGTAACCAGTACAATTATAAAACCCCCCCCCCCATATGTAATTTAGGTAGATTTGTGCGAGTTTTTTTCTTTCTGTGCAGGCCGGGTAAATACTGGCTGCATTATTTTAACACTGCAAATTAGATTTCGGTTTCAACACACCTCACCCAAAATCAACTCTCTCTGCACATGTTACATCTGCCCCACCTGCAGAGCACATGGTTTTGCCCATTTTGAGAACAAATTTGTACTGCGATCAGATCTGAATAAGGGCCACAGTCTGGGACACTTCTATACTGCTGGATTTTTGGGGAATAATTGGGGCAACCTTAATGTTTATACTAGCATTACTAGTACAGTGTACTAATGTTATCATTACTAATGTGTCTTCAGTAAAACATAAGTTTCAATTGCCATTAAAATAACAGCACTAGAACAGAACAAATTTATAAACCTATTGTGTTTGTGGGCCAACAAATACTGAGCAAATGGGCATAAAATTCATGGCCAATACAGTCACAATCACCAACCAAAAGCTTTTCCTTCGATATCATTGAACATTTTTTTTATTGCTTATTAGTTATACTTGGAACACCTAATTACTATAGAAAAATAATATAAATAAATAAAATAAAATCTGAATAATAATATAAATAATAAATCTTAATTAATGAAAGCTCATCAGTTATTTATTTATAAACATCTATAAACACAGTTTAACACCAGCAAAATCCGTTGCACATTACTGGGTAATGACAGACTATTATAGGCCCTTATTCAGATCTGATCGCAGTACAAATTTGTTCTCAAAATGGGCAAAACCATGAGCACTGCAGGTGGGGCAGATGTAACATTTGCAGAGAGAGGTAAATTTGGGTGGGGTGTGTTATAACTGAAATCTAAATTGCAGTGTAACAATAATGCAGCCAGTATTTACCCTGCACAGAAACAAAATAACTCACACAAATCTAACTCTCTCTATACATGTTACATCTGCCCCACCTGCAGTGCACATGGTTTTGCCCATTTTGAGAACAAATTTGTACTGCGATCAGATCTGAATAAGGGCCAATTGCGGGGTATTGAATAAGTTTTTGCATAATCAAAAAAACTGAACTAATCCGAACCCCCACTATTCAATTGCTTCTGTTTGTGCCTTTTCACATTTTGTTTTTGAGCGAAAAGGCAATGTGTAGATTGGTGGCTAATTTGCCGATCCTGGTGTTTTTTGCCACTTCCAAATGTTTTTCCTATGCGAAAAACTGACTCATTCACACTTAAAAGCAGCGAAAAGTGCAGATTTTTCACCTAGGTGACTATTTTGACCTTGTCGGGATTTTGACCGTCGGTCAATGGTTGTCGGTATTTTGACTGTCAGGATTTTGACTGCATCCTGATATACAGTGTATTTAATAGTGAGGGATGGGTGAGGTTGGGGTCCAGGGGCAGGATTGGCCTAGAGATAACCGTGTACAGTACTGGTCCCTGAGATTTCTGTTGCTGGTCCTGGACTAGATAGATACACAATCTGTACGGCCGTTTTTAACCTCCTATGACCTAACTTGGCTCTGCAGGTGAACATCCTGTATAGAAATCTGCTGTTAACAAGTTCATAGGCTGATACCACTGGTATTTCAGGAGTTCACATAGAGTTATACACAGATTGCATATAAATTGGAAATATAAAATACAACATCAAAAAACCTGCATGTTGCTTTAGCTTGCAGAGATTGCAATATCACACTCTGCCTTTAGCTCAGCAATATTATACCTCTCTTCTGGGGCGTATTGGCAATAGAAGCCACAGGGAAGACTCCTGCTGGGCCGATTCTGATTACCGGGGGAGGGTATAATGTCACAGGCTGGTGGTGTGGGTGAATAAAGAGGTAAAGGGTGGCAGGCTGGTGGCATGGTTCTGTTAGGAGTAAAGGGTGGCATGCTGATTTTGGCGTGTTAAGGGGGTAGAAGGTGGCAGGCTGACACTGTGAGTGTGAAAGAAGCCACATTTGGGAAATTCTCCCGGGTAATTTTAGTTTCCCTATCCGCCCATGCCTTCCAATAGAACGGAGGAGAATGGACCCTTTGCATGCATTGAAGGCATGCATGGCCTTGTGTCACCCCATTTGCACCACTGTGGAGGAGGGCACAGCACTCTCTGAGCTTGCTAGGCGTTTGGTTCTCAGCTGTGGTTAAACTATACATCCCAGCATGCCCTGCTACAGTTTGCTATTTGGCCATGCTAAAACTGTTGCAGGGCATGCTGATACTGTATGTGTAGTTTAACAACAGCTGGGAGTAAAAGGTTCCCTTCCCTGTGGTAGGCTTTTCCCCATGGAATCTGTTCACCAGCTCATTGACACCTCACCAGGCAGTCTGTAGCCTTTGTTGGTGCTGTCCCAGCTTTACTGCGTAACACATGCAGTGGACTGGACTCTTGGCTTCAAATTCCACTTTTATTAAATAAAAGGAAAAAATGACTGTCATACTGGTCTGTGGCCCCCACAAAACACTGCTGCAGTGCTATAGAGACGCCAACAAAGGCATAGAGGCTGAAAAGAATAAGTGCATCTTTATAGAAAATAACACCACAAAGCTGCAGAAATATGCTGTAGATCTGCGCAACACTTGTTTCATTTGAAAATCTCTCTGAAATAATACAGGTGCAATGTCCCTTGTCTGTATTCTGTGCAACAAAAAAGCGTGTTACAGGACTACAGAGAAGGGAATACATTGCCCTTTTAACTTAGAGGAGTGAATGTTATCCAGAAACTGAAAGGGGAGGTTTCTGTAGCTGCGACTGGGAGAGGAAGTGTCTGTGCAGCTGCTGTCTTCGCATGCACTGGGGATCCATCCTCGTGTGCAGTTCAGGTGTACACACTGCGCAGACACCCTCGTGTGCAGGTAAGGTGTATATATATATATACAGTATATATTGTGCAGCTTCCCTCAGGTGTGCAGGTGATGTATATACACTGCAGCCGCCCTCATGTGTGCAGGTGAGATATATATATATATATATATATATATATATATATATATATATATATATATATATATATACACTGTGCAGCTACCCTCATGTGTGCAGGTGAGGTATATACACTGTGCAGCCACTAGGGTTACCACCTTTTTGTTGAGAGATTCCCGGACAGTGGTCCGCCCCTTGACACACCCACAGCCTGCCCCTTGACCCGCCCCAGCCCCGCCCCTTGACCCACCTTATCACATTTTTTTTTTTTTACCTTTGCTCCAATTCTATTCTTGATTTTGCACACCGTCATGCCACTTACACATTATGCCACACACAGTAATGCCTATTACACGATATGCAACACACCAACGATGCCCATTACACGTTACGCCACACACCATGATGCCCATTACATGTTACGCCACACATGCCCATTATACATTATGCCAGGGCTTGGCAATTTTTTTAAAAATGTAGGAACCGGGATGAAAGTGTGGGAGCCAGACAAACTAAAAACAGGGATAGTGCGCGCCAAAAATTTACACCATAATGCCTATTACACACATTACACATGATGCCACAGGCCATAATACCCATTACACATTATACCAAACACTGTAATGCCCATTACACGTTATACCAAACACAGTACTGCCCATTTTATATATATATATATATATATATATATATATATATATATATATATATAATACTACATGCCGTAATACCTATTACATATAAGTGCTGATTACCTACATGCTCGTTGCTACGGTTTTCACTTTTGATGCCAAGGGTTTCAATATTCCATGCTCTCTGCCAGAGGTTACATGATCGGAAAGGGGTTGCATGCTCTGTGCCAGTGGGGTACATACTCTATGCCAGGGGTTATATGTTGTCTGCCAGGGGATATGGGTTATATGCTGTCTGCCAGTGGTTATATGCTCTATGCCAGGGATTATATGCCCTATGCCAGGGGTTATATTCCCTATGCCAGGGGTCATTGGATGCTGCTGATACCTTGTGGCGCCATATAAATAAAGGAGAAGAACTGCGCAAACAAACCAGACATATAAAATAGTCTGTACATAATGGAATATTTGCTGCCAATGTATAAGGGAACCCTGCATGTACCTTCACCCTGTCATTACCTAGTAGTGCTTTATATGCCAACCCCCTGCCGGGCACACAGACAGGCACTCGAGGAAAGAGTCTAATATGACAGTGGACGGGTAGACATTCAGTTGCTACTTAACTGCTGGGGAACTACAAGTCCCAGTAGAGAGTGCTGGGGTTTGTAGTGTGGAGAAGCAGAGATTGGGAACAATGGGGGGGGGGGCACTCAGCAGACCAGACAAACAAGGTGGGGTGGCATGGAGGGGACCAGAGGCTGCTTTGTGTCTAACAGCTGGGAGGAACTACAAGTCCTAGGGGGGCTGAGTGCCCCCCATTGTTCCCAGACAGACAAGGTGGGGTGGCAGGGAGGGGACCAGAACGCTGCTTTGTGTCTGGCAGCTGGGAGGAACTACAAGTCCCAGGATAGAATGCTGGGGTGTGGAGAAGCACAGATTGGGCAGGGGAGTGCCCCCTGGCAGACAAGGTGGGGTGGCAGGGAGCAGAGCAGGGGCTGCTTTGTGTCTGTCAGCTGCTGCTGGGCATGGCACCAGGGCCGGATTTAGGGCTCAAGCCGCCCCTAGGCACAATATTTTTGGGCGCCAACCCCCCCCCCCCCCTATTAGGCGCTTAGAAAATTCCCTGAAATTGTCCCGTGTACCCATTTGCTATTCAGAGGGTGTGACGGTCAGGGATGAGTTGAATAAGAAAGATAAGGTTGTCTGAGGGAGCGACAGTCAGGGATAAGATGAATAGGGAAGATAAGGTCAGAAGGAGCTACGGTCAGAAATGAGATGGAATGGGGAGGAAAAGGTTATCGGAGAGAGCAATGGTCAGGGATGAGGTGAATAGGGAAGATTAGGTTGTTTTAGGGATCGGTGGTCAGGAATGAGGTAAAAAGAGAAGATAAAGTTGTCCAAGGAAGTGACAGTCCCTCTCCTCCCGCCCGCACCGCGCACCCCCTCCTTTATTCACTCTCTTCAGCCAATACACACAGACCCCCTCGTAGATGCTTCCAACACTCCTCACCTCACGCCTGGATTACCGCGATGCCGCGCAGCCAGTCAGTCACCTGCTGGGATGCATCACGGAGCTCACTCAGCATGTCTCCCGCTGCGCTGCTGAATCAGAAGCCCGCCCCGGCTCTGAGTGTGCGCGCAGTAATTACTCTGTGCAGTGTGCACCCATCCTGTTCTTTCCCTCACAGGACACCGTATCACTCAGGCAGGTGCTGCTGCTGTCTGGTCTGCGACAGGACAGAGCCTCTGTGTATTGGTGCTCACCCACCCCCCGCTCTCAATGTTAACTTATATGTGCGCTTAGTGCACGCCGCAGGACAAAGGAAAATCAGCCAAGGTGGGCCGGCTGAGGCGCTCCGCCTCCAAATACCCTTTATCCATGAAGCTGCCGATTCCCGGACATTGTATAGTCCGGGAACACCACCCCTCCGGACTCCGGACACCGGTCCTCATTACCGGACTGTCCGGAGTAATCCCGGACGGGTGGTAACCCTAGCAGCCACCCTCATGTGTGCAGGTGAGATATATATACACTGTGCAGCCACCCTCATGTGTGCAGGTGAGATATATATACACTGTGCAGCCACCCTCATGTGTGTAGGTGAGGTATATACACTGTGCAGCTACCCTCAGGTGCGCAGGAGAGGTATATATACTGTGCAGCCACCCTCATGTGTGCAGGTGAGGTATATACACTGTGCATCCACCCTCATGTGTGCAGGTGAGATATATATACACTGTGCAGCCACCCTCATGTGTGCAGGTGAGGTATATACACTGTGCAGCCACCCTCATGTGTGCAGGTGAGATATATATACACTGTGCAGCTACCCTCATGTGTGCAGGTGAGATATATATACACTGTGCAGCCACCCTCATGTGTGCAGGTGAGGTATATACACTGTGCATCCACCCTCATGTGTACAGGTGAGATATATATACACTGTGCATCCACCCTCATGTGCGCAGGTGAGGTATATACACTGTGCAGCCACCCTCATGTGTGCAGGTGAGGTATATACACTGTGCAGCCACCCTCATGTGTGCAGGTGAGGTATATACACTGTGCAGCCACCCTCATGTGTGCAGGTGAGGTATATACACTGTGCAGCCACCCTCATGTGTGCAGGTGAGGTATATACACTGTGCAGCTACCCTCATGTGCGCAGGTGAGGTATATACACTGTGCAGCTACCCTCATGTGTGCAGGTGAGGTATATACACTGTGCAGCCACCCTCATGTGTGCAGGTGAGGTATATACACTGTGCAGCTACCCTCATGTGTGCAGGTGAGGTATATACACTGTGCATCCACCCTCATGTGTGCAGGTGAGGTATATACACTGTGCAGCCACCCTCATGTGTGCAGGTGAGGTATATACACTGTGCAGCCACCCTCATGTGTGCAGGTGAGGTATATACACTGTGCAGCCACCCTCAGGTGCGCAGGAGAGGTATATACACTGTGCAGCCACCCTCATGTGTGCAGGTGAGGTATATACACTGTGCAGCCACCCTCATGTGGGCAGGTGAGGTATATACACTGTGCAGCCACCCTCATGTGTGCAGGTGAGGTATATACACTGCAGTCACCCTCATGTGCGCAGGTGAGGTATATACACTGTGCAGCCACCCTCATGTGCGCAGGTGAGGTATATACACTGTGCAGCTACCCTCATGTGTGCAGGTGAGGTATATACACTGTGCAGCCACCCTCATGTGTGCAGGTGAGGTATATACACTGTGCAGCTACCCTCATGTGTGCAGGTGAGGTATATACACTGTGCAGCTACCCTCATGTGTGCAGGTGAGGTATATACACTGTGCATCCACCCTCATGTGTGCAGGTGAGGTATATACACTGTGCAGCTACCCTTATGTGTGCAGGTGAGGTATATACACTGTGCAGCCACCCTCAGGTGCGCAGGAGAGGTATATACACTGTGCAGCCACCCTCATGTGTGCAGGTGAGGTATATACACTGTGCAGCCACCCTCATGTGTGCAGGTGAGGTATATACACTGTGCAGCCACCCTCAGGTGCGCAGGAGAGGTATATACACTGTGCAGCCACCCTCATGTGTGCAGGTGAGGTATATACACTGTGCAGCCACCCTCATGTGTGCAGGTGAGGTATATACACTGTGCAGCTACCCTCATGTGTGCAGGTGAGGTATATACACTGTGCAGCTACCCTCATGTGTGCAGGTGAGGTATATACACTGTGCAGCCACCCTCATGTGTGCAGGTGCTGTCATTGCAGGCACTGGGGATCCACCCTCGTGTGCAGGTGAGGTATATATACTGCGCAGACACCCTCATGTGCAGGTAAGGTATATATATTGTTCAGCCACCCTCATGTGTGCCGGTGATATATTTTATATATATATATATATACTGTGCAGCCACCCTCGTGTGTGCAGTTGAGGTACAGTATATACACTGTGCAGCCACCCTCGTGTGTGCAGGTGAGATATATATACACTGTGCAGCTACCCTCAGGTGCGCAGGAGAGGTATATACACTGTGCAGCCACCCTCATGTGCGCAGGAGAGGTATATACACTGTGCAGCCACCCTCATGTGCGCAGGAGAGGTATATACACTGTGCAGCCACCCTCATGTGCGCAGGTGAGGTATATACACTGTGCAGCCACCCTTATGTGCGCAGGTGAGGTATATACACTGTGCAGCTACCCTCATGTGTGCAGGTGAGGTATATACACTGTGCAGCCACCCTCATGTGTGCAGGTGCTGTCATTGCAGGCACTGGGGATCCACCCTCGTGTGCAGGTGAGGTATATATACTGCGCAGACACTCTCATGTGCAGGTAAGTTATATATTGTTCAGCCACCCTCATGTGTGCCGGTGATATATTATATATATATATATATATATATATATATATATATATATAGACACTGTGCAGCCACCCTCATGTGTGCAGGTGAGGTATATACACTGTGCAGCTACCCTCATGTGTGCAGGTGAGGTATATACACTGTGCAGCTACCCTCATGTGTGCAGGTGAGGTATATACACTGTGCATCCACCCTCATGTGTGCAGATGAGGTATATACACTGTGCAGCCACCCTCATGTGTGCAGGTGAGGTATATACACTGTGCAGCTACCCTCATGTGTGCAGGTGAGGTATATACACTGTGCATCCACCCTCATGTGTGCAGATGAGGTATATACACTGTGCAGCCACCCTCATGTGTGCAGGTGAGGTATATACACTGTGCAGCCACCCTCATGTGTGCAGGTGAGGTATATACACTGTGCAGCCACCCTCAGGTGCGCAGGAGAGGTATATACACTGTGCAGCCACCCTCATGTGTGCAGGTGAGGTATATACACTGTGCAGCCACCCTCATGTGTGCAGGTGAGGTATATACACTGTGCAGCTACCCTCATGTGTGCAGGTGAGGTATATACACTGTGCAGCTACCCTCATGTGTGCAGGTGAGGTATATACACTGTGCAGCCACCCTCATGTGTGCAGGTGCTGTCATTGCAGGCACTGGGGATCCACCCTCGTGTGCAGGTGAGGTATATATACTGCGCAGACACCCTCATGTGCAGGTAAGGTATATATATTGTTCAGCCACCCTCATGTGTGCCGGTGATATATTTTATATATATATATATATATATATATATATATATATATATATATATGACACTGTGCAGCCACCCTCGTGTGTGCAGTTGAGGTACAGTATATACACTGTGCAGCCACCCTCGTGTGTGCAGGTGAGATATATATACACTGTGCAGCTACCCTCATGTGTGCAGGTGAGGTATATACACTGTGCATCCACCCTCATGTGTGCAGGTGAGGTATATACACTGTGCAGCCACCCTCATGTGTGCAGGTGAGGTATATACACTGTGCAGCCACCCTCATGTGTGCAAGTGAGGTATATACACTGTGCAGCCACCCTCAGGTGCGCAGGAGAGGTATATACACTGTGCAGCCACCCTCATGTGTGCAGGTGAGGTATATACACTGTGCAGCCGCCCTCATGTGTGCAGGTGAGGTATATACACTGTGCAGCTACCCTCATGTGTGCAGGTGAGGTATATACACTGTGCAGCTACCCTCATGTGTGCAGGTGAGGTATATACACTGTGCATCCACCCTCATGTGTGCAGGTGAGGTATATACACTGTGCAGCTACCCTTATGTGTGCAGGTGAGGTATATACACTGTGCAGCCACCCTCGCGTGCAGGTGAGGTATATACACTGTGCAGCTACCCTCATGTGTGCAGGTGAGGTATATACACTGTGCATCCACCCTCATGTGTGCAGGTGAGGTATATACACTGTGCAGCTACCCTCATGTGTGCAGGTGAGGTATATACACTGTGCAGCTACCCTCATGTGTGCAGGTGAGGTATATACACTGTGCATCCACCCTCATGTGTGCAGGTGAGGTATATACACTGTGCAGCTACCCTTATGTGTGCAGGTGAGGTATATACACTGTGCAGCCACCCTCGTGTGCAGGTGAGGTATATACACTGTGCAGCTACCCTCATGTGTGCAGGTGAGGTATATACACTGTGCATCCACCCTCATGTGTGCAGGTGAGGTATATACACTGTGCAGCTACCCTCATGTGTGCAGGTGAGGTATATACACTGTGCAGCCACCCTCATGTGTGCAGGTGAGGTATATACACTGTGCAGCCACCCTCATGTGTGCAGGTGAGGTATATACACTGTGCAGCTACCCTCATGTGCGCAGGTGAGGTATATACACTGTGCAGCTTCCCTCATGTGTGCAGGTGAGGTATATACACTGTGCAGCCACCCTCATGTGTGCAGGTGAGGTATATACACTGTGCAGCTACCCTCATGTGTGCAGGTGAGGTATATACACTGTGCATCCACCCTCATGTGTGCAGGTGAGGTATATACACTGTGCAGCCACCCTCATGTGTGCAGGTGAGGTATATACACTGTGCAGCCACCCTCATGTGTGCAGGTGAGGTATATACACTGTGCAGCCACCCTCAGGTGCGCAGGAGAGGTATATACACTGTGCAGCCACCCTCATGTGTGCAGGTGAGGTATATACACTGTGCAGCCACCCTCATGTGTGCAGGTGAGGTATATCCACTGTGCAGCTACCCTCATGTGTGCAGGTGAGGTATATACACTGTGCAGCTACCCTCATGTGTGCAGGTGAGGTATATACACTGTGCAGCCACCCTCATGTGTGCAGGTGCTGTCATTGCAGGCACTGGGGATCCACCCTCGTGTGCAGGTGAGGTATATATACTGCGCAGACACCCTCATGTGCAGGTAAGGTATATATATTGTTCAGCCACCCTCATGTGTGCCGGTGATATATTTTATTTATATATATATATATATATATATATATATATATATATATATATATATATAGACACTGTGCAGCCACCCTCGTGTGTGCAGTTGAGGTACAGTATATACACTGTGCAGCCACCCTCGTGTGTGCAGGTGAGATATATATACACTGTGCAGCTACCCTCAGGTGCGCAGGAGAGGTATATACACTGTGCAGACACCCTCATGTGCGCAGGAGAGGTATATACACTGTGCAGCCACCCTCATGTGCGCAAGGTATATACACTGTGCAGCCACCCTCATGTGTGCAGGTGAGGTATATACACTGTGCAGCCACCCTCATGTGCGCAGGAGAGGTATATACACTGTGCAGCCACCCTCATGTGCGCAGGTGAGGTATATACACTGTGCAGCCACCCTTATGTGCGCAGGTGAGGTATATACACTGTGCAGCTACCCTCATGTGTGCAGGTGAGGTATATACACTGTGCAGCCACCCTCATGTGTGCAGGTGCTGTCATTGCAGGCACTGGGGATCCACCCTCGTGTGCAGGTGAGGTATATATACTGCGCAGACACTCTCATGTGCAGGTAAGTTATATATTGTTCAGCCACCCTCATGTGTGCCGGTGATATATTATATATATATATATATATATATATATATATATATATAGACACTGTGCAGCCACCCTCGTGTGTGCAGGTGAGGTACAGTATATACACTGTGCAGACACCCTCATGTGTGCAGGTGAGATATATATACACTGTGCAGCTACCCTCAGGTGCACAGGAGAGGTACATACACTGTGCAGCTACCCTCAGGTGCGCAGGTGAGGTATATACACTGTGCAGCCACCCTCATGTGCGCAGGTGAGGTATATAGACTGTGCAGCTACCCTCGGGTGTGCAGATGAGGTATATACACTGTGCTACCCTCCTGTGAGGTATATACACTGTGCTACCCTCCTGTGAGGTATATACACTGTGCAGCTACCCTCAGGTGAGGTATATACACTGTGCAGCTATCCTCAGGTGAGGTGTATATACACTGTGCAGCTACCCTCAGGTGAGGTGTATATACACTGTGCAGCTACCCTCAGGTGAGGTATATACACTGTGCAGCTACCCTCAGGTGAGGTATATACACTGTGCAGCTATCCTCAGGTGAGGTATATACACTGTGCAGCTATCCTCAGGTGAGGTGTATATACACTGTGCAGCTACCCTCAGGTGAGGTATATACACTGTGCAGCTACCCTCAGGTGAGGTATATACACTGTGCAGCTACCCTCAGGTGAGGTGTATATACACTGTGCAGCTACCCTCAGGTGAGGTATATACACTGTGCAGCCACCCTCAGGTGAGGTGTATATACACTGTGCAGCTACCCTCAGGTGAGGTGTGTATATGCACTGTGCAGCTACCCTCAGGTGAGGTGTGTATATACACTGTGCAGCTACCCTCAGGTGAGGTGTGTATATACACTGTGCAGCTACCCTCAGGTGAGGTGTGTATATACACTGTGCAGCTACCCTCAGGTGAGGTGTATATACACTGTGCAGCTACCCTCAGGTGAGATATATACACTGTGCAGCTACCCTCAGGTGTGCAGGTGAGGTATATACACTGTGCAGCCACCCTCAGGTGAGGTGTATATACACTGTGCAGCCACCCTCAGGTGAGGTGTATATACACTGTGCAGCCACCCTCAGGCATGCAGGTAAGGTAAATACACTGTGCAGCCACCGTCATGTATGCAGGTAAGGTAAATACACTGTGCAGCCACCGTCATGTATGCAGGTGAGGTATATACACTGTGAAGCCACCCTCAAGCATGCAGGTGGGGTGTATGCACTGTGCAGTCCCTCTCAGGTGTGCAGGTAAGGTGTATATGTAGCTGACACTTGCAGACTTTCATAGACCTGTAGTCACCTATATGATTGTATTGTAAGTGACAATGATGTGATAATGCAGTGCATGCATAGCACATATTTTTAAGGAGTGCTGTACGTTCTTTTCTGTCTCCCTCACCTTCACTTACCTCCAAGCATATTCTCTGCACAAAATATCCATTATTTATTACACTTATTACAGAACCAACTTTGCTCTGTCACCACCTGACACTTGTCATTCGCCACACCTGCCTTCCCCCCAAAAAACTCCACCCTACACACACACACACACACACACACACACACACACACACACGTGCCAATTATACATGCAGTGATAGCAAACATCATACCAGCTGTCACCCCACACAGCGTACCAGCTGGTTGCCATGGCAACATCACTTTTTTTGTACTGTTTACCTGTGCACTCGTTTTACTACACCCCCTAATTCCGCCAACCTTTCTTTGCTATAGTTAGTAACATGCTATCGAAAAACAGCAGGGACTAAATCAGGTGTAAAAATAACTCTCAGAAGCATCACACCCTGCCGTGAGCAAAGGTAAAGGGGGCTGTGTATCAAATCTTCTAAAGAGTGGAGAAGTGGTCCACATACACCAATCAGGTTCTAGCTTGCATTTATCAAGTCCACTACATTCTATAAAATGTTAACTCGATTTTGATTGGTTGCTTTGAACAACTTCTTAACTGTAGAGCGGTGGTGAGCAAGCATTTGGAGCTCTCACGTGCAACTCTCTGCTCCTTGCTGCTTTATTTTGATATTTGTGTATTGTAGCTGGCAAAGACTTGATTGACAGGCCTAATTATATGTTATTACAGTTAGGTGTCTCTTTCCTTAATTAAGAAATTTAAAATAACTTGCTATTGAGATTGTATAATGTGTGGCCATTTTAGAAGGGTAGGGGACTTCTCAGTGCAGCGCCAGAGTGTATCCGGTTGTCTACCGATGCATTAGAATTTGATGATGTAGGCTGGGTAGAATTGCTGACATACTGTTTGTAATCACACTGTTAATTTTGCCATGCAATGTTATGCGCGCTCCTGTGCAGTCCATATTGCAAGGCAAAATATTATGTGCAGGCGCAGCGGCAAAGGCAGGATTTTTAGAGGGGCGGTTTCCAAATGTATCCCAAAATCTCCCACTCTGCAGCACATTGGAGTAAGCACGGGAGTCTGGGGGAGCGGTAACAGCCCTGAAAATTATTGGTCTTTTTATACACTGGATACTGTATGATATAGAGTAATAATATTTAACAGTTCAGATGGTCTATAGTATAGGTCGTTTCAAACGTTTAAATAAGATAGGTGGTCAGGAAAACCAGTACTGCACTTTATAAGCTCACAATCTCTCACTTCATGGCAAGGCTCCTGTCTTTTCGTTCTGGCAGCTGCTCTCTGGTCCATTGTGATGTTTAAGGGCACTGATCCACGCATACAGTAAATGTGGTAGAAGAAGCTGGTACACTGGGCATGTGCAGCAGCTCTGCTCTGTCCCTTACACTGCATGATGTGGTGGCAGCTCTAGTAATCATATAATATACCAGTACTATTGTTGTCAAGAGGAGGGGGGGTTTCTGGGCAACCAAAAACCCCCCACCTCCCCCCTCTGTTTGCTTATGAGGCAGGTATTTTGTACTACATTGTGTCTAGTTCTAATCGCACTGTGTGTAGGTAATTGCATGTGATATGTACTTTACATTTTTTTTTTTATAATTATTTTTTTTAATGTACTTTCACCTTGCAATAAATTTGACAACATTTGTTTAACATATATATCATAAGTAAAACATTGTCTGATATATTAAGTTGTGAGTTTAAAACATACATATTTAGGTCCATTTGTTGCACAGAGAAACATGGCAGTGTCAATAATATTACAATCACGGTATCTATTAAACAGAAACTTATGTCCCAGTTGAGTGTTCAGCTTGGATTCGGTATTCCTAAAAAGAGAAAAACCTGTGTGTGTGGGGTTTTCTTGCCCCGTCAGCGAGAAGTGTACTTTACATATTTAAATTACATATTGCAGTGTTATGTAGTTCAAATAGAACAGTGTATAAAGTTCAAATCACATATCACACATTGTATAGCTTAAATCGCACCTAGCACACATCTCACAGTGTGTGGGCACCATAAAGCCCAATACACACTAGGTGAATTTGTTCACAATATCACTCAGAAAGGGCTTCGTCTAGTGTGTACACTCCCTGTCGTTAACCATGCGCACTCCTGCACTTCGTTAATGATCCCCTCCCTTATCCAGCATGTCCGGACGAGGATGGTCCTTGTTAAAGATGGCCATGCTGCAGCGGCAGCACGACCACCGGTCCCTCACCACGGAGCTTGCATTGGCAAGTGTGTGTATGCACTTGCCAGGGCCTCACCGCTGCCAGTATCGCCAATTGTGTTGACGATGTTCGCAGCTTACCGTGCCAACCTGAATTGGGCCATTATTTTCCTATTGCTGGAAATATAGGTTAGGGCCATTAGAAAATCATTTGTTGTGTGTCCAGGACCTGTTGTTAGAAGCAGGAACATTATTATATATTATTATAGTAGCAGCTGGGAAGAATCTCTAGGCTAGCTAATTCATGAGTGCTGCTACTCGGAACATACAGATACAAACTAGCTGATAATTACAACCTTGTCTTTCAAACAAGGGTCAAGGGAATTTTTCTCTTCTGGAAAATGTATGTATGTGCCAATCTGTACTTTTGTAGTGTCTTCTTAGATCTGTGACCTTGTACATAGGAGGGCCAATTCTGGGCCATGGTTTCAATCTCGGTATTAAAAAAAACACTTAATCTTGGGATTCCTGGGATTGGAAAATGGAGCAGAGAGAGTGGTTTAGTGTTCATTCTAGCACCCGCTATCTTTGAAAACCCATGCAGTTCCTCTTCCCTGCCTGGGGTGTCGCTGCTGCCACCCAGGCTGCACAATCAGGCATAGCCTGCTAGTGCTCCTGGCAGTTAGTCTTATTAGCTGGTACTTTTTCGCTGAGCACTTTATCATTCCACAAAGCTTAGTACAACTCACCTACAATTTGAAATGCTTCTAAAACATTTTCATTTTTAAAGATCACATAGGCAGGCTGTGGCCTGGCGTAATATTCACTATAGCATAGCTCTGTTTGGTTTCTGTACAATTGTAGAAGTAATCTTGCTAACAGACTGCTACCTAGATGATTAGACCGCCACGTCCACATTCGCTAGGAAGAGGCAGTGTCGTTCTCACCAGTGACTCCTTTGCGGCTGCGGTGCAGTGCTAGTTTCTCGCTACTGTCCTAAATGTCCTGTAATGAAGGATTTTTAAAGCGCCAGCTTGTAGTTTTGTTCATTGAGGGATTATGCAGTTTGATCACAAAATTGAGGCAACACAGATCATGTTTTCCTCTGTCAGGCAAATCATTTATTTCTGTATATGCATTTTCGTATTAGATCATGCTGGGCGCGCCTCCAGGTGTCCGTGACCTCGTCTTGCTGGCAATTACAGCCTTAAAAAAAGGATTTTAACCTCTCTGTTCCCATCTGTCAGATACTGCAGAATGAATCTCCTTGGTGACCGCAATTTGGAATCTGTGTCAAATATTAACCTAGCTGGTATGTTCACATGTAAATAAGTTAATTATTTTTTATTAACATCAGCGGCTGCTCAGATGGTGCCCGGCATTAGACTGCGCATGCGCAGTCTAATCCCGAAATCCTGGGATTGGATAGTAAAGTTTACCTTGCATAGGAAAAAAAAACAAAACATTGGGCTTGATTCAGAGTTGATTGCTGTTGTGCCGATACACAAGTCTATTGAATATCGAACAACTGTACATGCGTTTGGATCATATCGCGCATGCGCATGGCCAAACAGCTACAACAAACAGCGATGAATCTAGTCGCATTCCCCTCTTTGACTGACAGGATACCGGCATTTGGGGTTGATAACCGTCCCTTTTCTGAAAGTGTCAGATAAAACACAGGCGTGCCCAGATGTTCTCAGGGAGGGCCTGTGACATCAGCTCTGGCCTGGATCAGCACGATTTTTTTGCAGAGTTGTTGAAATGTCAGAGCTATGCACACTTGCACGGACTGGGATTTAACTCTCTATGGGCAGCGGCTATCTGATCACAGGCCTCTGCAATTTCACACAGCAGCGATCAGGTCTGAATTAGGCCCATTATCGCAGGATGTGGATTTCACACAAGGTCATAGAAAAATAAAGATGTATACAGCAGAAGTAATATGGACAAATACATAGACACACACAGAGATACTATAAATAAGACATGCCGATATAGCCTCCATAAAGAATATGGCGCGAGTCATCCGGATCAACTTAAATGCCCCAAGGGATGTTTCATGGCATCTTTTTCTTTAACTTTTGTGTCTTATTGCACAACTCGGATGCTGCAAAACATTTCTCACTGTGTTATTAGGAACCAGGGTTGACCCCCCTGGAATGGCCGGGAGGCTCCTGAAAATTGGGTCCCCCTCCTGGGCCCCCTGAAATCTCCCCGTCGCAGGTTTTCAAGGGAGGGGATCCCCTCCTCAAAGACTCACGTTGCGGGATTTGCAGTACTGGGGGCGGGGCTAGATGACGTATAGAGCAGGCCCGCGCCCTGACATACGGCTGATAGTCTCCCCTCGGGGCGTCTCCCAGAGAGGAGACTTTAAAAGTAGGCGACCCTGCTAGGGACTCTAGGCTGCAACTTTAGCTGAGCAGGAATGAGTTCTAAGCACGTACAAAGTCACAGATAAAACTTACCTTGGCAGAACTTGCTTCGGGGGCGCAGTTTGAGACTTTGTCACACATCAAATTAATCAGTGCATGCCTGCAATTTACATTTGTAACCTCCAGTTGTATTTAGGAAAATAAGAAATTTTGAGAAAGAAGGATGCTCAGCGCGTCGAGTTGCCTGGGGACTGGTTCACTTATAGGGACTGTTTACTGCGACTTCAGCAACATTTTATGAGCAAAAATCTGGAGTATAATCTAGTTACGAGACAACAAATACCTTTATTTAGTAAGGCCACAGGGACTTAAAGCTTTCATATTTACTCAAATTTGCTAATTATTGCCCTTATGCAGATCTGATCGCACTACAAATTTGTTCTCAAAATGGGCAAAACCATGTGCACTGCAGGTGGGGCAGATGTAACATGTGCATAGAGAGTTCGATTTGGGGGAGTTATTTTGTTTCTGTGCAGGGTAAATACTGACTGCTTTATTCTTACACTGTAATTTAGATTTCAGTTTCAAAACACCCCACCCAAATGTAAATCTCTCTGCACGTGTTACATCTGCCCCACCTGCAGTGCACATGGTTTTGCCGATTTTGTGAACAAATTTGTACTGCGATCAGATCTGAATAAGGGCCTATATGTATAAAACCTCTGCGTTGCAGTCGTATAAGCATGTTTATTGCTTGCAGGTGTGTTGATACTGTTGTTTACAAGGTGAAAAGACTAGGACATTTGTCCTATTAGAAAGGAACTAAATATAGGCAGGGGAATGGAACACTGCGGCAATCATTTGCAAGGCATGCTTTTGCCTTGTAAATGTTTGTCGCTTGAAAAAACCATTCGGGAACGGCTGTCAAACTTGGACCCTATTACGTTTCCTCCCAACAGAAAAGGGGGAGATGTTTAAAGCAGTGAGTAGAGTGGAGAAGATGCTAATTGCAACCAATCAGCTGCTACCTATAATTTAAGAGAATGCACTTGATAAATGTTACTTCAAAGCTGATTGGTTGCCATAAGCAACTTCTCCACTGTCATATTTCTGCTCTCTTCACTGATCATTCATCTGCACCATAATTCAGTCTCCATCCTGTTCTTTAGTTAATATTATCCTAAACTCTGCTTTACTGTACTGCTATTAAAAATATGCACTAATTATTAAAAATGTTTTTTTTTTTCTTTTTTTTTAGTTAGTTCTCTAAAGAAGCCATCACGTTAAAATCTATTGAAAGTAATGTCCATTAGAAGAAAGAAATAAGTATTGGACTCTGAGATTAGCGTTCCCCAACTAAAATGTTTAAGTTGCTGTTTTTTAAATACATGGCACATTCCAAGCCACAGAAATCATGGCTGTCAACTCTGAGCTCTCTTGTTGGCGAGAAGAACCTCCTACTGATGGGGCCTCCAGGGTCTGGGAAGACCTCTGTCGGTAGGGTACTTGGTCAGAAGTTGGGTTGCCCGGTTATAGATGTAGATGATGATGTCCTTGAAAAAAGCTGGGGCATGAGTGTCTCGGATAAGCTGCAGGAAGTTGGTGATGAAAAGTTTATAGAGGAGGAAGGAAAAGCTCTTTCAAAGTTTTCAATATCTGGAAGTATAATTTCTCTAACTGGGTCCAACCCTCTTCATGCTGGTAGCATGGAACACTCAAAGAAAAATGGAATAGTGGTTTATCTTGACGTCCATTCTCGGGATATAATAGAGAGGCTTGAGAGAATGAAAGTGGATCGTATTGTTGGTCAAAGGTCTGGAATATCAATCGGTGACATACTTCAGAAGAGGAAGCAATTTTATAAAAAGTGGCATGATGTGCGTGTGTTTTGTCAGACAGGGGATTGTATAGAGGTTATGGCTGATAAAGTTATTGATGCAGTGAAAAGATTTCAAAATGCTCAGTGTGAGACCTTTGTATCCACAAGATCTCAAGGCTCTGAACGAGACACTAACAAAAGTCATCCAAAGTTCTTCAGTGATGTGCTTATAGAAGGCTTAGCCACTGACGGAGGACTCTATGTTCCTGAAAACGGCTTACCGAAGCTCACCGCTGGAGAATGGGGGAGACTAGTGCAATCGTCATATGCTGAAAGGGCCCAGATAATTTTGGAAAAATGTATACACCCATGCGATATCCCATCTGTAGCTTTAGGAGAAATGATTGAAAAGGCATATGGCGAAAATTTTGATTGCCATAAGATTGCTCCAGTCAGACACTTGTCAGGGAATCAATATGTCCTTGAACTCTTTCACGGGCCAACAGCTTCCTTCAAGGACTTGGCTTTGCAGTTCATGCCTCACATTTTTGCCTATTGTATTCCAAAAGTGTGTAACTACCTAGTCTTAGTAGCAACTTCTGGAGACACAGGAAGTGCCGTCCTCGATGGGTTCGGTCGCCTCAGTGACCTTGACAAGAGCAGAATTGCTGTCTTCTGCCTGTATCCAGAAAATGGAATAAGCGAAGTACAAAAAACACAAATTATTGCCTGCCAGGGAGAGAATGGACTCGCGCTGGGAGTCAAGTCTGATTTTGATTTTTGTCAGAATGTTATAAAAGAAATGTTCACCAATCCGGAGCTCACTGGCTTTCTCACAGCTGAATATGGTACGACTTTAACTACGGCTAACTCCATCAACTGGGCCAGACTCCTTCCACAGATTGTCTACCATGCCTCTGCCTATCTTGATTTGGTTAGCCAAGGTGTCATTACATTCGGGAGCCCAGTGGATGTGTGTATTCCCACAGGGAACTTTGGGAATATACTGGCTGCACTTTACGCAAAACAAATGGGAATTCCAATACGGAAACTCATTTGTGCATCCAATCAAAACAATGTTTTGACTGACTTTATGAAAACTGGACTGTATGATCTCAGGGGACGAAAATTGCAGCAATCCCACTCCCCAGCCATTGATATTCTTAAATCGTCCAATCTAGAACGGTATTTACATCTCGCAACAAACGGAGACGGTTGCCTTGTTAGTGAACTGTATAGCCAGCTGCTGAGCCGTGGTCATTTTCAGCTGCCCGATCATTTATTCCGCCGTTTGCAGCAGGACTTTGTCGGCGATTGGTGCTCGGAAACGGACTGCCTGTCCACCATCCGCTCTGTTTATGAGACAACAGGGTACATTCTAGACACACACACAGCTGTTGCCAAAGTAGTTGCAGACCGGATGCAGGACCGTACTTGTCCAGTTATCATTTCATCCACAGCTCATTATTCCAAGTTTGCACCTGTTATTTTACAGGCTTTGAGGATTGAAGGAATTAAGCAGAGCCCACTAAGTCAGCTGCATGTGTTAAATTCCTTCCAACCTTTGCCTCCTACTCACAGATCTATGTTAGAGATGATTAAAGGTCAACACACTTACAAGAGCCATGTTTGCGAGGCCAATCCAAGCCTTATTATCAACGATGTGGAACGTTACCTACAAAATGTATTTTTGAAATGTCATTAAAGGGTGTGTCCATTCTTTTAATGTTTTTCGCTTTTAAAGTTCTGTTTTATAGCTGATGGGGGGGGGGGGGGGGGTTATTTTTTCATCATCGCTGAACTAAACATGACCAAACTACTTCTCTGGGCAGAAGAAGTTACGAATATGTGACCTTATTCAGCAGGGGTCGCATAAGTGATCCCCTGTGCAGTTCTCTGATGATCGGGATACATGGGCAGGACCCAATCCGCGTTTGCATCCCTGTAATGTAAATGCTTTTGCCTGATTGAAAGAAAGAGGCCTTCACAGGGAGGGGCATCGAGGAAATTGCGCATTGCCCCCTTTTCCCAAGCATGGCAAGGCCAAGGACTGCATTGCGAATGCAGTTTCCTTGGCCTTGCAAGCTGCCAGGCGACTGCAAGTCTGAGTAAGGTCAGACTTGCACAGGCTCCAAAAGGAGTGGGTGTACAGCGCTAGGTTTATACTGAAAAAGTATACACTACCACAAAAGATTTTTTTAAACATTTAATATGTCGTATAAAAATATACAATTTAATGAGAATTCTCATAATATACAATGAATAGTATTAAAAACAGGGTATTGTAGACAGAAAGGTGTATATATAAGCTCCACAAAAGAATTGCACCAACACGTTATAGTTACCAGCTACTGAAGAAGGAAATCCTGGAAGTATATGGAAGACTGGTCCGGAATAAAGTGCAGAGTACAGTGCAGTCTGATGTTGTGCAAAGGAGGCAAGTTTCGACGTTAACTCACGTCTTCATCAGGAGCTGGGGTATGATACCCCAGCTCCCGATGAAGACTTGAGTTAACGTCGAAACGCGTTGAGCACCTTCTCCACTGCACCCCAAACTTGCCTCCTTTGCACAACATCAGACTGCACTGTACTCTGCACTTTATTCCGGACCAGTCTTCCATATACTTCCAGGATTTCCTTCTTCAGCAGCTTCAAGCAGTGTCATGCATGGTATGCATATACCAAAAGGACTTCCCAATTCATATTAGCTCTGAATAACCTGGACCCACTGGGAAATTATCCGGATTGAACACATTATGCAGCTATATTAGCAAGGAGACCCCCAATATCATCCAGTGTAACTGGTAACTATCACGTGTTGGTGCAATTATTTTGTGGAGCTTATATATACACCTTTCTGTCTACAATACCCTGTTTTTAATACTATTCATTGTATATTATGAGAATTCTCATCAAATTGTATATTTTTATATGACATATTAAATGTTAAAAAAATCTTTTGTGGTAGTGTATACTTTTTCACTATAAACCTTGCGCTGTACACCCACTCCTTTTTCTGTTTTTCAATATTGGGAGATTTACACACTCCCTGTACAGCAGCTTTGGCCGTGCCCGTGGTTCTCTTTTTTACTAAACTTTGCACAGGCTGCAGTTGCATAGGGACATTGTGACCGATGGCTGCGATGTTCCTCTAGAACTGCGATGTGATCACAGTTTCTATAAAAATCAAGCAGGAGGTGGTGTGCAACTCCTGCATTTGCATTTCTATGGCTCACATGCTAAGCAGCTTATCATATGCAATCCCTACTGAATCAGGCCCATAAAGCAATGGCTGGAAGTTGTTCACAGTGCAGCAAGTTTTACTGGAGTTGCGGTTGTATGTGGTGTAAATGGGCCTACATCCAACATATTATCATATCCTTAACCCTTTGAGTGCCAACTTCAATATGCGTAAAATATTCAGCTAAAACTGCCAACATCTCTGAGAGATGCGCAAAATATCGGCTTAAAATGCCAACATCTCTGCCAGCGTCGCTCACAATTAACATATAAATTTAAATAAAAAATGTGTAAAAATAGATTATACTGTATTTCCTATATAAGGTAAACATTGCAGGTCATTATGATGAATAAAAATGTATGCTTGCCAATTTTCACACTTATTTTGACATTCACTTGGCGCTCAAATGGTTAATGCATTTTTTTTTATGCGATCAATTGGTTTACTTTGAGAGGGTTCTTTTAGGTTAATGTCACTTACAAGGAAATGATCTCAAAACAAAATGATGCCTGTTTAGGAGATTCCTTAGTGCCATTCTGGGGCGTGATAGGGTCATGTGACTCCCACAGCTGCAGGGCTGGAATTCACTTCTTCAAATTGAGGAAATGGTAATGGCAGAGAAGGTACGAAGATCTAGTGTGACGACAACCTGAAGCTTGTGCTGAGTGTGATATCTGGGGAAATGATGGAGCACAGCTGAGGGATAGAGGTAGTGAGGATGAGACAGAGTAAAACTGCAGTGAGTGGAAAACCGTGCTGGGAATAGATACTGGTACAAAGACTTGTTCCCTAGATGCAGCAGCTGAAATAGATAACTAATCCAGAGCAGGTAGTCAATTGCCATGGCAAATAAGGTAGTGCTTGGAAACCACATATAGGCCCTCTGGGTGGAGTCCACAATCTTTAACTCTTTTCTGGCACTAGGAACACTATGGGCCAAATTCACCTAGCTTAAAAAAAGTGGAGCGTGAATGCGTGATAAACAACCAGCACCTAACTGTTATTTATAAAACTCAGCCAGCAGAGTGACAGGAGCTGATTGGATGGTTATCTATCACTCTCCCCTTTGTCACTTTTTGAAGTGTATACGGTCGTTGGGTCGAACACTGAAGGTTGACATGGGCCTGGGTCGACACCTCAGAAGGTCAACATAAGTATTAGGTTGACATGGGGAAGGTTGAGAGTCAAAAGGTCGACATGGGGTTTTTGTCACCTTTTTTTTTTAGCTGACATGTGCCGACAGGCAGTATTCCATGCCGTACCATCCACCAGGACGTGGAGGGAAAATATAATAGTTGCTGAGCGTAGTTACATAGTTACATAGTAGGTAAGGCTGAAAAAAGACTTGCGTCCATCTAGTTCAACCTGGTATAGATATCCATTGCTGATTTGGTAGGTTCTGGTATTTTACAGACAAATTATATTTCTTATTTGTACCCATGGATGTTTTTCTCCAGTAAATGTTTGTCCAACTTTGCCTTGAACGCATTTAATGAGCCAGCCGTTACCACCTCTCTGGGAGAGAGTTCCAGAGTTTGACTGTTCTGACCGTAAAGAAATTCTTTCTACTAGCTGAATGAAATCTTTTTTCTTCTAATCTATACTCATGCCCTCGCGTCCTAGATTCCTTTCTAGTAGAAAATAGGGTGTGTGACAGTTCCTTATATTGGCCCTTGATATACTTGTACATGTTGAGCATGTCCCCCCTTAAACGTCTCTTTTCTAATGTAAATAGTCCCAAATTGCTTAATCTCTCCCCGTAGCTTAAATTCTCCATTCCCCTAATAAGCTTTGTTGCTCGCCTTTGGACTTTTTCTAATTCTATGATGTCCTTTTTATAGTGTGGGGCCCAGAACTGTACTCCGTACTCTAGGTGAGGTCTCACCAATGCTTTATACAGTGGCATAATTACCCTTGAGTCCCTAGTTTCCATTCCCCTCTTAATACATGCCAGAATTTTGTTGGCCTTTTTTGTAGCTACATTACAATGGGCACTACATCCTAGATTGCTGTCTTTTTGGACTCCTAGATCCTAGTGAGTAAAGCATGCCGAGTGCAGCAATACGATGCCCATGTCGACTGTGTTGACATTTGGGACAAAAAAAACATGATAAACCCAGGTTGTGATAAACCCATGTCGATGTTTTGACTGTCGACCTTCCCCATGTCGACATAATGCTTGTGTTGACCTAATGACCCTGTCTACCGAAGCCCATGTCGACCTTCTGGGACCTAAGCCCAGGTTGACTTTTTTAGGTGTTGACCTAGGCCCATGTTGACCTTAAGTGGTCGACCCAATGCATGTCGACTTTCCTGTGGTCGACCCTATGACCCATACATACCCTTTTAAAGCTTGGTGCATCTGGCCCAGAGTGATGTATACAATGTGTCATGTATAGTTACTACCAATGAAGAACGATGATGGGCTGGGTAAAACGTTTCCTTTTGGGACTTTTACTGAATGTTATTATGGTTGTGATCTTTGGATTAAACATGCCAAAGATCTAAGTTCTATTAAAGTTAAAAATGATATACTCTGTTTCAGTCATTTTTAGAAATGTTTAATTTATTATTACTGTTATAATTGTTTTATTTATAGTATAGTTCAGAGTATTTGTTTGTGTAAAATATACAGTATGTGTTATCTGCTTTAGAGTTGTACGCAAGCCAGGCTGAAATAAATGCCGATCTTCCCTTGTATTCAGCTTTGCCCGTGCCGCTTATGGAAGTGGGTGTCATCACTTAGGGGGATATTCAACCCCGGGTCACAACTGTTGGGCTGGCCCGACAGCCGTGACCCTGTCCTGTTCTTGGCCGGCTTGACTGGTAATCCGTAGGCGGGATTCAATGTCCCGCCTGCCGAACGCTAAAAGGGGGCGTGGCCGCAAGATACGTCTGTGGAACATTGAGCTGCGGCCTGGAGCTCACAAACCATCGCTGTTCTCGGTAGAACGGGTCCGGCTCCTTCTAAAGTCGGGCCTGTTCTGCCGAGATCTCTGTTCAATGCTGTCGGGAAAGACAGCATTGAATAGGGCCCCACCACTATTTCCCCCGCCTGGTTTAGTGGCGGGAGATTGAATACCCCCATAGCCTACACGTGACCGCACAGCTGCCACTCACGTACACATATACAGCTGCAAGTGGAGGTGCCCCTGTAGTTGCTTAGAGTTGCGTGTACTAAGTTCGGACGCATGAGCATTATAAAAAATGGCAATATCCCTCCTGTGCAACTTCATGAGTCTCTGAGCTCAAGACCAAGTATATAGTCATATTGGGGCTTCTACAGTCTTACTCTAACCACCCCACCCTCCACCACCTGCAGCCTAACTCTAACCTTCCCTAGTGTCAGGAAATCAGGTGATCTTCCTCTCTGGTCCGGTTTTCCCCACCCTCCTTCCCTATTTTTCTATCTTCTTGGCGGCGGTAAAGAACGGTCCTTGTTTAAATGGAAATCGTATGAGGATAGTGGGGTGCGCTCTCCCGACATTGATATGTCGCTAGCCCATGCCCCTTGTACAGGGGATGGGCTACACCATCCGCACGAGTGGGTTGCGAGGGGAGAGTTGAACACCAACGATGCATGAACGGTGTGATGTGATCTTACCCCTCTCTTTCTCTGACCGTTCTTTAGGGCCGCCACCCTTTATAGACCAGTTATATATTTGTCAATTAATAAATTTGACATTCATATTTGAAACGCCAGCACTCGTGTCTGTCTCATTATTTTAGTGTTAAGTTAAATAAGGTTTAGATAAGTTATTAAAGTGTGGGGTGTTTATGGGTTACTTCAATCTGTGTGTTTACATGGCACTTGCTATGAAAAGGTGGGCACTCCAATCCTTAAGTATGTATAAATATATTCCAGATGCCAGAGGAAGATTTAGTAGAAATGGAGATATGTACACAAGCTAAATAAATCTTGTCTTTAAGCACTTTATCTGAGTGTTCTCTTTCTATAAATATATATAATTATTGCATATACTGTGTAGGGGGGTGCAAGTTTTTTTGTATGACTTCAGTGCAGCCTTTATTTAATTTGCATTGTAATTCATTTGAAATAGCAGTATAACTGTTCTGTATCTAACAGAGAATGACCTGTATTGGGTCCTTTTAAATTTATTTTTGATTTTGAGTGACACCTGGTGGTTTGATGAGACCAGTGCAGTACAGATTTCCAACATACGCTATATACAGTATGTTTGTTCTTACTGCTGCATTAGCTTCTCTGTTTTAGTGCGGTATAATGAATTACCACTTGACTTTAGCAGTCACATTTGTGAAATAATGTGAGAATGAAGATAATTTGGGAAGATGAGCTGCCTTTGCTGTTACCTTGGATTTGCATACTTAAACTAATTAACTTATTTTTTCCATCTGTCTTACTTACCTGACGTGTTGTACGCAGACGTCGCCTGTGTGTCATCAAAACAGAGAAAAAAGAACATTCTCTATAATTAAAATAAATAAATATATATATATATATATATATATATATATATATATATATATAGTCACCACAATAAAGCTTTGAACCTTCACGCAGTCTCCGAGTGACGCCTTATTGCCAATCTGCTACATTGGGTCTCTGTACCTGGGAAGGCACCGGAGCAAGTACAGCTTATATCTTTGGTGGAGTGCCGGATTTCTTCCACTGATGAAGTCATCGACGAAATGCGTTTGGGCGTGTCCTACCAGACGCAAACTGACACACCAGATCGTAGTCCTGCTGCGTGGAAACAGAGGGGAGATCGCTGAATTATACCGTGAAGTGCCTGCGGCACAAAGGTGACACAGCGGACCCTGCCAGGAGGCAGCATCAGGGACAGACGGTACGAGCACTGTATCATTGGCTCATTTTTACTTTTGTGGAATAAATTTATTTTTATCAAAATAATACTGCACTATATAGCGCTTCCTTCCATCCCCTTCTTCTATATATATATATATATATATATATATATATATATATATATATATATATATAAACCAGGAAAAAACACATGTCCACTTTATCTATGATGTGTTGGCAGGCTTTTGAGAGACAATTGTTAGTGTAGGACTTGCAGTGAAATGGGGTCCCTTGGCGATGGGATGCAAGCTTAAATGCATTGATCAATTCATGAACTAAAACCCCATTATTTATTTGATTAATTGTATACTAAGGTGAGTTAGTTCATTATGGAGAGTGTTGAGTCCCTGTATTTGTATTTATTAGAGCATGTGGTCACAGGCCACTTCACCCCAACCTGGGAATGGCGAGTGCTGCTTGCACCCCATTCGCAGGGATGGCAAGTGTTGTGGTACTCTGTATGTGTATGTGTGTGTGTGTATATATGTATATATATATATATATATATATATATATATATATTATAGGACTTGCTGGCTGGACTCCTAGGAGCACACCTGGGACATACTGTACATAGAATGGGAACCATCTCCAAAGCGTTGTATTCATATACAAACCGAATTTCGTACTGGTAACATTATTTGAGTGGGATTAGTTTTCGACCACGCTATAGGAGACCGTCTACCTTGATTAGAGGCATTTTTTAATAAAGGCTCCATTCTATACTAAATAATTTAAGGTCACTGAACGTCACCATTGGAAATATTCTTCACCATCCCATTCCCAACGGAATCAAAAATCAGTCTTTGAAAGATATTACTACCCCTGATGAAGTTCCTAACCGGAACGAAACGCGTTGGGTATTGATCAAAGTCTTTTGAAAATAAACGGAAAATTGTTCCAGAAAATAAGCTACAAGCGTATTATTATCATATTTTGTGCGTATGTATGTATTTATGTGTATGTATATATATATCAAATGGTGAATTAATGACAAACCTGGAATACGCCAATCGACGCATTAAGGATCGATTCTGACCCATTTGTACGGGTCCGCATTCGGCCCAGTTATGGATGATGGTGGGTCTGCGCATGCATGTATCTGCGCATTTGCAGACCCTCTGTGCAAATGCTTTCTGCGAGTATCACACCTGCCGAGGCCTTTGCATGGGCAGGGGAGGGAGATGGCATGGGCAGCATCCTCTCCCTCCCCTGGGGAACGCTGGCATGGCATTTCCTGCTCAGGGCGGGCGGCTGACGTCAGCACCCCCCCCCCCCCCCCCCCCCATATTCGGTGGAAATAGGACTGACTTTTATTGCTGAATTGTAGAAAAATCATTATATGATCGGTGACCATCGAAGGATTTCTCTCCCCTTCGGCCGTGTTCTCATACACATCCCCTCACAAGGGGGGGAGGGGTGTTTTGTTGTTCGGCAGGGCGGCGGTTGGCACTGACCTGTTCACTAGGGTATATGGAGTCTAGAGAACAGGTATGAATTAGGCCCTTTATTAAAAGCATAGTGCTCAAATTAGATTTTTCAACCCTTACAAAAGACAATTTGCAAGGTGCTGTATATAAATACCCCCTCCCCCAAAAAGACTTCAGTGCGAAAACAAACTAGTGGATGACCTGTCTACACCCTATTATACTGTTTAAGGCAGGCATGTCCAAACTATGGCACTCCAGCTGTTGTGAAACTACAAGTCCCATCATGCCTTGCCACAGTTTTGCTATTAGGGAATGCTAAAACTATGGAAATGCATGCTGGGATGTGTAGTTTTACAATAGCTGGAGGGCCACAGTTTGGACATGCCTGGTTTAAGGTCTACTGATACCTTTAAGCTGGGTACACATTAGTTGACACTGCAAGCGATGCAATGCTGTCAACTATTTCCCTTGAACTGCCTAGAACTCCCTGACAAACGATGTAGTACATATACCCTAAACCAGGGATGGGGAACCTACAACCGTCCAGCAGATGTTGGACTACACATCCCAGCATGCCCTGCTGCAGTTTTGCTATTTTGTCATGCTAGAACTTTTGCGTGGCATTCTGGGATGTGTAGTTCAAAAAGAGCTGGAGGGTCGAAGGCTACCCCATCCCTGCCCTTAACAATTACAATTTTGCTCAGTGGCCACATCGAGGAGCATGGTGATATGAATGATATAGTCAGGATGTTACTGCATTAAGAGATGACAGAGGGGGTCGTTAATGACCCGCAGAAGCACGTATCGTTAATGATATAGTGCATACGCCCTACACAATATGCACAAAAATATAGCTAACGATATTGTCATCACGCATATTGTTTGCAAAAATCATCTAATGTGTACCTAGAGTTAAAGCGATATCGATAACAATATTGTCAAAACTACTGGGCAAACAATATAGTGCATGCACACTGAACAATATTGTTAACAGTGTGTGGTTCTCCCGCCCCCTGCTCCTAGCCAGTGGCGTAGCTACGTTTTGGGTGCCCCCCCGCCATTAGGGGGGGGGCGCCCCCCCCCGTCGCCGCCCCGCCGAGCACCCCTACCCCGCCGAGCACCCCTACCCCGCCGCCCATGCAAACCCCTCCTCAATCCCCCACAGCCTTACCTATCGCGCTGGTCCCGGCGGCTCCGTTCTTCTGCTGAGGACCACCAGAAAATGGCCGCCCCCATACAGCAGACAGTTTCAGAGAACTGTGTGCTATATGGGGCGGCCATTTTGTGGTGGTCCTCAGCAGAAGAACGGAGCCGCCGGGACCAGCGCGATAGGTAAGTCTGCGGGGGATTGAGGGGGGTTTAACTATAGCACCGCAGCCCCCGGCGCCCCCACATGCACAGCGCCCCCCCCCCCCCCCCGCGGTGGCGGGGGCTGTGGTGCTATAGTTACGCCCCTGCTCCTAGCATGCTCCATTGATGATATTAGGGGACACAGACACAATATTGAGAGTACATGCTAAGCGATATTAAAAAACGATATCACTAAGAGGCCTAAATTAGCGCTATCAGTTATAATATTGCTTAATATGTTTGGGGCTTGTGCATACCTCCCAACTGTCACGATTTTAGAGGGACAGTCCCGATTTTCGGGTCCTGTCCCGCTGTCCCACCCACGGCAGGCATTGTCCCGCTGCGGGGGTGGCAGTTGGGAGACCCCCCAATCTAGTAGAATAGACGCTGTGCGCATGCGCACAGCGTCTATTCTCGTATGAAAATGAGGTTGCGGCTAATTAGCATAAGCCGCACCCTCATTTGCATACACCACGCCCCCTTTTCGGGCGCTCGCGCGGCGACGCCGCGCGAGTGTCCCTATTTCTTCAGGTCAAAAATTGGGAGGTATGCTTGTGATATCCCTATTTGACAACCTGGAATATTTACAAAGTGTGAATGCATAGCACATCACATTGTATGACATCATAACTTGGTGCTGGTGTGAGACACAACATTTAATTGAAACATAGCTGTGACAGCTCATGAGTTCATCCACCTCACAGCAGCATACTTGCCTACTTTTGAAAACTGGTTTCAGGGAGATCATAGTTGGTAGTAGAATTTTGCCCCATTGAGGGGGCATGTCATGCTCCACCCGAGGGGCATGTCTAGTTCCATATATGGAGAGATTGTGAAAAGAGATTGCGGGGGTTATTCTAGTTCACTCGCAAAGGCACAATCACTCGCTAATGCACAAAACCATATGCACTGCAGGTGGGGCTGATGTAACATTTGCAGAGAAAATTAGATTTTGGTGGGGTTTGTACTTCAAACTGATATCTATATTGCAGTGTAAAAATAAAGCAGCCAGTATTTACCCTGCACAGAAACAATAAAACACCCAAATCTAACTCTCTGCACATGTTACATCAGCCCCACCTGCAGTGCATATGGATTTGTCCATTAGAGAGTGATTGTGCCTTTGCGAGTGAACTAGAATAACCCCCGTGAATGTGGCACCTAGAAGTGTGTGTGTGTTTACTGCTACATCTGAGAGGAATCTTTTATTATGACTTATATCCAAATGTAGATGAGCCCCAAAGCAGTTAGTAAGAGATACTATGCTGGGTAAAGTGCTCGGAAATGGTGCTGATGATTCAATGTAAATTAGTATTGTTAGTTGGTAGCAGACAGACAACAGTTAAACCCAGCAGCAGTAATACAGCAGAAGTTAAACTCAGCAGCTTGCCCAATCGTGTAAGTCCTCTGTAGTCAACTGAATATACGATATTCGATTTTACAGATTTTAAGTTGTTTTTATTATGTCATTGTTTGTTATTGTTTATGTTCTGTTGTCATGACTACGGAGGACTAACACGATTGGGCCAGTCATGTCAGATGACCGAAAAGGTGTCACCGCTCACTTCTGTTATCAGGTGATCGGAAGACGCCAGAAGGCATTGGATGTGGGCGGGACCCAACCAAGTAAGCTTTCTCCTTCATAATATGAATGTCTGTACCATGTATTTACCAACTTAGCCTAGTGATGGGTTGAACCTTGAAACATTGCCCCAATAAAGGCTTTTTTAAGCTAGATATTTAAATCCCCAAGTACCTCCAACTTTTTGTATACTGAGACATTCTCACTAGAAGGGCACTGGCGCAAATAACATTTGTTTCACCATCAGAATGACCATAGCCAATATTACAGCATTATTATTCATAATGAGAGGAGACACACTGAAGTCATTTACTGGGAATATAGGATTATGTGGTACTTATGTATTATCTGTATAGTCAACCATGGGTGATTTCATACCCCCACTATCCAACTACGCATGGAGCTGATTTTATATAGTGTTGCGAGCGCAGCGAGGAACCGAGCCCGAAGCGTGCCGAGCGCAGCAGATTACTTTACATGTATTCGCTGCGCTCGCCACGTTTCGGCCTCGTTGGCTCGCTACGCTCGCCACACTATATAAAATCAACTCTATGCGTAGTTGGATAGTGGGGGTATGAAATCACCCATGGGTGACTATACAATTAAAAATCGGGTCTTTACAATGAAAAATCGCATCGCATGAATTGTATGCCACTATATTGCATGCGATGCGATGTGATGAAAAAAATCGGGCACCCAGATATTACACAAGTACCGAAAAGAGGTTGGCAAGCCGCAAATTATTTTCTGATCATGCAGCCAAATCCACCTTCAATGTCTGAATATTTACAGGATAGAGCGGATGTCAACAATCCAGAGCTATTCAGCTATTCTGATTCTGAAGCAGATGCAATACTACAGTATATACCCAAAGATTTAAAGCCCCCCATACACGGTCCATTAATCGGATCCGTTGTGTGCTTAAACAGCACACAATAGCATGCACTGCGATCCGATCCGATGTATAGCTAGTACAAAAAGTATGTGCAGCACATACTTTTTGTACCGTACTATGTGATGCGCGGGAGCGCGCATCGCATAGTACAGAACGGAGCCGGACACAATGGAGCGTGTATGGGCTCCTTTAGGATGATCAACATACAGCATCCAATGAGGATTTATACAATTTTGGTTCAAATTAAAGAGAAAAGCATTGGACTAGTTATACCACGGCTTCACATTATTGGAGAAATAAATGAATCCCACGAGGTCTAAGAATTCGTAACATTCCGACAACAGGAAAACATAATGTATGTCTGATATCAATCCTAAACAAATGCTTAATGGACCTTATCATATTGATTATTGAGAAAACAAGCAGAGAACTTAATGTTACTAAGGAAAAATTACAGGTATTTGAAAATAGCCACAAAGATACCTTGTTGAATGACACAACAAGTATCTGGATAGAAAAACTCATTTCTCAAACTGAGCAAGATAAAAGACCTAAATTAAATTTAAAAAAGATAAACTCTGTAAGGTACAAATGGATTACCAGCAACATCAAATGTATTCACAGTTGAATTCCACACCTACAGAAGGTTATCGCAAATCTACATACAGACAGCACCATTAGCTTACACAATTACCTAACAGAGGAGATTCTAGCACATCTTTTAGTGATCCACAGACCGCATCGCCCATCACCTCTAAAGACCAGCACCCTTTAGGCATTACAAAGAGGGTCACATTGAATCCAACATTGCAAGGCCCACAAGGAGGGGAATACAAGATCAGAGTATACAAAGGCAAACATCCTACCTGAGGGAGGCAAACTTAGGGTTTAACCTCTCAAAAACTCCCCTCATGGAAACTAAAGTGCTGGCGAAAGGCCTCTCATTTGTACCCACCACTAACTTCCAACACAAAGTGGATGTATTTAAACTTGGCAGAACCCTTAGGTTAAAAGAACATTTTGGAAAGAATCCCACCTTACTAAGCGAATACCGAAAAAACGACAGCCATCCCAGACCAACTACGCAAATTACAACCCAGATCAAAAGTTGATTCAATTGGAGTCAGTGCCTCTATCAAATCATTTACATGCATGATGGACTCGGTGGACACTAAGGTAACGGGATCATCAATACGAAACCTTACAAAAGATGAACAGCAGGCATTAAGAACCTTGAAAAAGAAGACTAAAATAATTTATAAGGAGTGCGGACAAAGGGGGAGTGGTGGTCTTGCAAGACCTCTTTGTATATGATGAGCAATGTATTGGACAGCTGTCAGATACAAGAGTATACCAACAATCAGATTATGAATTTAAAATGGAATTGGATAACATTCTTAAAGAAGCAGTCAAGAGCCATAACATCAGCCCTCATTTACAGATGCATTAATGACACAATACCCGGTGGTATTGTACCTAAAGTGCAGATCTTGAGCCCACAATGTGCAAGATGACCCTCCAGTTATTTTTAAAATGGAGCATATGCTGGTCATGAACATGACCCCCCTCCGGCGTACATAATGTCGGCAGTTGGTCTCCCTCTCCTTCAAAAAAATGTCCCTGCTTTGTAAAAACAGCAACTCCACCACAAAAAATCCACCTCTCCATGCTACACAAGCGCTGGTAAGCCATGAGGTCAGCAATGGATTATGGGAACCACACCCAGACCATTTATGGCCTCCACCCACCTTTGCATGACATCATTATTGCTGCAAACCATCCCCTTATGATGACACTGCCTTAAAAACTGGAAAAAACAGGAATAGTGTGAAAGGGAATCTCGAACTGAAAATGAGATGTGCAAAAGACAAAATCCCAGTCCGATCAGGGAAATTCCCATGTCTGAAAGGAATATTAGTGAACCGCAACACATTAATTATATAATTATATTCCATGCACCAGAGTTGCAGCTGCCCTTTAAAAAATAAACATTTCTGTTTGTTGTTTAAAAATAATTGGAGTATTAAATAAGAAATGGTCCTGTAAAAGCAGGTCAGCCCCGACGCTTTCTCCATGTTTATAGTCCATGAAATTATATGTGTTGCCCTTATCTTCTGGTCTGCCGAGTTCTTATGTTTATAACCTAATTATGTGTTTTTGTGCTTGACTACTGATGGTGCTATAATTATTATACAATCAAATGATAAATGGAAAATAGCAATTTGCATATAAATGGGACCAGTGGTGACAAACTATTTTATCACAAAATAAAGACATAAAAGGTGTTCACAAACTTTAATTTAATCTTCTAAACTAAGTACAAATTTCAGGAAGTTATTGATTACATGTTTTTCCTAGGAATACATACGATATCCCGGTGATCAGGATGCTGGCTGTCCAAAAGACCAACCTCAGAATCCTGATACAGAGATTCCTGACATGGGCTATTTTTTTTAATCTACCCCTCACACCTTATCCCTCTCACTATAGGTCTCCCTTGCAACATCCTAACCCTCCAACACCCACAGTCTTACCCTAATCCTCCCCACTCCTGCTTATACCTAAGTCCCTTACCCTGCAGCCTAAACCTTACCCCCCCAAAGCGTCACCCTAAGCCCCATTGTAAGTACCTAACAACCTCCCCTCAGCCTAAACCTAACCTTCCCGTACCTGTTGCCTAACCCTAAGTCCCCCCACTAGTGCCTAAACACCCCCCCCCCCCTTCCCCGGGCCACACGTTAGTCCACACTTCCTGACTAACTGACAAATTTACTGATTGGTTTGTCAGTTGTCTGTATTCTGCCATCGGCATACTGATCCTTTTAGAAGTTCCAGCACAGTTTTTTTCTGATGGCAGTTGGGATACCGGCATTGGTATATTGAACGCCAGCATTGTCACTGCCAGGATGGTAACTGTATCCCTTATCCAAGATATATACCTGTTTCATGGATTATTTCTCTTCACTTTATTTGCTGGGTTTGTAATCTTGTTAGATAGGATACAACCAGGGCCAGAGCAAACCCTGTCAGCACCCCAGGTGCCGTTTGCCGTGATCCATGGGGTGGGGGTGGGGGGGCAGCACTGGGCAGCTTCTCGCGACATCCCCCCTCCTCCCCACAACACGGCAGTGGATGCAGACAGCCCTCCACCCCCACCCCCGGGTGGCACTGGGCAGCTTCTCCCGACATCCCTCCTCCCCACAACACGGCAGTGGATGCGGACAGCCCTCCACCCCCACCCCCCGGTGGCACTGGGCAGCATTCTCCCGACATCCCCCCTCCTCCCCGCAGCGCAAACATCGTTACTTGTGGAGTATCACGGCTCCCATCGTATGGCATCGTATGCCATATGTAGTGGCATACGATGGTATGCGATGCGATTTTTACTGATTTTTGAGCATTTTTGTTAAAAAATCGTATGCGATCGCATCGGATGCCATACGATGGCATCCGATGCGATGCGATGGCATACGTTTTTAATCTTAAATGCATCCAAATGCATTAAAATTAGTATGAAACATGTTAATTGGCCCCCAAATGTCATTTTTCACTGTGTACCACCCCCAAAATCAATGCCAACCCGAAGCATGGCGAGCACAGCGGTACGCGTCCTACGACCTTTTCATTCCCACACTATCCACGTCGGCGTGGAGTTGAGAATAGAAAGGGTGGCGAGCCCGAAGCGTATACCTGTGAAGCCCGCGAGGGGACGCGTATAGCTGTGAAGGTATCCGCGTCCCCTCGCTGCGCTCGCCACAGTTTCAATTCTCAACTCCACGCCGACGTGGATAGTGGGGGTATGAAAAGGTCGTAGGACGCGTACCGCTGCGCTCGCCACGCTTCGGGTTGACGTTGATAGTGGGGGTGGTACACTATGAAAAATGGCATTTGGGGGCATTTCACAAGTTTACTACACATTTCAATGCATTTTGATGCATTTCAGTGCAAAATCGGGTGCGATCGCATCGCATCGCATGCGATTTGATTGTATGTGATGCGATGCGATTTTTTAGCATACGATCAGCATACGATCAAGGTCGTGGGAGCCGTGATACTACACAAGTACCCAAACATCTAAGTGCGTCCACAAGCCCTACAATGTGCAAACACCAGGAAACAGAACATCATTACAGTGAGTGTAGGGGAGGGGGGTGGTTAGAGGGCGGTTGACTCTGATCCGGTCTGGACGGGGGATGCGGGCAATGCTCACCTGGCTCCACGGGGGGTGCAGCAAAGTCCGTGCTACAAAGTGCCGCCCCCCAGTGGCCAGTGCCCCAGGAAAATGCCTTGAGCTGCCTAGTGGTGGTGCCAGCCCTGGATACAACGGAATTCTGTCAGAATGAACTTAGGTCTACAGTCATTAGGTCGACTGGCTGGAAGGTCGACCTGATTTAAGGTCGACATGTGCCAAGGTCGACATGACTTAAGGTCGAATTTGCATAAAGGTCGACATGAGGAAGGTCGACTGGTCATAAGGTCGACATGGGTTTTTCACTGACGCCCGCGATTTCCCATAGGGAACAATGTTAAATGCCTCAATTTACCCAAATCATCATAGGGAACAATGGTAAATGGTCCTGAACCCCCCAAAAACACCCCTGAACAGTGAAATGGCCCCCCAAAATTAGTTTACGCCACCCCACGATCAACGTGAATTCGAAGCGTGGCGAGCGGCGGCGGTACGCGTCCTCCGACCTTTTCATACCCCCACTATCCACGTCGGCGTGGAGTTGAGAATAGAATAGTCTGGCGAGCGCAGCGAGCCACCGAGCCCGAAGCGTGGCGAGCGCACGCGGATACCTGTGAAGCCCGCGAGGGGACGCGGATACCTGCGAAGCCCGCAAAGGGACGCATTTACCTGTGAAGGTATCCGCGTCCCCTCGCGGGGCTCGCTGCGCTCGCCATGCTTCGGGCTCGGTGGCTCGCTGCGCTCGCCACACTATTTTATTCTCAACTCCACGCCGAAGTGGATAGTGGGGGTATGAAAAGGTCGGAAAACGCGTACCGCCGCCCCTCGCGGGCTCGCTGCGCTCGCCACGCTTCGGGTTCACGTTGATCGTGGGGTGGCGTAAACTAATTTTGGGGGGCCATTTCACTGGTCAGGGGTGTTTTGGGGGGTTTCTGGCCCATTTACCATTGTTCCCTATGATGATTTGGGTAAATTGAGGCATTTAACATTGTTCCCTATGGGAAATCGGGGGCATCGCGTCTGGACCATTTAAGCCTATGGGAAATCGGGGGCATCGCGTCTGGACCATTTAAGCCTTTTTTAGCTGCCTGCGATGCGACCGACCCGATTTTGACTTTTTTCAATGCATTTCAACGGGAAATCGGGGGCATCGCGTCGGTCGCATCGCAGACCACTAAAAATGTGGCCGTGCTAGGAAACAAGTACCAAAAAATATTTAAAAAAATTGTAAAATACATACTGGAGGGAATCCTGTGATAATAATGCTATCTTGAGATAGTGTTATCATGGCTTCCCTTTGGTTCCCCTATGCATGCAAGGTACACAAAAAAAAATATCCTGAGTATTGCGGTTAGAGGATTTGCAGACAGAGCTTTCTCTGTACATGCATGAGATCATTGATACATCATTGTGATGTATTTAATTATTGCAATGCAAATTTGGACGCATTAATCACAACCTATAAATATTAGCAGATTGTGATAAACATGCCCCTTAGAGAGTGATAAAGTGGAAGAAGATAAAGTAACAGCCAATCAGTTCCTGTAATAATATGGGACATAGCCCTGGCAAACTGAGGTCATGGATAACTGTGTTCTGATGTTTTTGTTGGGAATGGTGAGAGTCATTCTTATTATTATTATAATTTTATTTATAAGGCGCCACAAGTGTTTTGCAGCGCCGTACAAAGGAACAATACAGGGAGACAAAGCTTGGCATAACATTGAATAAATAACAAAAATACAGTACAAATAAAGAGCGCCACAGATCAATACACATTACAGCTTAAATGTAAGTAGTGAGGACTCAATCAACATACAACTAGAGGCTTGATGCCAATGATGGAGATGAGTATGCGGACAAAGATGGTCACTGAGTGTTGGAGTATAGGAGAGCTGTGAGTGAAATGTGAAGAGAAGAGGGCTTTGACAATAGGAGGGAAGAGGGCCCTACTCGGAGGAGCTTACAATCTAGTAGGAAGGGGAGACAGACAGATTACAAGAGGTGCAAGGGAGTGGGTGGTGGTTAGATAGCAGGATGTAAACAGGCACGGGGTCGGAGAACCAGCTGGTTTATGCAGTGGAAGGGTATGCTTTTTAGTTATGTAACTGTCCAATAGCCATGGCTTTAAGGCAACCTATCGTACTTCTGTACTAGGAGGCGAGACCCAACAGGGTATAGCATTACTCTGCCCTTCTTGCATTTTGTGCGCGGTCCTCTTGGTGGAGTTTGGTTGTTTCTCTTCGGAGGCTAAGACTTCCAATAGGATGTCTACACCCCCCATATTTCCCCTCTTGTTGTTGGAAATTACCCAATGTCCATAATGTGCAACCACAAGAAATGTACATTATGCAACACCTTTTTTGTTACGTTTTTTTACTTTTCTTTATGCGGTATAGGGCCTGATTATTCTGTTACAATTGGGAATTTATTTACTTGACAGTTGAACCTTTATGGACTCAAAACACCTTTTAAATGAATTAACCAAATGTGTGCCATAACGGTTTCCTTTTTGGTCAGCACTTCTCGAATTCTTTGTTACTGTTTTTGAAACAAAAAATAAATAACCTGGGAAATCGATCTTGTAAATGCCGTTTCAAGCCCCTGCCATCTTAGTGGCCGCTGACCTTGGAAGGGTTATTTCTGCTACATATGTTCTGGTCTCGAAATTAACCCCCTTCCCGACATTTGACGTATATATACGTCATGGCCGGGATGTACTTCCCGACACATGACGTATATATACGTCATGACTTTAAACTGTCCCCGCGTCTATAGACGCGGTGACAGTTTAAACATGTCTGCTGTCCCTGACAGCAGACATGTCCCAGCATGTCCAGGGGGGGCGGCGATGCCTCCCCCCCGTCGGCGATCGCTGTGATTGGCTGTTCAATGTGAACAGCCAATCGCAGCGTTTTCCTGTGTTACCGGCGAATATGACGCTCGGTAACACAGGTGTCAATCACCGCCGGGTGGGAGGGAGCGTGAGGGGGTCACCGGTGATGACCACACCTCACCCCACCTGCCCCCAAGGCTGTGATTGGTCCGTCGGACCGACGGACCAATCACAGCCATAGCGTGTTATTTAAACTAACGGTGACTGCGCTGCAGACGCCATTCCGGTCTGGAATTGCGTGCAGAGCGGTCACCGGCCAATCTGTCATGATATACATACCTGATACTTGCCTGATACTTTTTTTTAAATTGAGTCTTTATTTTATATTTTACATAAACTTATAAGAACATACAGCACAATAAATAATAATAAAAAAAGAACAAAAAAATACATATCGACCAATTGTACATTATATCTATATCACTAGTTGGTATAATTCAAAGCAGCATATTTCCAACGATATATAATACCATTCAAAGTAGAAAAAACCTTCGACACATACACAAGACATAGACTTACATATATAATTCACAGCAACTTCCTTTTTTTTTTTTTTATTATTTTAGCTCTACCACTGTCCCCTCCATCTATTTCTCCCCAGTCAGGCCTATCCTCTACAGAGTTATTGGACCCACAGACATCTCCCCCCAGTTGCACTCGCCCAGGACGCCATCTAGCCCCATTCCCATTAATTAGTACGGACCGCTCCCCTTTAACCTGTTAATTCCCCCCACTTTTCCGTAGCCCAGACCCTACTGATTCCACTACGTACATCAACCACAGAGTTACCTTACAAGTACCGTGATAATAAAAGAAGATATATATATACCAATAGTGAAAAGTGAAAATTACCTATTACCCTAGCCCCCCCCCCTTTTTTTTTTTTTTTTTTTTTTTTTACTTATATAAATTATTTTATTTTTCTTCCCCCTCTCTTCCCCTTCCCTCCCTCCCCTGTGCCCTCATTCTATAACAGATCAAGTACAAGACCTGAATTTTATTGTGATAAATCCTTGTGGCTAACAGCTCGTGATTCTTAGGTGAAGTCAGATCCCTTTTTCCCTAGGGAATAATAATTATAAGGCCTCTCTCTAGAGGCGGTCTCATTTTACTCAACTTGTGCTAAGTGAACCATCCTTGTGACCTAAATGTAATTCAACACTCTAACAAAAAACTTTTTACACTTGCTTCTTCTATACTAATACTGATAACCCAGATTTAACTCTTCACCCTGTCTTCATTTAGAACTCTATGGTTGACCGACCTATTCCAATATCCCCATATAGCCCGATACTTTATTGACGCCCCCCGGGAGGCAAAAACAAATTTCTCATGTTCACTAGTCTGATTTACCAGATATACCCAATCAGTATGGAGCGGACTGAGGGGAGACATCCACCGGCGAGCTACTATTACCTTAGCTAGGGCTGTAAGGCTCTTAGCCAGTTGCCTCAGTTCCCATTTCACCTCTCTTCCCTCCCATGACCCCAAAACAAGATTTAATTTATTGAGGGCTATACGAGGAAGACCTAGCTGGACTAGGGAATTAACTACTTCCTCCCAAAACCCACTGACCACACAGCAGCTCCACAACAAGTGGTCGAATGTAGCCCCCCTCTCTCCGCACTTTGGACAGTTATCTGCCGCTGCCCCCGCAATTTTTTTCATTTTTACCGGCGTTATATAGGTCCTATGTAAAATGTTAAATTGGACTTGCTGGGTCCGCATTAGATTTGTAGCCTGTCGGGGGCCGGCCAAGGCCACCGACCAGCTATTTTCCTCCAGTTGGGGAATCTCCTCCACCCATTTTGCCCGTAGAGCCGCAAGATCATCGGCTTGTATGAATGCATGGAGGAAGTTATACAGTTTGGCCAGGCGTTTACCCATTGGTAGTTGTTTAAGAAATTTTTTACACGGAGCCTCCTCCACCCTCCAAGAATTAATCCTCCCTGATTGGGTCAAAGCGCTTCTTACTTGCAGGTATCTAAAAAAGAATTCATTCCTTATACCAAACTCTTCTTGTAGCTGGGCAAATGACTTCAACACCCCATCTTCACACCATTGGCCATTGTGCTAATACCATACTTATTCCAAACCGTCCCCCCTTCTTGTTCTTTAAGAGCCCGCATACCTGGCATGGAGAAAATAGGAGTGTCGGGATCCAGGCCACCTGATTTTGTAAGTCTACAGGCCCATCTCCAGACTTTTACGGCCTGGCAAACTATTGGAGGTACATCCCTCCGAAGCCCCTCCACAAATAATCTCTGAAGAGGGGTGTAGTCTGGATCCACACCCTCCATAAGATCTCGCAGCTCTAAAGTTTCTTCCCCCTGTCTAACCCATGTACATATATGAACCATCTGTACTTGCCTGATACTTACCTGATCACCGCTGGTAGCGTGCTGCCAGCAGCTGGATGCTTACTGGATCTTGTCACTTCCTGTGTGCTGCTGCTGCAGTGTCATAGAGTGACAGATAGTGACAGATAGTGAGAGATAGTCAGAGATAGTCAGAGATAGTCAGAGATAGTGACAGAGAGTGATAGAGAGTGCTATATTTTGTGTCTGCTGCACCCCCTTTTGTGCTGATCAGTATATCTGTGCTGATCAGCAACTTTTTGGGGGTGCAGGGGTTATTTTTTTTTATATATATACCTGTCAGTTGCACCAAAGCTTGTGCTGCCTGTGCAACTGACTGCTGCCCCCCTGCTGCCCCCCCTTTTGTGCTGATCAGTATAAATTAACTCATCAGCAACTTTTTGGGGGTCCAGGTTTTTTTTTTTTATATATACCCTGTCAGGTTGCACCCACAGTTGTGTGCCTGCTGCCCCTCACTGCTAATCAGTGTTGCATCACTGCATCACTGATCTGCAGTTTTTTTTTTTTTTGGAGAGTGCAGTGGGGTTTTGTTTTTACACCCACGTTGCTTTTGTGGGTGTCCTGTGGCCGCTGAGCGCTGATCAGTGACGTACATCACTGAACAGCATTTTTGGCACAGGGTTGATATAATTTTTTTTCTGCAGTTTTTTTAAATTGTTTTTTTTTTGGAGAGTGCTGTGGTTTATTTTTTTAAATTGTTTTTACACCCACGTTGCTTTTGTGGGTGTCCTGTGGCCGCTGAGCGCTGATCAGTGACGTACATCACTGAACAGCATTTTTGGCACAGGGTTTATATAATTTTTTTTCTGCAGTTTTTTTAAATTGTTTTTTTTTGGAGAGTGCTGTGGTTTATTTTTTTTAAATTGATTTTACACTCACGTTGCTTTTGTGGGTGTCCTGTGGCCGCTGAGCGCTGATCAGTGACGTACATCACTGAACAGCATTTTTGGCACAGGTCAAAGACGCCCCCGTAGAGCAGCTGAGACCCCCCCCCCCCCAAATGATTGATCCCGTATGGACCCCACCACCAGACAATTTTGAGCCCCAGGTTCCTGAGTTTTTGGCCATCCCAGGAATCCAATTTGATTCAACAGGTCTCAGAGAAATTGACTTTTTCAAATTATTTTTCTCTGATGATTTTATAAATTTAATGGTGGACCAAAGTAATTTATATGCCCAGCAGTTTATTGCTCAAAACCCCACGTCATCATTTGCTAGGTGGACCCCTGTAGATGCAGTAGAGATGATGACGTTTTGGGGTCTGGTGTTACATATGGGCATAGTAAAAAAGCCAGAAATTAGGCAATATTGGAGTACAGATGTTCTGTACAGCACCCCACTTTACCGTATGGCCATGGCTCGGACTCGTTTTGAGACAATCCTTAAATTTTTACATTACACCGATAATGCACAGTGCCCACCCAGAGATGATCCCACCTTTGACCGGCTATTCAAAGTCAGGCCGGTCATTGATCATTTCAGTGCCAAATTTGCAGAGATGTACATCCCTGAAAAATGTATTTGTATCGACGAGTCCCTTATACATTTTAAAGGAAGGGTTAAATTCCGCCAGTACCTTCCCAATAAGAGGGCAAGGTATGGCATAAAAATGTATAAGCTGTGTGAAAGCACCTCAGGGTACACCCACAGGTTTGGGGTATATGAAGGGAAGGACTCAAGAATTGAACCGCCAGAATACTCCCTCGTAGGTGTTAGTGGAAAAATTGTCTGGGATTTAGTGCACCCCTTCCTGGATAAAGGTTATCACCTCTATGTGGATAACTTTTACACTAGCATCCGCCTGTTTAAGGCCCTTGGTTCAAGAGGTACAGCAGCTTGCGGTACTGTGCGCAAGAACCAAAGAGGCCTCCCAAAAACGCACGTTGCCCAATTACTGAGAAGGGGTGAAAGCAGGGGAATATGCACCGAAAATATGTTGTTGGTCAAATATAAGGACAAGAGGGATGTCCTTATACTGACAACAATTCATGAAGACAGTACCACCTCCGTCCCTGTACGAGGTACCAGTACCCACACCTCAAAACCTAATTGTATCCTAGATTACAATAAGTACATGGGCGGAGTGGATCTTTCAGATCAGGTACTGAAGCCGTACAGTCCCCTGCGGAAAACAAAAATCTGGTACAAGAAGCTGGCCGTGTATATCATCCAGATGGCACTGTATAACGCTTACGTGCTATTCCGTTCTACCAGCCAGAGGGGGACATTTATGCACTTTCAAGAGGAAGTCATAAAGGGCCTAATATTTGGGAACCAGCAGGCAGAGGGCCCCAGTACTTCTAGTACTGGCCCCCGTATTGTACCAGGGCAGCATTTTCCTAACGAAATCCCCTCCACTGCAAAAAAGGGCAGGACACAAAAAAGGTGCAAAGTTTGCTATAAAAAGGGAATAAGAAAGGATACTATTTTCCACTGTGAAACTTGCCCCGACAAACCCGGCCTATGTATAAAGGAGTGTTTTAAAATATACCACACATCTATGGATTATTAGGTTCATCATTTCACCGTGCTTCGGGGGTCTTGCTAATGCCACATAGCACCCACCATTCATTCCACCAGAATCTGAGCTGCAAAATCCAAAAATCACTCCTTCCCTTCTGAGTCCTGCCATGCACCCAACTAGTATTTTTTGGTCACATATGAGGCATTGCCATACTCGGGAGAAATTGGGGCACAGATTTTGGGGTGCTTTTTCTCCTTCATACCTTATGAAAATGAAAAATTTTGAGCCAGAACTGCATTTTTGTGTACAAAAATGTAATTTTTCATTTGCACAGCCCAGTTGTATCAAAATTGGTGAAACCCCTGGGGGTTTGAAATGTACACTATACCCCTAGATGAATTCCCTGAGGGGTGTAGTTTGCAAAATGGGGTCACTTGTGGGGGGGTTCCACTGTATTGGTGCTTTGGGGGTCTTGCTAATGCGACATAGCACCCACCAACATTCCACCAGAATCTGTGCTGCAAAATCCAAATATCACTCCTTCCCTTCTGAGTCCTGTCATTTTTTGGTCACACATGAGGCATTGCCATACTCGGGAGAAATTGGGGCACAGATTTTGGGGTGCTTTGTCTCCTTCATTCCTTGTGAAAATGAAAAATCTTGAGCCAGAACTGCATTTTTGTGTAAAAAATGTAATTTTTCATTTTCACTGCCCAGTTGTACCACAATTGGTGAAACCCCTGGGGGTTTGAAATGTACACTATACCCCTAGATGAATTCCCTGAGGGGTGTAGTTTGCAAAATGGGATCACTTGTGGGGGGGTTCCACTGTATTGGTGCTTCGGGGGTCTTGCTAATGCCACATAGCACCCACCATTCATTCCACCAGAATCTGAGCTGCAAAATCCAAAAATCACTCCTTCCCTTCTGAGTCCTGCCATGCACCCAAATGCTATTTTTTGGTCACATGTGAGGCATTGCCGTACTCGGGAGAAATTGGGGCACAGATTTTGGGGTGCTTTGTCTCCTTCATTCCTTGTGAAAATGAAAAATTTTGAGCCAGAACTGCATTTTTGTGTAAAAAATTTAATTTTTCATTTTCACTGCCCAGTTGTACCACAATTGGTGAAACCCCTGGGGGTTTGAAATGTACACTATACCCCTAGATGAATTCCCTGAGGGGTTTAGTTTGCAAAATGGGGTCACTTGTGGGGGGGTTCCACTGTATTGGTGCTTCGGGGGTCTTGCTAATGCGACATAGCACCCACCATTCATTCCACCAGAATCTGTGCTGCAAAATCCAAATATCACTCCTTCCCTTCTGAGTCCTGCCATGCACCCAAATGGTATTTTTTGGTCACATGTGAGGCATTGCCGTACTCGGGAGAAATTGGGGCACAGATTTTGGGGTGCTTTTTCTCCTTCATACCTTATGAAAATGAAAAATTTTGAGCCAGAACTGCATTTTTGTGTAAAAAATTTAATTTTTCATTTTCACTGCCCAGTTGTACCACAATTGGTGAAACCCCTGGGGGTTTGAAATGTACACTATAACCCTAGATGAATTCCCTGAGGGGTGTAGTTTGCAAAATGGGGTCACTTGTGGGGGGGTTCCACTGTATTGGTGCTTCGGGGGTCTTGCTAATGCGACATAGCACCCACCAACATTCCACCAGAATCTGAGCTGCAAAATCCAAAAATCACTCCTTCCCTTCTGAGTCCTGCCATGCACCCAAATGGTATTTTTTGGTCACATGTGAGGCATTGCCGTACTCGGGAGAAATTGGGGCACAGATTTTCGGGTGCTTTTTCTCCTTCATACCTTATGAAAATGAAAAATTTTGAGCCAGAACTGCATTTTTGTGTAAAAAAAATGTAATTTTTCATTTGCACAGCCCAGTTGTATCAAAATTGGTGAAACCCCTGGGGGTTTGAAATGTACACTATACCCCTAGATGAATTTCCTGAGGGGTGTAGTTTGCAAAATGGGATCACTTGTGGGGGGGTTCCTAACTTTTAGCATCTTATGGTGCCTAGAAACCTACATGGTGCCTAAAAAATAATCTCATAAAAAGGAGGCTCCAAAATCAAGTAGGTGCTCCTTCTATTATGAAGCCTGTGGTTTGGTCAACGTGCACACTAGGGCCACATATAGGATATTTATGAAAACAAAAGAATTGGGGGAATCAATTTTTAGTCACATTTCTCTAGTAAAATCTACTGTGTTCCTTAGAAAAATGTATTAAAATTGAAAATCTGTAAAAAAAATGAAATTTTGAAATTTCACCTACACTTTGTTTTAATTCCTGTAAAACACCTAAAGGGTTAACAAACTTCCAAAATGCTGTTTTGAATACTGTGAGGGGTGCAGTTTTTGAAATGGCATCATTTATGGGGGTGTCTCACATACAAGTCCCTCAAAGTCACATCAGAACTGAACTGGTCCCTAAAAAAATCAGTGTTTGAAATTTTCTTGAAAATTTGAGAATTTGCTATTCATATTTTAAGCCTCCTAGTGTCCAAAAAAATTAAAAGGAGGTTGAAATAATGATTGCAACATAAAGTAGACATATGGTCTTTGTTAGTTATTAACTATTTTGAGTGGTATGATTATTTGTCTCACAAGCAGAAAATTTAACATTTTGAAAATTGCTAAATTTTCCATTTTTTCACGATATTTTGGTATTTTTCACAAAAAAACACAGACTGTATCGACCCAAATTTACCACTAATTTGAAGTACAATGTGTCACGAGAAAACAATCTCAAAATCACTGGGATAAGTAAAAGCAAAAAAAAGTTATCCCCACTTAAGTGATACATGTCAGATTTGAAAAAAAGAGCTCTGTCAGGAAGGCAAAAACAGGCTGCGGCGGGAAGGGGTTAAACAGAAATTGATTGGATCATTATCCCTCATATCGGCAAATGTGGCAGAAAGATGGCCGCGGTTGATCTGTGCGTGTGTTTTCTCCTATGGCCATATTATTATTATTTATTTATTAACAGTTTCTTATATAGCGCAGCATATTCCGTTGCGCTTTACATAGGGGACAGTGATACAACAAAACAGGGTATTTACAGACAGTCAAAATGTAGGAGGGTCCTGCTCGCAAGCTTACAAGATTATATAGCATGCGAGCAGTCTAATGCCGGGCAGCGTCTGAGCATCGCTCAGACGCTGCCTGACTTCTCCCGGCAGCACTGCGCAGCGTTACCTCTTAGCGTGACTAGATCAGAGGTCACGCTGCGCAGGCAGAGGTCGTGCCCGGCAGTGCGATACCGTGCCGCACGCCCAACCACCCAGGCACTCCCATAAAATGGGGGGACATGCACCTGTTTTCAGGAATGGAGGCTAGAACTGCCGTTACCCTGTTTTCAGGAATGGAGGCCAGAACTGCCCCACTAGGGTGGCCTATCCCGGGATCGGCGGGATCCCGGGATTTGGCCCCCAATCCTGGGATTTCGGGATTAGACTGCGCATGCGCGCAGTCTAATGCCGGGCAGCGTCTGAGCATCGCTCAGACGCTGCCCGACTTCTCCCGGCAGCACTGCGCAGCGTTACCTCTCAGCGTGACGAGATCAGAGGTCACGCTGCGCAGGCAGAGGTCGTGCCCGGCAGTGCGATACCGCGCCGCCTGCCCACCCACTCAGCGCTCCAGCCCGCACCCAGCCAGCAGCATGGACGATCCATCCCCCCACCCAGCAACCGAGCTCCTGGCAACCCTGCTGCCCCCTCAAATGTAAGTAAATGTGGGGCAGCCAGGGTGTCTTTTTATTAGGAAAGCCGATCCCGGGAATCCCGGGATTGAGCATTTTTCAATCCCGAATCCTGGGATTGAAAAATTGCCCTGGGATTGGCTTGCCTATGCCTCACCCTGTCAATCAAGCTGCGGCTTAGGGGGCACTGCATGTGACAATGCAGGACCCCTTCTGCATATGTGCAAGATGGGTCCTACTCATGCACAACCTTTCCACCATCGGAGATGTACACACACACGTTAGGATGCGGAAATCTCTAAATTAGGGTCAGGCTAAGGCTTGCAGTAAGTAAACATCTGAGAATTACAGTAACATAAAGCAACATAAATGTGTTTCCAAACACCCAATCATAGTTTATTTAATATAATCAATCTGTAAAAATCTGGATAATGAAGTCTAGTCATACATTTCCTGTTTTCTGTTACTGATTAATGTTTGCATTCAAACATAGTGATCCTGAGTGATGTCTGATTTTACTTGCCAGTCAACATTGTACATTCAGATGGCATCTGTGATGTGCCAAGAGTATAATCTATTTCCCTATAATGGAGAGTTACATAGATTAATGATCCCATAGATGCTTAATAGCAGATAATTACAATAAATGTGCTGGTTCCCATACAAATGAAAGGAGTTTCCTAGCTGTAGGCAAGCACTTTTTTTTCTGTAATTCTCCATATTTAAACATATGTATTTCAAGAGACAATGATTACCGGATTGTGTGTTTCAAACTGGCTCCTGACAATGTGGTTGTGGCTCCAAGTGGAGAAGGGTTGGGATCGTTTGGGCTACAGCATGTTGGTCGACATGGGTCTAGGTCGACACAAGCATTATGTCTACACAAACATTAGGCCGACAGTGTGTAGGTCGACAGTCAAAATGTCGACATGGGATTTTTCACCGTTTTTTTACCCAAATGTCAACACAGATGTCATGGACACAGTTTGAAGTGCACCGCATCCCCTCGCCTTCACTGTTTTCTTACCTGAATATCGACATGCACACAGGCTAAATTGCACTGCATCCCCTTGTACTGCGTCCCCTCGCATGGCTCGCTGCGCTTGCCATGTTTTACTGCACGTATTATAAAAAAAATTGAAAACCTTGGAAACATTGGGTTTGTTTGAATCCATAATAAAAATATTCCGCAGTCTATATATTTTGATTGGAAACACAATATAATTTGTGGAAATAAAGTGCTGTTCTCACAGAAAAATGTGTATGTCTTTCATCAGGCCATTCTGTCTTGATTTGCATCTCGGCTTTGAATAATAGGCGCAGTTTGACAGCACGCCCGTCTGTTTGGAATAAGCCCAGTAATAGAGAATAGAACTTCAACCCTTCACTTTGACAACCTTTTGAAGGTAATCTTAATTACAGTTAAAATTATATCTACCCAGGTGTTTGCCATCTGTAATAATAATTGAAACAGGATCCACTTAGTACTCAGAATTAATAATGAGCTATTCATAATATGTAAAATATTACATTACATTGTTTCATGTGAAAAACTTTCACATTAGGCATTCACTTTTAAGATTTAAAGCAACCGTGTCTACTGGAAAAAGGAGGGGTTGACACCATGCGCTGCTAGTGGATAAGGGTAATTACCTTGCTGAATAGAAATGAAATGAATACTGGACACACTGTATAGTTATAAATTTATAAATGGCAACATGCAAATATACAATTTAATAAAAAACATATGGACAAAAATACATATATTGCACTAATAAAAAAAGCAATGGTACTTGTTTCCTAGCACGGCCACAAAGATGTTGATCGTGGGCATCGTGAGGAAAAATCGCGGCCATCGCATGCACTAAAAAATCGGGTGCGATAGTGCCGACGCGATGCCCGCGATTTTCCCATAGGGAACAATGTTAAATACCTCAATTTAGCCGCGATGCCCCCGATTTACCATAGGAATCAATGTTAAATGGCTCAATTGACCCAAATCATCATAGGGAACAATGGGAAATGGGCCAGAAAACCGCTGAACACTGAAATGTCCCCCCAAAAGTAGTTGACGCCACCCCACGATCAACGCGAACCCGAAGCGTGGCGAGGGCGGCGGTACGCGTCCTCCGACCTTTTCATACCCCCACTATCCACGTCGGCGTGGAGTTGAGAATAGAATAGTGTGGCGAGCGTAGCGAGCCACCGAGCCCGAAGCATGGCGAGCGCACGCGGATACCTGTGAAGCCCGCGAAGGGACGCGTTTACCTGTGAAGGTATCTGCGTCCCCTCGCGGGGCTCGCCACGCTTCGGGCTCGGTGGCTCGCTGCGCTCGCCACACTAATCTATTCTCAACTCCACACCGACGTGGATAGTGGGGGTATGAAAAGGTCGGAGGACGCGTACCGCCGACCCTCGCGGGCTCGCTGCGCTCGCCACGCTTCGGGTTGGCGTTGATCCTGGGGTGGCGTCAACTACTTTTGGGGGGACATTTCACTGTTCAGGGGTGTTTTTTGGGTTTTCTGGCCCATTTACCATTGTTCCCTATGATGATTTGGGTCAATTGAGCCATTTAACATTGATTCCTATGGGAAATAGGGGGCATCACGAGTAAATTGAGGCATTTAACATTGTTCCCTATGGGGAAATCGGGGGCATCGCGTCTGGACCATTTAAGCCTTTTTTAGCCGCATACGACGCGACCGACGCGATATTGACTTTTTTCAATGCATTTCAATGGGAAAATCGGGGGCATCGCGTCGGTCGCGTCGTATACCACCAAAAATGACACCCGATGCACGCGATTGTGGCCGTGCTAGGAAACAAGTACCAAAGCAAAAATTGTTAAAATATGCACGTTAATATACTGCTCCGTGAATCTATATATATCTCCTGGACAGCTGCACTTGTTGAAATTTAGCCAAGCTGATTTTAAGGCACCAATATGCAATGGTTCTCAGAGTGTTTTTAGAGTACTGAGTTTCAAAAGTATGGAGTGCTGTTACACCTGCCCCAAATTAGCATGGATACGGTCCACGCAGATGGATCACTGGGCCCGTCGGTGCAGAGTAAATACAGCGTATTGAGAGGTGTTATAGTGGTATCTCACCCTTTTAGTTGGTTTCAGAGTCCCGGTTTTTGCAGGGGAGCCCGATGTGTGAGGTGCTCAACTCTGTCCAACGAGCGGTGCCTGGATGTCCTGCGCCCAGGAAAGTGATGTTAGCGCAGCCATCAGATGTCACCATCGGCTGTGGTCGGAAGGGGATTTGCCGACAGGGAGTCGCAGCGGCTTTGAAGCAGTAGGCGGGTGTTGTAGATGGCTGTAGCCCGCAGGTAGACACTGCAGTTTGGGGCGGCAGGCGGGTGTTTGTTTGTGGCTGTATTCGGAGAATGAATAGCCGGCGGGGGGGGGGGCACAGCTGCTTGGCGGCTGGAGCATCTGCATGTGGAGTTGGACATTTTGCATAGCTGCGAAGTCCTTGCTAGCCATACACAGCCATTCGCACGGCATACACATTAGTGCGCAAGGCGGGATTTCACTATAGCGGGGCGGTGCCTGATCGTTGGCTGCTGTACATTTAAGGCCGTGCAGTCAGGTCTGAATTACCCCATAGTTTATATATTTATGCCTGCTATATTCACAGAACCTTTGTGTTTTTAAACATGATTATTTTATATCTGATTTGACATCAGATGCTGCTAGCCCAGAATAAGGAGGTGTTAGATTTTGGCACCTGTTGTGGGAATGCCCTATGGTGTATCCTGTCTGGTTCAAAATCTGGGGTAATGGGGCTAATTCAGCACTGATTAACGAAAATCAGGTGATTCTTGATAATCTGCGCATGTGCACATGTGGTAGCATACATGCATAAGCGCTAAAACTGCGGTCACATTCTGGAAAATGCCACCACAATCTAAGCGCTAGCGGGGGCTTTTGAGGGTGTCATAAAAACAGCATTTTTGGGATGTGAAGCGGTGTGTGTGGGGGGGTTGGGGCGCAGTACAGACATTCTGCCCATTTGCGGATTGGGCAGAGTTGGCTGAGTGATGTCACACGTAGCCTCTGTGACCCAAAGAATAACTCAGGGGGCTACCCTAGGGACGCAAGCGCTTAGCTTTGAAGCAATTACATTTTCATTTTTTGCAATTTAATTGCAATTGCATCATGAAGAGGGACCCGACATGCAGAGCAGCCTTGCCCTGTGCTGGACCACACCCCACATGCTAGCATCGGGAGCTGTAGTTTTGTGATTATTTGCAAAACTATAACTCGTGCTGAATCAGGTCTAATATTCTGTCCAGAGCCCCTTCCCTTTCCCTATTAAACGCTAAGATTTGCTTATTTGGATTGGGCGAGAGAAAACGCATTCCCTGGTACTGTACTTTATATGTTATGCCTCTCCACCTTGGTTATAGTGGCTAGGACTTGGTTTACATCTAACAAAACGCAATGTGATACGCTGCGCTATATAAGAAACTGTTAATTAATAAATAAATAAATAAAATGTGACCTTCTTGACCTATTATTTAATAGTCATAACTATGTTGATGTTCCACGATTAGAGGGATACATGGTGCCTCTCCAGGCTGAGAAGGGGCAATGTCTCACTGATGGACCCCTATAATACCTACAGTGGGGCAGATGTATTAAGCCTTAACAAGCGATAAATGCAATGGTGATAAGGAGAGATAAACGTCCAGCCAATCAGCTCCTTACTGACTTTTTTCAAACACAGCCTGTAACATGGCAGTTAGCAGGTGATTGGCTGGACGTTTATCTCTCCTTATCACCCTTGCATTTATCTCTTGTTAAAGCTTAATACATCTGCCCCATTATGTGCTTGTGTGTGCAGTGGTATGTTCTCATGCCAGCTAACACCTTATTCATTTCTGTGACTTACTACATTGTCATTTTTGCACCTTTTGTTTTTTTATTTAAAGGAAGTTTTCTGAATCATAATCTCTATTTATGCCTACTTTGTCTTATGTGTCATTGTTCTGTATTGCATTGTGTTATTTTATTGTTGAGATGTTAAAAGTGACGTGATTGTTCTTTTGTGTGAGAATTGTTTACATTTCATTTAAAAAAACAAAGCAATTGATTACAAAAAATGATTACTTGATACAGATTCAGTATCTCTTATCCAAATATCTGTTATCCAAATTATTCCGAAAACCATACTGTAGTTCCCAAAATGTACTTTAATTTTTTATTTTTTGCTAAAAACCTACTGTGGACATCTGTGACTGGCACTACTGGGGAAATTATATGTAACTGGCACTAGATACAGTATGTGCAAAAATATGATTGCTTGGCATTCAAATTCAGTGCCTGAGATAGGACACAAAGTTTGTTTCATGTTTTGAAACGTTGTTTCATGCACAAATAAAATATATTTGTTTGTATGTCATGCGTTTGATGTGCTTATACAACATAAATGCATGATACCTCATTGAAATATAAAAAATATTCCAAAATACAAAATTATCCGTTATCCAAAAGACTTCTGGTCCCGAACATTTTGGATAAGGGATACTCAACCTATAGTCATATATACTGTAATGATGAAATGGCTCATTTATTTTGAGAACACAGATGGTTTAAAAAAACCCATGAAGGGGGTCTTTACTGTAAGTGTAGTAATACTGTACTATAGACATTTTCACCAATGGAAGTTAATGTTCGTCAGCTCATTTACTGGTTATAAGATTGCATTCATTACAGATCTTGCAATCTGAAGGATTAGTTCTTGGAATTAATTTAAATTTCCTTTATGGCAGTAGTCCTCAACCACGGTCCTCAAGGCACACCAAGAGTCCAGGTTTTATGGCTATCCCTGCTTGATCACAGATGGCATAAGCAAGCTGACAGAGGTATAAACTAAATCACCTTTGGCTAAGCCTGGATAGCCACACCATACCTGGACTGTTGGTGTGCCTTGAGCAGGGACGTGCAGTCAGGGGAGGCCAGCTTACCCGCCAGCTCCCGCTGTTATCCAGCCACTGGCACTATGCCCCCTGCGGTCTCACACTCTCCTGTCTGGGATCTCGGTCCTGGCTCCCGTCCAGGGCTCTGGTCACTGCAGCAAGTCTGTGATGCTTGTGGGGCTCCAGCTTCCTGTGCGGGGGATCCAGCAGAGGCCAAGCCTGGGGGCTGCCATTGCTTACACCGGCCTGCTGACCGCTCCATCCCATCCCCTGCATCTGTGACTCACAGCAGCCACACGTTCCAGCCACTGCGGAGTTAGTTGTGCAAGTGGCCTTTTCACGGAAACTCTGCCTAGGCCCCCAGCACTAACAGTAACTCCTTGTCCTGCTCCCTGGTTGGGAACAGCTGCAGCAGTACCAACAAGAGAAGCCCATCAAGTGCAGAGCTTCTTACCTGATGATACTATGGCCTTGGCTGGGATGACAGGAGGGCTGATGGTGGATCTTGCACAGCAGTCATTATGTGGATCCAGGCCCTGACCAAGGAAATCAGCAAGACGGAGGAGCAGAATATATCCAGGAAGGAAAAGGTAAACACTCTCAGTTTTCCGGCTCCTGCTGCCCACTTTCATGGTCAAGGCTGCAGGGTTATCTTCCTTTATAATGTGTATGGCAACAGGCATCTAATCTGACTTGCAAAGTGGTGCCTGTATGCTAATATTGAAGGTGATCCAGGATTTTTCCCTTTTCACCTAGACTGGTAATTAAACTTGTATCGTTTTAATGTCTCATAGAGCAACTAAAGTATCAGAACAGTCTTACTGAACTATAGAGCGATACATGTGTAACATTTACTGTAGCTACAATACTTTGCACAACTACTTCAGTGGTTAAGCCTGTGATTATATGTAAGTAGCTTTAAATAGATCGGTATACCATTAATATTCTTTTTATTATTAAGTTTGGGCAATGCTAGTTTATATTTTTCATGTTTTTTTATCTATAATCCTGATATTTTTTATTTATTCAAAACTTACAATTTATTCATACTGTACATATATTTTTTTTCTTATTTTAACTAACTCTTTAACTATACAGTATGTTGATTATATCTTTTGCATATTACTTAAAAAGGACTGACACACAGCACAGTTTTATTCATATATTTTTTTCAGCAAATGCAGCATTTAGTACTTTAGTTTTTACTTACTGTACCACTGAAGGACACATTCCTGAGTGGCAATAGATACGCCCATACATGGAGTTGGACACACCTTATAGGTGGAGCATGATGTGCCCACTCAGTGTGCCGCATGAACATTCTGCTACAAAATATAATCTCCCTGAAAGTAGTTTCCAAAAGTAGGAAAGTGAAATAAGTGACAGAGGTGTGTATTTGTGTAAAATGACAGAGGTGTGTATATGTGTGTTTTTGTAAGATAAGTATATTTTTAAATTAAATAGGTATATCAGCCAAATGTACTAACCTCTGTGTTCAGTGGCTGTGCGGGATGCCGGCTGAACACAGAGGTTCTTTTAAAGAGGCAAACATTAACAAGGCAAAACTATGCCTTGTAAATGATTGCCCTTTTAATAAAACATTTGGCCGCATGCATTTTATTAAGTGACAGAGGCAGAACTCTGGGAGGCAATGGAGTCATCTGCCGCCGGGCTCCTGCTCCCAAGGGGGCACCTCTCCTCCCCTGGAAGTTTAAATTAGTTATTTAAAAGCCAATGATATTGCTTCTGTGGCTGAGTGTGTGTGGGGGGGGAGGGTACCAATATATATCTTGCCTCCGGGCGACTACGGCGAACTTACGCCACTGTTAAGTGAAAGTGTGGTTATTTGGGTTGGTTTTTTTTTTACCAACAGTAGCTCTTATACAGTATAATTTGGTGTCTTTCTATGGATAGTTAAATACATGCAAGTTTGAATACTTTTTTGGATACTTGGGTAGTTGGTATTTTAAGAGGTGAAACACTTTTAGCGAAATGTTACGGCTACTAGTGTGGTTATTGTAGGGCAGGATTAAGCCAACATTTCGATTCATAATAGTCTTCATCAGGAGTTGAAGGGAGGGAGCGCTGGGTCCGTGTTGCTTCTGTGCTGACAGGCAAGAGCAGCTCTGCCAGTCTCTGCTGCTTATGCAGATGGTAGCTCCCACACCTACCTGTCAGCGCAGAAGCAGCCTGGACCCAGCGCTTCCCACCAGGGGCAAACGCAGGATTTTCAGAAGGGGGTTTCCGGAGATGAAAAATTAGGTGACCCAGTATACGCCGGGTCAGTTAAAGTATTACAGGTCGAGTATCCCGTATCCGAGTATCCGTTATCCGAATTATTCCGAAAACCAGACATTCCAGAAAGTGAATAAAAAATATTTTTTTTGCTAAAAACTCACTGGGGACATTTGTAACAGCATCACTGGGGACATGATATGTAACTGGCACTATATATGTGCAAGAAAATGATTGCTTGGCATTCAAATTCAATATCTGAGATAGTACACAAATTTTGTTTCATGTTTTGAAACCTTGTTTTTGAACAAATAAAATATATTTGTGTGTATTTTATGTGGTAATAAAATATATTTGTGTGTATTTTATGTGTTTATACAGCATACATGCAAGATACTTCAAAATACATAATTAAAACATTAAAATATTCCGAAATACGGAATAATCCGTTATCCAAAATTCTCCTGGTCCTGAGCATTTTGGATACGGGATACTCAACCTGTATAGATAGACCAAATGTATATCAATAATAATAATATATATATATATATATATATATATATATATATATATATATATATATATATATATAGTAGAAGACGGACTGGCACTCTCCCCTCTGGTGCAGTTGCCCCGGTGCCTTTCCAACACAGTGAATAGCAAGGAAAAAAAGGAGGCACTCTGAGGACTTGTCTTTGTGGAAAAAATGTGTATTAAACACAGCACATAAAATAGGCCAACGTTTCGGGGCTAACAGCCGCCCCTTTGTCAAGGCAAACTTGTGTACAATGGAAACAATCAAGTGGTTGATTGTTTCCATTGTACACAAGTTTGCCTTGACAAAGGGGTGGCTGTTAGCCCCGAAACGTTGGCCTATTTTATGTGCTGTGTTTAATACACATTTTTTCCACAAAGACAAGTCCTCAGAGTGCCTCCTTTTTTTCCTTGCTATATATATATATATGTATATGTATATGTGTGTATATATATATATATATATATATATATATATATATATATACACACATACAGGGGCAGCAACAGCAGTGTAGACCCCTGGGCATAGCATTGTATTGGGGCCCCTACCTATCCTCCAGTGGTAGGGGTGGGGGGTGCTATGAGCGGAAGCTTTGATGTCCCGCGGGTGGTAGGGGGTATTATATCAACCGCTCAGCATGTAGGGCCTGGATCAGTAATTTCCACTAATTACCCCTTTACTGCACAGATGGTGGGAGATGGGGTGGTAGAAGGGGGCATTGGGCTGAATGAAGGGGTCCTGACACATAACTTCCAGGGTGGTAGAGGATGTTTAATATGCAGAGGAGGGGTGTATAGTGGAGTGGGCTTATTATTCATAATTTTCTGGTGGGAGGACAGCTTGCTTGACTGCAGATATCTCCAGTTCCCGGAGAAAGATTTCATAGATTTTAATTGGAATTAAAACTAGAGAATCCAACCTACCAAATGGTATTGGGGACTAGGGGATCAGAGTTCAGGAGGCAGAGCAATCTGCCAATGAGTATATAAAACTACATACCAGGTGTGTGGAGCTGGAGCAGTAACCAGCTGCTGGAAGGCTGATATCTCTGGTTATGGGAACAGAAGAGACAAGCTTCTAGTGTCCATCAAAGGGGGAGAGTCCCAGATTTTGGAATATACCCTCAGAAAAACTCTAAGTCAGACAGAACCTGAAATATCTGACTGGGAAGAGCAATTAACAGTCTTGGATGGGGACCACTGCTTTGAAGTCAGATATCTCCGGTTCCCAAGGGCCGATTTTTAAAATTCTTGTACCTATGGAAAGAGGGGACCCTCAGCTTTCAGACTAGTGTCCGTAGACTCCTGGGGGGGGGGTTGGGTACTCATAAACCCCCCCTGCGTGCACTACTGCCCACAGATACTGTCGGTGCTGGCTCCACCAAGCCGGTGCCTCACCAATCTCTGACCTCACCGCACGTCACTGGCCTTGAGGACCACTGCTTTATGGGGTCAAGAATTATTTTTCTAACACTGAAGATACACCAGGTTTATTCAGACTTGATCAATGCTCTCTCTGCCACAGATAGCCACCACCCCACCAGAGTGAAATCCCACCCTGAAATCCCATCATAAACACACAGGAAGCTGGCGTTTGGTTGTGGGAACCTGCCGTTTTCTTGCTATGAGCGGGGTTTGTACTAAGGGACAAATGCGGTAAAACCTGCATTTTCACCTTTGGGTGGTGATAATCTATAGAAGCCTATGGGCTTCCTATCGCCGCCCGCCTCAGATGCTGACCCTACTCTGAGTCCCGTCCTCTGTCAAACTCCTCCTCCCCCTAGCAACATGTCACAGCCGAAGATCCTTCCGGCTGCAGGGGGGAGGAGGAGGCACCAGAGACAGCCGCTGAAGCCCAAGGTTGTGACGGAGACCTGCTGCACACCACATCACAGGTATCGTGGGGGGCCTCTGTCACTGCATTGCTTAATACATTTGCGATAGCTTCGCTGTGGTAGCGTGGCAAGGGGTGGTGATGTATTTTAATGTCTGAAAAAAACGCAGATGTGTCCTGGCGTTTTGGGGAAGGGTCTTTATCGTCAGTGACCACTTCCAGCCTGTGTCAGTTGCAGATTTGGGGCAGCCTTAGACCTACTCCTATTTGCCCAGACGGGAATGTTTCGGGAGTTGCGTATTGATCTGTGAGTGGAGAGCAATTTGCGATCCATTCGGAATCCATTTGCAATTTTTCAAGGGGCATTTTTTTGTTCAGAAGGGACGGCGGCTGTCTCCTCACAGTCCACTGAGAATTCTCTAATTAATGATCCATACTTAATTAGGCCCCTGAATCACAAAAGTGAAACGAGCGTTGTTCATTTGTTTGGACCGTAAATGACCGCAGTTGCATAAATAAATCTGTAAATATAATGGGTTTAATCAAACTATGAATATAATAACGTTCCTGCCTGTCTTTATGAATGTTTACTAAATGATCTCTTAAATGAGGTCAACTTTTTCTTTTAACTGAATATTCAGCTAATGCGGTCGCAAACGAAGCGAGAATCAGAATGAAAACAAATAAACTGATTAATCTAAAATCATAATGCGGCTGAAACCAAGGCAGAAGTTCCTTTAAAGTAACAAACTTTTGTACGTAGTACTGTTAGGGAACAGCTATATATTATTGTAACGGATGTAACTACAACAGCCACTTAATGTTGCAGCCAGCAGTTATTGTATCATTACTATTCAAAACCATATTCAATCAGGCAAAAGCGGAATGTTTCTATCTGGGTCACAGCCATGAAAAGAGAAGAAAGAGACGGAAGACTGAACACCGATTGAAAATATCATTTGTGCACAATGTATGTGTGTATGTATGTGTATGTATGTGTATATATATATATATATATATATATATATATATATATATATATATATATATAAAAGTATGTAAACAGTATATAAAGTAGCCGCGACTAATTGTTTAAAAGCAGCAATCCGGAACCGGAGATATATTTTATATATATATATATATATATATATATATATATATATATATATATATATATATATATATATATATATATATATATACAAAGGTGTTTAAATGGTATAAAAAAGAGGGTATTTATTTAAATAAAAGAGATAAGAGGATAAAAAAACTTTTTTACAAAGTATATATAAAAATATTTTTTTACAATAAAACAATTTGGACAGTATAATGATGTAAAAAGTAGTAATAAAGTGCTTATCTCAAAAATGTGGTTAGAGGCTAGGATCACCCAACGCGTTTCGTCCTGTCAGACTTCATCAAGGGGTGAATCTTGAAGTCTGACAGGACAAAACGCGTTGAGAAGGACAAAGTGCCCAGCATGGCATGAATCACGTTGGTTGTTACAGGAGAGACCAAACCGTCCCCACTGCTGGCCGAACAACCCTCACGCCTGCCACCTGACATCACCAAGCCGCATCCTGGGACTGAAGCCGAACGGAGACCATCTGTCAGCGTACAGCATCTTCCTGAGGAATACCGCTGCCTCCTTCGGTTAGGATAAGACAGGGACAGCTGGCTCTTCTCTCTACAAATCCTCCACAAGGAGTCCAAACATTTTAAACTAACCCATTTACTTTTCAGGTGTCACTCATTTTTATTTAATTTCATTTAGCGCTCTACCAAATGTTAACTGTATATATATATATGTATATATATATATATATCAGGGTTGCCGACCCTCTCGGAATTACCGGGAGTCTCCCGAAAATCGGGACCCCTCTCGGCCCCCCGGAAGGGTGGGCAACCCTCCCGGAATCAGGGGGACCCCCACTGAGCCCCCCAATCGCGGCATTTAAATGGCGCAATCCGCGGGTCTCAGAGGAGGGGGCGGAGCTAAAATGACACACTTGTGTCTTTTAGCCCCGCCCCCTCCATGGAGATCAGTGATTGAGGCTATTTCCTGTAATGGGGGCGGGGCTTAATGACATCACAGTCAAGCTCCGCCCCCCTCCCGAACGGGTAATGAAAGTCTCCTCTCCAGGCTTCTCCCGGAGAGGAGCATTAGAAAGTCGGCAACCCTGATATATATATATATATATATATATATATATATATATATATATATATATATATATATATATAGATAACAGTTGTAAGTTGGCGCCCTTGGTTAGCCCTATTAATGATTGGGTCTAAACAACCTTTTAACTTAGTACAAAGCAGTAAAGTCCAAAGATTATAGTCCAAAATATATATTTATTTAAAAGTCTCTTATTCACCACATTGGTCGTGGTAGTTTTGGACCACACAGGATTTCAGAGATTTTCGAAACAGCATAACAACCGTCACCAACGCGTTTAGTACCTATAGGGACTTCATCAGGGGATTGTGAAAATCATTGACTTGGTCCTCACGGTTCTCAAGGGTGGGATGTGTCCCCTACCAGGGGTTATTTGTATAATAATTCAGAGAGGCGATATTGCTTATAAACTCTCTCTCTCTACGCCGGGTTTTTTAGGGTTTTTTATCCTTGTTAGAGGTTGAATACATGCGAGGTAATATGGAGAGCTTTAGTAGGTTTTAGAGGTTCTAAATAGTTGCTCCATGTGGGACATGTGCCTTGTATTAGATCGAACCGTCCTAGGGAGATATCTCTGCTGGTTGGTGCCTGTCAATGTGCACTTCAAAAAACAGGTATAGACTGTGAAAAAGCTGTGCTATGCCCGGAATGTAGCCTTCACTATCCCTTTGGAGGTGTGTGCCTGTGACGGGATCACTGATCCCGTCACAGGCACACATACATACAGGCATACTGTGTTGTTTGCTCAACGATTTCCAGTGTACAGACAGACAAAGTTTACATAGTCAATAGCTCAATGCCATAGGGTCGAAATGTAATAAGTGGACAGGAACAAAAGGTAAACATGCCAATTGGCATGGTGACACCCAAATGATATACACAAGTTACAGGTTGATTATCCGTTATACAAATTGCCTGGGACCAGAAGCATTATAGATAATGGATTATTCAAAGAGGTATCTTGAGGGACAGGTGTGTGTGTGTGTGTGTGTGTGTGTGTAAACAAAAAATGCATTTATGCTGTATAAAAACATGAAATACACACAAATATATTTTATTTGTGCATGAACCAAGGTTTCACAGCATGAAAAAAGTTTGTGTGATTAAGGGTTCCAGTCCCCCTAGGCTAATACAGAAGTGCGCCATGAGGGCAGCAATCATAGCCTCGGCATTGGTGCCAGCCAAGTCTCTCACAGGGGGCCTTATTCTAGTTCACTCTTTCTGAAAAAATCCTTCTTAGATGGACAAAATCATGTGCACTGCAGGGGGGCAGATGTAACATGTGCAGAGAGAATTCGATTTGGGTGAGTTATTTTGTTTCTGTGCAGGGTAAATACTGGCTGCTTTATTTCTACACTGAAATATAGATCTCACTTTGAAGTAAAACACCACCCAAATCTAAATCTCTCTGCACAAGTAACATCTGCCCCCCTGCAGTGCACATGGTTTTGTCCATCTAAGAAGGAATTTGTCAGAAAGAGTGAACTAGAATAAAGGCCCCCACATACAGCACGATATTCAGGCATTTTCTGAGCGATTCTAACAAATCGCTCAGAAAATGCCTGAAGATGCATGTAAATCGCTGTGTATATAGCCCACACAGCGATTTACATGCGCGCACCCGCCGTTCTGAATCTGTCCAAGATTCAGAACGGACGGGCTGTACAATTCAGAGCAGTCGCTCAGAAAGCTCCTGCTCATCTCCCGCATGTGTGGCTGCGGGCAGATGAGCAGGACCGAGCGACTGCGGACGCCGCAGACCCGCCGCACCCCGCACCGCAGAACCGCCGCACCCCGCACCGCAGAACCCGCCACCGCCGCCACCCCTGACCTCCCTCCCCCACCAGCAGGAGCACCCATCGCCACCCCCACCTCACCTCGGCGGCAGCGCGGCGGCATCAGGACGGAGATGTAAAAAAAAAAAAAAAAAAGTCAAATTTCAAAATGGCCGCGGCCAGCCAATCACGGCTCGCCGCGTCATTGCCCCGCCCCCTAGAGCTGGCTATATTAGCCAGCTCGAGACAGGGTCGGGGCAGTCAGTCCGACGGCGGAGGAGAGAAGAGCTCCTGAAGTCCTGGGAGGCGCGGCCAATGCAAAAGAGCTTAAAAGGCCGCCGCCCCCAGGTGAAGAACACAGATGAAGAGGCAGAAGCCCTGGGAGGCGGCGGCCATGCAAAAGAGCTTAGGGGGCCGCTGCCCCCAGGTGAAGACCAGATGCAGTTTAATAAAATACTAAAAACTCTGTGTTTGTGTTTTTATTAAATAAAACATTTAAAACCAGTGTTTGTTGTTTTATTTTAATATTTCCTTTACAGGGGGGCTATAGGTACCGGCGGGCCTTTAATGCCCCACATGCTGGTACCTGTGGTTCCCCAAGTGCCAGCATGTGGGGCAGGCTTGCTGGGACCTGTAGTCCTACTGTAAAAGACAATATTACTGTTAAATAAGCTATCAACCCTGCACCCACCGCCCAGGGGTGCAGGAGATAGCCCCGGGCTGCAGCCCAGGCCTGGGGTGCCCTGGAGAGGGGGGACCCCCTTATTTGGGGGGTCCCCACCTCCCCAAAAACTCCTGGCCTGGGCTGACTAGTTAGGGTGGGTAATGCTTTGGCCACGGGACACCATCAAGCGTGTCCCCTGGCTATGGCATTACACCCCCTACTAGTTGAGCCTGGTGCTGGTCTCCAAAATATGGGGGACCCCTATTCATTTTGTCCCCCGTATTTTGGAAACCAGGGCCAGCTCAAGAGCCTGGTGCTGGTCCCCAAAATCCGGGGGACCCCACGCACTTTGTCCTCTGGATTTTGGGAACCAGGACCACTCAAAAAGCCCGGGGCTGGTCATGCCTGGGTGCGGGGACCCCATGCCATTTTTTTTTACAAAATTATTGTCTGTGTGACAGAGGATGAGACGCTGGACCCCGGACTTGGTAAGTATTTTTTTTGTCAGCTCCCACTGTACCACCAACGTTTAATAGTTTGCATATGGGTTTGCATTCGGTTCAGGGGGAACCACTAGCCACCGTGATTTAATTTTTTTTTTTGGGGGGGGGGTAGCATATTAGGGGAGGTGAAAGAATACTTATTAAAGAAGACATTAGTTATGTGCTAGATGTGTTCAGTAATAATAACATTTTTGTGATGAAGTGCAGTGTTTTACTTCACTTTCTGTGACATTTGAAATCTCCCGTGCTGAATCTCCCATTATGAATCTCTGACACAAATCTCTCTGTATGTGGCTCATTGTCTGAAATGAGTCACAAGAGTGAAATCTCTTGTGCTGAATCTCCCGTTATGTATCTCTGGCACACATCTCTGCATATGTAGGGCCCATAAGGCCTAGGGTCTTCTCTTCCAGGTGACACCGGCCAGGTGCCTCTGCTCCCACAGTTCCCGGGGGAGATTTGATGGGACCCAGCTCGGCCCCAACTCCAGTGCTCCCATGCCGTTGCTGCGCCCAACCCCTCCACAGGACCCAGCGCTCCAGGCTGCAGCCCAATCAGCCTATTGGTTAATCAGGTCCTGATTGTATTACTCCCATCACCTCACTATTTACCATGGATCGGAATCTTAGGCAAGGTGTATAGTATGGCAACTGCTGCATACTGTATGGGTAAAGCAGAGACTTAGTTCTAAAAGTTTCCAAGGTAACCAGTAACTTAGCAATGCAATCTTCCTGGAAGACAATTAAGAATTATTGAGGAGGCAGTAATAACATTTGTCAGTAGCAGACTGCAGAGAAACCTGAATAGGTGTGATGTATAGTACACCACAGGCTGCAAATGTAACAATAAAGCTTTTAAAAAGCATAGTTTGTTCATCCATTTATATATCCCTCATTAGTCCCTTAGCAGAAAGTTCCCCACATGTAAACAATTACAATAATAATCACATTATAGAAATTAAATGTTTACTAGTAATATATATGCAGTGCTGTTTTTGGACCGCAGACAAAGGTGGCTGTTGTTGTGGTCACCTTGACCTCTGTGACTCCATTTTGCTATATTCTTTTAGTAGTGGTTGGAAGGGTCATTCACAGACGGTGTAATGGTTAGCATTACTGCCCCAGTACTGAGGCCATGGTTTCGATTCCCACCATGACCCTAACTGTGTGGAGTTTGTATATTCTCCCCATGTTTGCATGGCTTCACTCTGGGTACTCCGATTTCCTCCCACAATCCAAAAATATACTAGTAGGCTAATTGGCTCCCAACAATTTAACCCTAGAATGTCTGTGTGTGCGTGTACATGTGGTAGGGAATGTAGACTGTAAGCTCCACTGGGGCAGGGACTGATGTGAGTGTTCAAATATTCTCTGTAAAGCGCTGCAGAATATGTATGCGCTATATAAGAAACCTAATAAAAAATAATTCTGGTACACACTTGAGTTCTACAGTATGTTATCTGTTATACTCTACACTTTATCTCTAAAGGAAAGGGTATTTGCACACATCCTAACTATAGACTTCTTTGAATAAGGACCTGTGGGTGGCTGGTCCAAAAAGTGGACACAGCTACAGGAGGCTGGGTGTGGCCTCGGTAGAAGGGCCTGGCCTAGTGCCGAAACCCCCACTTTTATCACCATTTTGGGGCTGTCGCCAGAACTCCCTTCCTGAACAACTGCTTCCTGTACATGAGCACTGCGTCCATTCACTGATGACCAGCTTCTTTTTTAAAGCAGAGCAGCAGTGATCACAGGCTCCCTCACCAGCCTCCTGGATACTGCAACCAGCGAGATGCTGTGAGAAAATGAAGGAGGAGCTGTTGCTGTGTCATGTTCTGCTTAAGCTGATAATTTTCTCATCAGCAGGTCTTTGTACTTCTACAGACTTATGTCCACCAGAAACAGAGATACAATGTAGACTGATAACCTAGGATTGAGCACTGTGGCCAACATGCAGTTATCTGATTTCAACAGATTGACCGCCCTTGAATACTAGCAAAGTCAATGAAGGGCTCCATCCCCAAGTACCACATTTTTAGCAGAATCACTCTATTTTAGCTCCTCTTTCATTTTCTCCAGCTGCTTCTGCAAAAGCCTTATGAGTGGAATGACCCGACGCAAGCTGGCAGCGTCTGAACTGACTAAATGTGTGGCAAGCTCAAAGGGTTGGAGAACTTTGCACAACACGGAAATCATTCTCCACTGTGCTTGAGTCAGGTGCATTCCCCTCCTTTGCCTGTCATAGGTGGATGTATAGGCTTGAATGGCCTTTTACTGCTCCTGTATCCTCTGATAGATACAGAGGGTTGAATTACACCTCATTTCTACCTCTTGCTTCTGATAATTCCAAGGCAAGTTCAAAAGTGTTTGCTGGCACTCAATTCTTAGACATGTAGTCACTGAATGTCAAAAGTGGCCTGACATTGAAATGCACCACTTGCATGCCCATGTCAATTTTTCCAATAATTCTGCAACATAAAATTAATTCTGTGAGCAAAACATGGCCATGTGTGCTGTAATTTGACCAGATGTAATGCCTAGCCCCATGACTTATAGAGCATTACCCCTGGAATTATAGGGCAGCACCCCAGACTTATAGGGCAGAAACACTGGACTTATGCATCAGAGGGGCCTAACCCGTGAACTTATAGGGCAGCACCCCATGACTTTTAGGACATCACCCCAGGATTTATACGGCAGAATGGCCTAACCCCTGGATTTATGGGGAAGCATCCCATGACTTATAGGGCAGCACCCCTGGAAATTTAGGGCAGCACCCTAGGACTGATAGGGCAGAGGGGCAGCACCCCTGGACTTATTAGCCACTTAATGGTGTCCTGAAGAGGTTGGAATGGACTACAACCGATGGCACAGATGGAATTAGCCTGCTCGGGAGTCCTCACTACTTAGAGTGGTCAGGTTTCCATAGTTTCACTGGCAAGAGACTTCCAGGGGTAAGGGGGAATCCGATCAGATGAGTAGGCAGGTGGGGCAAGTCCTTAGGTGTAGAAAAGATATTTCCTTGAAGCGTTTCGCAGTACTGCTGACTGCTTAGTCAGCAGTACTGCGAAACGTGTTGGACTTGCCGTTTGGACCCAATTTTGCTTCAAGGAAATATCTTTTCTACACCTAAGGACTTGCCCCACCTGCCTATTCATCTGATCGGATTCCCCCTTACCCCTGAAAGTCTCTTGCCAGTGAAACTATGGAAACCTGACCACTCTAAGTAGTGAGGACTCCCGAGCAGGCTAAATCCATCTGTGCCATCGGTTGTAGTCCATTCCAACCTCTTCAGGACACCATTAAGTGGCTAATAAGGAAACCTTCCCCCAGGATCAGAGCAGGTTTACTATCCTTGATTTGGTGACTATTCAATTGGATCCATAACAATCATTTTTTTATTCAATCATTTGATGTAATTTTGTTTTTAGTATATTGTATTTTAATATGTCTAATTGTCATTAAATAACTACTGAATTATTGGCAACAATCAGCGCTGCTTTTTCTTGTCCCCTTTCTGGAGAAGGAATTGCCTGAGACAATACCCCAGAGGTTTGTGATTATAAAAACATTTATATTCATATCTGCTTATCTGCTAGCATCCATTTTTTTTCATTAGACACTGCTGTCTTTTACATTTATTCAACAATGCAGCAACAATGGATACTAATCTGTATGTGTGCTTAAAGGCCCCCCCCCCCCCCCATACAGACAAGTCGGACCTAATCATCCTGACAGCTCCCGGGGGGGGGGCGTCACATGTGCCAAGTTGTGCATGTGATAAATCGCATGCGATTTATCACATGCAGTTCCCGGGGAGCTGCACGTGTAGGGAGCTGTGAGCCAGGGGGGGGGGGGGGGGCTGTGCACAGAGAGCCGGGCAGGGGACGCACTGGGCGGGGAGGGCAACAGAGAGCTTATGGGCAGTGGGTGCACATAGAAAAAAAACTCACATACAAATGAATGGGCAGCCAGTAGTTGGCTGAGAGATCGGATGGGATGTCTGCACATGCGATTTGGCCCGATTTCATGGCCCGATCCATCCAAATTGAGTGAAATTGGGCCCAAATCGCATAGTGTATGCTAGCCTTTAGAGCCAAAGCAGTGTATTTCTGGGGTGCCACCATTTAAGCATTAATAGAAGGTGCTAGCTGCAAAATATATATGAATTTTCAGCATGACAAGCATTCTTTTGGAATCATTAGTAATTAAGTTAAAGTAAATTTGTGCATTCCCCTGGTTGCTATGTTACTGTGTCTGGGGAGAGGGAATCCTTGCCTCCCTGTTGTGGTGTAGAGAAGAAAAAATGGTAGTGCAGCACTGGACATTCATGCCAGAGCAATAGCAGACTCCTATCATCTTGCTGAAACCAGGTAACAGTGGATCTGCGATATTCCAACATCCATACATTTATTTAAGGTACCACACACTGGGGGTGATTCAGACTTGCTCTCAATGGACTGAATTCGGTCCCCCGGCTGATGTGCGAATATACACATGTGGGAGGAAACGGGAATGCCCAGTGTTTTATGGACACGCCCATAGAAATGCTGGGCATAGACATGCCTATGCCACTGGTCTGCTAATGCAAAGATTCGCTTGGCGGGGACAGGCATTTATCAGGACGACGGGTGGCGTTTACCTGCTCGCCCATCTGAATCAGGCCCACTGTATATAAAATAAAGTGCGTGGTACCTTTAATAAATGTATGGATGTTACTACGAATTGGAATAAAGGTGGAGGGTGGAGGAAAGCTTTGTGGACACACTTTTACGGTGCAGCTAAATTGTAGCACAGAGTACAAGGTTTTGTACACTTTTAACATCCATAATTTTTAATACCTGCGTGTATGAGCCTTAATAGTCAATTTATCATTTCTGTTTTGACACTTTATTTCTGAACAATCTGGAGACAGAAGCTCCCTTTGATTAATTAGCTTTTTTCATTTGTGGAAAATGTAGCTAAAAGATAAATGAACAAACCTAAAATTGATCGGTTGTGATTCAGTGTATCCGTCATTAACTTCAACTGACAGAACAGTAATTTCCGAATAATAAAATATAAACTTGGAGCACAGAGCGCTGCAGTCAACATAATATAAGAAACAATATTAAGCTATAAGGCTACCTATAGGTAAATTACTTATGTGCAGTTAGTGAAGACTCTGATGTTAGAACCGCTTTGTTAATTAACGGAATCACTTGGAAATTAAATGACTATTTTCATTTACTCCTGCTAGGAGGTGGCCGTCATTGGTACAAGAAACATTTATTTCCAAGTACGTTTTCTTTGACACTATAGATTAACTTTACTTGTGCCGTTCCATCCCCCTTCAGCACCACTAACACCATGAACTCAGCCCCCATTGCATCCCTTACGTATATAATAGATACATAAAATAGTTCTCCTCTAATTGAACCCATGGTTAAATATGTATGGCATGTACATCAATTATTAATGTAACACATAAAAACATATTCTGCATTTACTGCACTCTGTAATGCATATAGGCTATAAAACTAGTGTAGCCACATGGCGTATTGGAATCATCTCCTGCTCTCTTATTTAGGCAGTGCTCCCCCTTATTAAAACAATAGTTTTACCTAGACGATTCATTCAGTAGAAATGTTAATTATTTTGTTCTCTGTTAAAAAACAAAAACCAATTCCTGTAGACCCAAGCGGGGCAGGTCCAGCGTGTGACATCACAATGCATTTTGCAGCTGTCATGGCAGTCATCTGTTACTGACTGCATTGCGTTGTTCGTCAGACCCTGCCCAGCTAAAAAACTGGCAGGGTTAAAAATCACCAGGGCCTGTCAGGTCCCCCTACATTAATATTAACCTTAATAACATTAATTTCCACTAATTTCCAGTTCTGAACACCTCACAGCTCATAATATTGTGTTTAGGCCAAAAGGTTGCACCGAGGTAGTGGATGACTAAGCTAAGTGACACAAGTGGGCGGCACAAACACATGTCACATCTAGGAGTGACACTGCAGTGACAGACAGGATGGCAGTTTTAAAAACTAGGTCCCAAAGAGCACATTATGCAAAGAAAAAAGATACCCTTTTGTTGTATTAACAGGACATGCACACTGTAACAAACCAATCATTTCAGTAACAGGGTCTGCCACACAGCTATGGCTGAAATTATTGGTTTGTTTGGGCCCCCACAAAAAAAGAAGCAATTAATTTATCTCTCCTTGCACAGACTGGGTCTACAGAGGCAAGGGGTGACATTCTATGGGCTGAGAGAAAAGCGCATATATTTTTTCACACTCCAAGTGCGATTTCTTCCGCAGGTCATGTGCGCATTTTAGACCAACCGGAGTGCGATTTACAAGACTGTCTCCACATGACAAATAACCCCCTAACCTATTGGCCCACCTAGGTCCCCTCCATTATGCATCACACCCCCTATATAAAGGGGCATTGGCGTCATTTCACTCTTTGATAGGAAGTAAGGAGCATGGAGAGGAGCAGTGGCAGTGTGAGAAGAGGAAGAGGTGTTGGTGGCAGAGTGAGGAGTGGCAGAGGAGCCAGTGGCAGAGGGAGCAGTGGCAGTGTGACCAGAGGAAGAGGGGCCAGTGGCAGAGGGAGCAGTGGCAGCAGCCAGGCAAGAGGAGCCAGTGGGAGAGGCAGCAGAGGACTGGTGAGGTCGACCTCCATTACAGGGAGTGGCAGCAGTGTGGCAGGCAGCATGGCCACTGCAAGGGCAGCCCCAGACCAGGCCCTGGCGGACCAGGCCCAGCAGGAGGAGGTGAAGGATCCGCTGGCATCCCCATCCTATAGCCAGGACCTTGCCCATACCCCACAGCAGCTGCAGGAGGGCCACATGTCCGAGATGGAGGAAGATGGAGGTGAGGAGGAGGAGGAGGAGGAGGAGGAAGACACTGGCATGGAGGAGGATTTTGACATGCATGTGGAAGATATAGAGGATGAGGAGGAGGGTGAAGCTGGCCGCACCAAAAGTGGAAGAAAGGTCAGATTCAGCTATGAGGAGAATGTGGCGCTTGTCCGGGCCATCATACCCCTGTATGACCGCTTACTGGGGAAAAACCAGCACAAGACCACCTCACATCGTAAACGTGGTATGTGGAAGGACATCACCCAGGCGGTCAACGCTGTCAGTCACCGCAAGAGGCTAAGCAAAAACGTTAAAAAGCGGTTTAACGACATCAAGCGGCAGCTGAAAAAGAAAATGGCCATAGAGATGGAGGAGGCCACCAAGACTGGCGGAGGAAGCCCCACCACAATAACGTACACATCATATGAGGTGAAGCTCCAAAGAATTATCCCCCCTGAGGTCCTGCCTGGGATGCACATTGCGGATACCGATAGGCCGGCAAGCCCACCCAGAGCTGGTAAGTGTCACCACATGCAATATGAAACATACATGCCAATGTATTTAAACTGCAATGTTATTTAGTATTGTTATACTAATTAATGTGGTGCTGTGGAACTACATAGCCCAGCAAGGTCTGTCAATGGCAATAGTTTACACCTACTTTAAAAATGATCAGAATGCTGGGCCTTGTAGTTCCACAACTGCACATCTATTGTTCCACACTGTAACATTTTTTCTACCAGCTTCATATGTATGTGGGCCAAAAACATTGGTGTACTGGTGGTTTAGCAGTCACGCCTACATACCACAGATTTGCCAACAGTTGTAATGTGTCAAGCAGTGTTTTAATTTTTTGCCTGACTACAGGTGCAAAACATCAATGTAAAAATATGAATAGTAAATAATATAGCCCTAAACCAAAGGTAAATTTGTCCATTATAGTAATTTATGTGATGATTTTGCACAAAAGCATCTCCATTGCTCGGTACATAAAGTCTGCCGATCTTTCCTTTCACAGATTGTCCGTCCCGAAGTGATCAAGCATCCAAGAGAAGAAGCTCCCATGGTGCCGCATCTGTGGAAGCAGGTAAATGTTCATACCACAGGCCATTACACAGTGGGCCTTATTCTGGTTGGTGCGGCCAGGCCGTACGCGTACGTTCCGGGGTTTTTCATGATCTGCGCATGCATACATTCGCTAATGTGCAGGCGCGAACACTCCACAACGCTTACGGACGGGTCTCTCCGTGCGAAAAAACCTGTACGCGAGAGTACGGGCATTGGGGGCGGCATAGGGGCGTGTTGAGGGGAGCGGCCGAAATAATGAGGGAAAATGGGCGTAAACATGGGCGTACACGGGGGTGTGCACCAAAAATGAGCGGTGCTACTACCGCACGATCGACTAAAGCACCGTTCATTTCGGACACAAAACAGGCGGCCGCCAACCGCCACCTCAGACCACCCCTACAGATACCGCATGCCAGCGTGCGCCTGGGTTTGCTAATTTACGCTGATTACTACTCAAACACATACACCTGAATGTAATAACCAATGCTGCAGTCTATTAAGTCAAAACCATGATTTCACTACCTGCAAGCCACACACAGCACTCAAACACATTGGAAGCTTATCTTTCTATACTTCTCTACATTTAAAGGTTTGTTTAATTTAAGCTAAGAATCTTTTTAAGACCTGCTTATATATGCTAAGGTAGCTATTTGTTAAACAGTTATACACATTCACTACGTGCTTTCATAGACTTTACACAGTAGCACACTCAATCTACACAAGTCGACATGTGTCAACGTGTTCACTCTAATACAAACATAGGTTTTGTATTTATGATACAATAACATAAACCACATCTAACACCTACAAAGGATGTTTCAGCAATGTTTTAAGCCCATGCCCACTATTTTGCACATTAATTAATTCAATCAATTAATTAATTTTCATAATTATAGTTGAAAGGCAAGATTTGCAGGTCCATATATGTGAAGGGTATGTCAGCGTACACGGACGTACGCTCACTCTCACGAGCGGTGACATAAGCTGAGTTTTCTATTGAAAACAATAGGGACCCGTCCGTGCAAGCTGGCGTACGCTCAGATAGCCGCAAGAAGTCGGTGGGAAGACGGACGAGAGACGTCCGTAAACGGTGGCGTACGCTCAATTGTACGACAGTTGTCGGAGTGTAAGGGCTGGCCCGTCCGTGTACGTTGGCGTACGCTCAATTGTACGCCACTTCCCTTTGACGTTGTTTCTGGCCGTACGTATGCGGCTGAGTTGTGGGTGGACTTAACCCCAACGGCCGCGTACGGATAGCGTACGTTAATAGCGAACGTACGCACGTTTGGTCGCTACGATCAGAATAACCTCCATAAAGTACACACACCCATGTCACATCAAATAATAAATCACATTACAGTCATCTCCAGCTGCTACATTGCAACGGACATGAATGTAATGTCGTCTAGCCATGTCAATGAAGATTATTGTCAATGTTTCATGCAGGATCTGGGTCCATTTGTAAGTACATAGTACCCCTAGGTATGGGCGTCTACCATCTCTGACCCTTTCCAAAACAGTACTGATGACAGAAGGGACAATATATGCATCTGTACTTACCTCTTTCTCTGTATCCACAGGTACTGTACAACTAGGACAACAATCTGATATGCCGGAGGATGACCTAGAGATAATTCTGGAACCAGTAGACACGTTTGCGGCTGAGGAGGAAATAAACACATCATCACAGAGTGATCTGCCACCAAGTGGGGTGACTCCAAACCCACCCTCACCCAGAAATACTCCCCCTACAGCTGCTTCTGCTGCCCAAGTAGCTACCTCCTTGGTACATTTCAAGGACAAACAACTAGAATTTATGGCCTCCCAAAGTCTGGAAATGGGCAACATTAAGGGGTACATGCGTGACACCTTTCTACAGTTGAGAAAATTGTCTAGGAGTGTACGGGTTGGTGTAGGCACTATGCGTAGGCGTATGGTAAATAGCATAGACACCCGTCTGGCTGAACTTAGTTCTGCTGTAAGGGAGCAGAATATCCATATTGGCAGCCTTGCACAAAGTATTCATTCAATTAGTCAATCGTGTACTGCGCAGACCAATGCGTTGATCGCTATGCAGGCACAAATCCATCAAATGGAGGTGTCAGGTGTCATAGGTGCAACTACATTTACAATTAGTAGTGTATCTAGCACACCAGTAAGTGACTCACCAACTTCCCCACCCCGTCGGAGTATTAGGACCCGGGGTGGCGTGTGCGCAGGGTCAAGAGGTGGTAGTGCACGGCCTGACGGAGGAAGAAAATAATGATACTCTTTACTTAGAACGGCGCCCACAATTTTGATCGTGGGCATCGTTAGTAAAAAATCGCGGGCATTTAATGCACTAAAAAATCGGGTGCGATGCGACCGACGCGATGCCCGCGATTTCCCATAGGGAACAATGTTAAATGTCTCAATTGACCCGATTTTCCTGTTCAATGCCTCAATTGACCCGATTTTTCCATAGGAAACAATGTTAAATGGCCCACAGAGGCCAAATAGGCACCCTGAAGTGTGAAATGGCCCCCACAATAGTTAACGCCACCCCACGATCAACGTGAACACGAAGCGTGGCGAGCGGCGGCGGTACTCGTCCTACGACCTTTTCATACCCCCACTATCCACGTCGGCGTGGAGTTGAGAATAGAAAGTGTGGCGAGCGCAGCGAGCCACCGAGCCCGAAGCGTGGCGAGGGGACGCGGACAGCTGTGAAGCCCGCGAGGAGACACGTATACCTGTGAAGGTTTCCGCGCTTGCCACACTTTCTATTCTCAACTCCACGCCGACGTGGATAGTGGGGGTATAAAAAGGTCGTAGGATGCGTACCGCCGCCCCTCGCGGGCTCGCTGCGCTCGCCACGCTTCGGGTTGACGTTGATCGTGGGGTGGCGTTAACAATTGGGGTGGCCATTTTACACTTCAGGGTGCCTATTTGGCCTCTGTGGCCCATTTAACAGTGTTTCCTATGGAAAAATCGGGTCAATTGAGGCATTGAACAGGAAAATCGGGTCAATTGAGACATTTAACATTGTTCCCTATGGGAAATCGCGGGCATCGCGTCGGTCGCATCGCACCCGATTTTTTAGTGCATTCAATGCCCGAGATGGCCACGATGGGCGCCCTTCTAGGTAAAGAGTACCAAAATAATTATTGTCCTTTAAAAAAATTTATAATGCATTTACTATGCTTGCATTTTTATTAAAAATTTCTATTGTTTGCGACTGCCAAATGCAGGTTATGTATGACATAATATACTGTAGTAAAAATGTCACAACGCATACCATTTTGTCTGTGTGTTATTCTTCAAACATTTGTGGTGTGATCTGTTCCATAATGTAATAATATATGGTCAAGGTATTGGTGGAAGATGCTGTTGTCTCTAATCTGGCCCGTCCGAGGTTGTGGAACTACATATTTCAGCAAGCTGTGGCAGTCATGTTTTGAGCTGTCATGCTTACAGTGTGTCAGGGAATGCTGGGACATGTAGTTCCACAACAACAGGTGAGCCATAGTTGATTGCACAAAAATTACATACATGTTGTGAATATACTTACAAGGTTTTTTACAGCAAGGGATAGGTCTGCACCACCAACTGTACCCTTGGACTGTGTCTATTGGGCTAAATGTGGGGGCAAAAAGATGTTAGTGATAAATGTAATGTAGGTGAGTTCACTTCCAGCAAAGGTACATGTAGGAATAGAGGGCACATGTGCTTACCAGAAAAGTAGTGCCTGATGATGTCTGTACGCACCAGATTCCCCCTCTGCGTACCCCTCACTACCCGAGGTGTGGTAGGTTGGGCTTCCTGCACGACTGCTGCATGATCCTCCTCCACATAGGCTGGTTGGTATAGGGCTATGTTGTGTAACATGCAGCAAGCCTGGACGATCATCACTACTTTTGCAGGGTGGTAAAGCAGCAAACCAGATGACCGGTCCAAACACCGGAATCTACTTTTCAACACTCCAAACGTACGCTCCACCACATTGCGGGTTGCAATATGGGCTTCATTATACTGGTGCTGTGCAGGGCCATCAGGGTGCGCAAAGGTGTCATGAGCCAGGAAAGACACCCATATCCTGAGTCACCTAAACCAAAGAAAGGAAGTTATTGCCTTATATGGTAAGGTATGTGCAGTGGGCAAATAGTATTTACTTGGTCAAGAGTAGTAGGCTGGTGAAAAGTGAAACACACACACATTTCAGCAGGTACAAAGACAAATAGAGAGGGTAATATGTAAAAATTTACTTACCAAGTAGCCAGCCCTCTGGTATTTGTTGTTGGGTAAATCGGTTCCAGAGGCCGGAGTGTCTCAGAATATAGGCGTCATGGCAGTTCCCAGGGAAGCCTGCAACCACACTTAGGATTTTGAGATGAGCATCACATACAACCTGCACGTTCAGGGAGTGCTGCCCACGCCTATTGACATAGACGTGGCCTCGTACGTGTGGTGCCCTAATCCCAATGTGTGTGCAGTCTATAGCTCCCAGCACGTGAGGGAATGCTGAGAGTCTATAGAAAACAACCTTGTGGTCCTGCCACTCTGACTCTGAACTGGGGAATCTGATGTATGTCCGCCACAACTTCTTAAAAGCAAGTAACACTTGAGTAAAATGCTTTGAGAAAGTGGCCTGTGATACCCCCAAGGACCATGAGGTCACGGACTGAGTGGAGCCAGTGGCCAAATAGTAGAGGGTACACATTCATTTCTGCAGCCCAGACACTGCATAGTTGCCCCCCCCCCAAAAGGGTCCAAATCATCTCTCACCTGCTCATATAAGTTCAACAAGTTATTGCGGTTTAGCCTAAACATCCCCACAACCTGTTGATCCCAAAGGGAGTCCAGGTACAGCCTAGCACGATACATACGTGGGGTACGCACTATTTGTGCTGGTACCTGGTTCTGGTGCGCAGCTTCCTCCCTCCTGCCCAGCTCCTCCAAATGGGCCAAATACAAAATGAGCAACTCAAATCCACTCTGCACAATCTCCATGTCTCAAACCCTCACGTGTCCTTAATGATGTGGGGGTATATGTAGGAGTGTTTGTGAGTAAAATTAAGGACACCTGTGATGACATTAACCATGTGTGCACTTGACCAAATTGAGTTCTGGGCCAAATTGCCCAACAGAACCTGGTCAGAACCTGGTCTGAAAAAATGGCGATTATTAGACACCTTAAAAGAACTCCCATTCCATTAAATAAGCGAATTGTATACTTTTCTATTGGAAAACATCTGGATGCGATAAAAGTGCGAATTTTTACCGCACTTTCAGTACGCATGACGTATCGCAAAAAATATGCGATTTCGGGACCTTTTTGCATCACATTAAATATGCGAATTCACGGAAAAATGCGATTTAGCCGTTTTTTGGAGTAAAAATCGCCAAAAAACACAACTCTCATTCCATAGAATGTCACCCAAGATGTCATCCTCAGCTTCCGATTCCTCACCACCTTCAGTGTATACTGTACATCCTTTTCCTCACAGAGTATTAATTTGTCCCTGCTGGAATCCACCATCACAAACAAGTCTACTTTCTGGAGGCAATAGCTGTTATATATGGAGAAATTTATCATTCATTTTGATGAACATCATCTACTCCACATTTTGTGGAAGCAACCTCATACGCTGATCGCTGACAAGGTACCGCTTGAGCTGACAATTTTCTCAACAGAAGATCTTTGCACTTCTGCAGAATTGTGTCCACCAGAAAGAGAGATACAATAGCAAATTTTTATGAAAAACTGGCGCTGTTCAGTATTAGCTGCTGGAGCAACCCTCAGAGACTCAAAAATGGTCCACAAATTTTGCAAGATCTGGAGAACCAAAAAATACAAAAGAAGATCTTGCAAAATTAGAAATGCGGACCATTTTTGAGTTAAAAATCTTGGTCCCCAATGGACCCAATATTGATTTCGAATACAAATGGTTTATCTGATATTAACCATTTTTTATTTATTTATAGGTGTATTTATTTATGCCCACTAATATATTGTTTATTTCTCCATGTTTTGATTCCATACCCGGCTCAATACAAGACCTGATGTGTTATATTCTTTGCTATCATGTGTGTTCCAGCTGCATGAACTTGTTGCAATTACCTGTGTAAAGATCAGTTAACGAGCTGGGCTTTAGGTAAATCACCATTATTGGTGGAAAACTGTTATGTGACAATAATACCAGCTTTAAAACCATAGCATGGGAGATGAGCAGCACATCTTGATAAAGGACTCGTCCAAAACGAGTTGATGGATTGCTGCTAGTGCTGATACACCATCGGCACACTAACAGCGGTGGGACGGTTTACCGGGGAGTCTTCCCTTCCCTGCGTCTGCAGCACTTCAGATTGGAGGATAACAACTTTGCTCCGGCTGGATCTAATATACCGCCTGCTGACTTTTACCTGTGGACTTTTTAACTTTATTATTCTTTGGGCCGTTTTAATAATTTCCTTTTTTTACTTGCCGGTGTGGGATATTCAGAGAACCCATTATGTGCACTCATGACAGAATTAAAAAGCAGGTACTTGTTTCCTAGCACGGCCACAAAGATCATGATCGTGGGCATCGTAAGGAAAAATCGGGGGCATCGCGACCATCGCATGCACTAAAAAATCGGGTGCGATGGTACCGACGCGATGCCCGCGATTTCCCCATAGGGAACAATGTTAAATACCTCAATTCACCCGAGATGCCCCCGATTTCCCATAGGAATCAATGTTAAATGGCTCAATTTACCCAAATCTTCATAGGGAACAATGGGAAATTGGCCAGAAAACCCAAAAAACACAGCTGAACAGTGAAATGTCCCCCCAAAAGTAGTTTACGCCACCCCACGATCAACGCGAACCCGAAGCGTGGCGAGCGCAGCGGTACGCGTCCTCCGACCTTTTCATACCCCCACTATCCACGTCGGCGTGGAGTTGAGAATAGAATAGTGTGGCGAGTGCAGCGAGCCACCGAGCCCGAAGCGTGGCGAGCGCACGCGGATACCTGTGAAGCCCGCGAAGGGACGCGTTTACCTGTGAAGGTATCCGCGTCCGCTCGCCACGCTTCGGGCTCGGTGGCTCACTGCGCTCGCCACACTATTCTGTTCTCAACTCCACGCCGACGTGGATAGTGGGGGTATGAAAAGGTCGGAGGACGCGTACCGCCGCCCTCGCGGGCTCGCTGCGCTCGCCACGCTTCGGGTTCGCGTTGATCGTGGGGTGGCGTCAACTACTTTTGTGGGGACATTTCACTGTTAAGGGGTGCTTTTTGGGTTTTCTGGCCCATTTACTATTGTTCCCTATGATGATCTGGGTAAATTGAGCCATTTAACATTGATTCCTATGGGAAATCGGGGGCATTGCGGGTAAATTGAGGCATTTAACATTGTTCCCTATGGGGAAATCGGGGGCATCGCGTCTGGACCATTTAAGCTTTTTTAGCCGCATACGATGCGACCAACGCGATATTGACTTTTTTCAATGCATTTCAATGGGAAAATCGGGGGCATTGCGTCGGTCGCGTCGCAGACCACTAAAAATGACACCCGATGCCCGCGATTGTGGCCGTGCTAGGAAACAAGTACCAAAAAGTAAGTGTTTTATGCTCCAATTGACCCTTGGCTGAATCCTTATATGAATATTTAAAGTCAAAGATACCTTTATGTGCATATGAGATAGAAATTTAAAGTAAGTGTGTTTTATTACCACTAAGAGAAGTGCGGGAGTTGGTACACATCATTTCAAAGACACTGCTATGTGAATGCGTGACAGAACCTTGAAGTAAGTGTGGTTCCACAGTAATTGCACTGCTTGCTTGGATCTCTACTTCACATACAAGTTTCACAGAAGCGCTGGTTTACCCTAACTGTGTTCTATAGAAAGAGAGATACATTTAGGCTTTAAACCTAGGATTGAGCATGGTGGCAAAAATGTAGTATGCTGATTTCAACAGACTGACCACCCATAAATGCTGGCAATGAGAATGGAGGGCTTCATCCACAAGTCCCACATACTTAGCAGAATCACACCGTTTTAGCTCCTCCTTCACTTTCTCCAGCTGCTTCTGCAAAAGCCTGATGAGTGGAATGATCTGACTCAAGCTGTCAGTGTCTGAACTGACTTCATGTGTGGCAAGTTCAAAGGGTTGGGGGAACCTTGCACAACATGGAAATCATTCTTCTCTGTGCTTGTGTCAGGTGCAATCCCTCTCCTTTGCCTATGCCATCGGTGGATGTATAGGCTTCAATGGTCTTTTGCTGCTACTCCATCTTCTGAAGCATATAGATGGTAGAGTTCCACTTCATTACTACCTCTTGCTACCTCTTTGTGATGGCAGGGCAGGTTCAAGAGGGTTTGCTGGTGCTCCAGTCTTTGACACGCAATCACTGAATATGAAAGTGGCCCAACATTTTTTGGGCCACTGACAGCATCTCTTGCATGTCCGTTTAAAAAAAAAAAATCTGCAGCACCACATTAATTGTGTGAGCAAAACATGGGACGTGCTGGAATTTACCCAGGTGTAATGCCGCACAAAATTGGTGGCATTGTCAAGGAATCACAAATCCCCAGGAAAGTGTAAGTGGGGTAAGCCATTGTGCGATGTTTCTCTAAGAGGTATTCAGTGGTGTGCCTTGATCTGGTATCCGAGTCTGGTGGGAAAACCCGAGCCAGACTTGGATCGGAAAGCTCTGAACCCGCTCACCCCTAAAGAAAACTTTTGCTATTTCTGATGTATTACCAGCTTTCCATCTGCCCCATAGGACATTTCTCACTCTTCCCTTCATATGATAAAGGAGACTGAAAAAAGTGTTACTGATAATATCTGCAGCATCCAGAAAAAACATCTTGCACATATATAATCACTGTGGTCATCCTACTCTTTCTACATTTTGTTTTTTTTTTCTGTATTCAGGATGGATAAGCTGTATCTCTTTGCTTAGTGCAGTGGTAGCCAACCCTAGCCCTCGAGAGCTACCAACAGTTCACATTTTCCAGACAACCTAGCTGCTGCACAGCTGCACTCATTAATCACTGACACATTTTAAAAGATACACAGATGGAGCTAATTAGCTCACTTGTGATTCTGTGGGGAGACCTGGAAAACATGCACTGTTGGTAGGTCTCGAGGACTAGGGTTGGCTACCCCAGGCTTAGTGCATATGTGTTATTCTTGTAAATACTGCATTGAGGAATACTGGGCTACTGTCCTGGATTGGCCGGGAGGCTTATGAAAATTGGGAGCTGCCAACGGAAAGGTAGGCAAGTCTTCCCCACGCAGCATCCTGCATCCCTTGCTTTCATCTGTGAAATAGGGCAGTCTAAAGCAGTGATGGCTAACCTTGACACTCCAGCTGTTGTTGAACTACACATCCCAGCATGCTCTGCTACAGTTTTACTACTACCGATGCAGGGCATGCTGGGATGTGTAGTTCAACAACAGCTGGAGTGTCAAGGTTAGCCATCAATGGTCTAGGGACTAGTTTGATTGCACCATCATAGCCCTGCCCCCCCACAACAATGCCGGTAATCTGGTCAATGAATAGAGGGGTCACAATGATGCAATCACCCCATGTTGTACCAACTGGGTTGCCCCTTCCAACATGGAGCAGATGGAAAGTTAGTAGGTATAGCTGATACATTTATTATTGGTCTGTGACTATACTCAGGTATTGTTGGAGACCCCAGTAGTAAACCTATTATGCTACTGTAAGTCAACTTTTCCTATTCTGTATTGAGGATGTGTTGGAATGCTGTAGTATTCACCTGGGGGTTCCCTGTATAAAATAATGTATTAATTCACAGCATTTTACTTTTACCACATTTTATGTTACATCCTTATTCCAAAAAGTGAAAAAAGTTGTTTTGGGGAGATTTTTCCTAATTTATAATAAAAAAAAGGTACTTGTATAGTTTCACAGCGCCGCCCCACGCACAGTCTGTTTGAAACTTGGCAGCCTGCCAGAGGTTCTGTTTAACTGTGCGCGTGCCCCTCTAGCTCGCTCTAGCTTGTAAGCTACGTATTGTCAGCTTATGTTATCAGCGTAGCGGCTGGGCAGCAGCAGCAGTGCGCTGCCCAGGCGCTGACAGGTCACTGTGGTACTTGTAGTTCCACAGTGAAATAGGCAGCCCTGCGTACCGCTGACAACGGGGGCATGTAAAAGTGGACACCCCGGGCACCCCCCGGCACACCGCTATCAAAGGGGGAGTCCCCCATGCAGACGCTAAGGGTGACATTCTATGGGATGAGATTTGTGTTTTTTGGCGATAAATAGTAAACAAAATGGCGCTATCGCATTTTTCCGTCAAATCGCCAATTTAATAGGATGCGCTAAGGGACTGAAATCGCATATTATGTGCGTTAACGCATGCGGACCAAAAGTGCAAGATTAATTTGCATTTATATCGCATCCAGATGTTTTCGTACAGAAAAGTATACAAATCGCTTATTTAATGCACTGCGTTTTCTCAAATCGCACTTTTTAGGTGTCTAATAATCACACTTATTTCAGACCAGGTTCTGTTTGGTGATTTGGCCCAGAACTCTTTTTGGTCAAGTGCACACATGGTTAATTTCAGCACAGGTGCCCTCATTTTCACTCACAAACACCCCTACATAAACCCCAACATCATTAAGGACACCTGTGAGGGTTTCAGACGGAGATTTTGCAGAGTGGTTTGGAGTTGCTTATCTGTGATGTGGCCCATTTGGAGGAGCTGCGCAGGAGGGAGGAAGCTGCGCCCCAGATCCAGGTAGCCCCCCGACTACTGCGTACCCCACGTATGTATTGTGCTCGGCTGTACCTGGACTCCCTCTCGGATCAACAGGTTGTGGGGATGTTTAGGCTGAACCGCATTAACCTGTTGGACTTATATGAGCAGGTGAGAGATGATTTGGACCCTTTTGGGGGAGGCAACTATGCAGTGTCTGGGCTGCACAAATTAATGTGTGTCCTCTACTATTTGGCCACAGGCTCCACTCAGTCTGTGACCTCATGGTCCTTGGGGGTATCACAGGCCACTTTCTCTAAGCATTTTACTCAAGTGTTACTTGCTTTAAAGAAGTTGTGGCGCACATACATCAGATTCCCCAGTTCTGAGTTGGAGTGGCAGGACCACAAGTTGCCTTTCTATACACTCTCAGCATTCCCGCACGTGAGACCAACGGATGCAGCTGGTGGTGCTGACCTATCCCTTGCTGGTATCAAGCTTGTAAGTACATTTGATACATGTATGAATTACGTTTGCTGTCAAACATGGCTCACTGGTGTTGTGGAACTACAAGGGCCAGCATTATGAGCAATTTGAAAGTAGGAGCAGGCAATTTCTTGTGCATGACCTTGCTGGGCTATGTAGTTCCACAGCAGCACTTTACTTAGCATAACAATTCAAGTGAAGAATACAGTTAGAAAGCATTGGCATGTTTATATAAGTTTGCATGTGGTCCCACTTACCAGCTCTGGATGGCGTTTGCGGCCTATCGGTATCCGCCACGTGCATGCCAGGCAGGACCTCAGGGGGTATGATGCGCTTCAACTTCACCTCATACGATGTGTAGCACACAGTGGTGGGGCTTCCTCCGCCAGTCTTGGTGGCCTCCTCCAACTCCATGGCCATTTTACTTTTCAGCTGCCTTTTGATGTCGTTGAATCTCTTCTTGACATTTCTGACCAGGCGCTTGTGCTGACTTACAGCGTTCACCGCCTGGGTGATGTCCTTCCACATAGCCCTTTTGCGCTGTGCAGTGGTCTTGTGGTGACTTTTCCCCAGTAACCGGTCAAACACTGGCATGATAGCCCGGACAAGTGCAGCATTTTCGTCATAGGAGAATCGGACCTTTTGGCCACTTTTTGTGCGGCCAGCTTCTACCTCCTCCTCCTCATTTTCGAATCCAGCCATGTACCCCTCCTCCTCCATGCCAGTGTCTTCCTCCTCCTCACCACCATCTTCCTCCACCTCTGACATGTGGCCCTCCTGCAGCTGCTGTGGGGTATGGTCAAGGTCTTGGCTATAGGATGGGGATGCCAGCGGATCCTCCACCTCCTCCTGCTGGGGCTGGATGGCCAGGGCATGGACTGGGGCTGGCCTTGCTGTGGCCATGCTGCCTGCCACACTGCTGGCTCTCCCACTTGGCTGGCTGCTGCCACTGCTCCCTCTGCCACTGCTCCCTCTGCCACTGCTCCCTCTGCCACTCCTCACTCTGCCACTGCTCCCTCTGCCAATCCTCACTCTGCCACCAACACCTCTTCCTGTACTCAGACTGCCACTGCTCCTCTCCATGCTCCTTACTTCCTATCAAAGAGTGAAATGGCACCAGTGCCCCTTTATATAGGGGGTGTGATGCATAATGGAGGGGACAGAGGTGGGCCAATAGGTTGGGGGGTTCTAAGTCATGTGGAGACAGTTTTGTAAATCGCACTCCGGTTGGTCCAAAACTCGCACATGACCGGCGTAATAAATCGCACTTTTTTGTGACTTAAATTCGCACCACTTCGCCGCAAATCGCACCACTTTGCACTTTTCAGCCTCCAAAGCGCATCCCATTAAATATGCGAATTTGTACCAAAAAATGCGATTTGAAAAAGGGCGAATAGCGGCGATGTGGTGCGCTAAAAAAAACATGCGCATTTATCTCATCCCATAGAATGTCACCCTAAATTTAGACGCAAAAGCGTCTGAAACCCGGACTACCTGCAAGCCGCTAAGAAGGGGTAGTCAGGATTCAGACGATAAAGCGTCTGAAACCCAACTAACTGGTATCCTCTAAGAAGCCGGGGTTTCTGGACTTAGACGCTAAAGCCTCTTAATTTAGTTGGGACTAGGGGTACATCTAAATTTAGACGCTAAAGGATCTAAATTTAGTTGGGTCTAGGGGTACACTATTGAAACCTGTCCACAGTGGCACTAGTCGACGCAACAGCTGTCGACTGTGTAAATTCCACTATCCATTGCAACCCGAAGCGTGGCGAGTGGCGGCGGTACGCGTCCTACGACCTTATCATACCCCCACTATCCACGTCGGCGTGGAATTGAGAATAGAAAATGTGGCGAGCGCAGCGTGCCACGAGCCCGAAGCGTGGCGAGCGGCCGCGGACACCTGTGAAGCCCGCGAGGGGACGCGGATATCTGCGCTCGCCACGCTTCGGGCTCGGTGGCTCGCTGCGCTCGCCACACTTTCTATTCTCAACTCCACGGCGACGTGGATAGTCGGGGTATGAAAAGGTCGTAGGACGCGGGCACCTGTTAAGCCCGCGAGGGGCCGCCGATACCTGTGAAGGTATCCGCGGCCCCTCCCGGGGCACGCTGCGCTCGCCACGCTTCGGGCTCGGTGGCTCGCTGCGCTCGCCACACTTTCTATTCTCAACTCCGCGGCGACGTGGATAGTGGGGGTATGAAAAGGTCGTAGGACGCGTACCGCCGCCGATCGTCACGCTTCGGGTTGGCGTGGATAGTGGAATTTACAAGGTCGACAGCTGTTGCGTCGACTAGTGCCACTGTGGACAGGTTTAAGAGTGTTTTGCACAGTGCATATGGATTCAGACGCTAAAGCGTCTAAATTGTAGCGTCTGCATTTCGGACACCCCCTTTGATAGCGGTGTGCTGAGTTTAGACGGAATTAGACGCTACGCTGATAACGTAGCGCTGCGCTGAGAACAGCTAGAGCAGCACGCGCACATGCTACGCTGGTAACGTAGCTCTGAGAACAGCTAGAGCGGGAAACGCACCCAGAGTCTGGCAGGCTGCCAAGTTTCAAACAGACTGTGCGCGCGGCGGCGCCGTGAAACTACAAAAGTACCAAAAAAAACGAAGACAGTGATGGCTAACCTTGACACTCCAGCTGTTGTTGAACAACACATCCCAGCAGGCCCTGCATCGGTTTTAGCAAGGCCAAATAGTAAAATTGTAGCAGGGCATGCTGGGATGTGTAGTTCAGCAACAGCTGGAGTGTCAAGGTTAGCCAACACTGAACTAAGAAGTAATAAGTATTCACAGGCTTTGCTAACCATGTTGTTGATACAGCTTTGGCAGCAATTACAGCCCCAAATCTGTTTGAATATGATGCCACATGCTTGGCACAGCTTTCCTTGGGCAGTTTTGCCCATTCCTCTTTCCATTCTCAAGCTCCATCAGGTTGGATGGGAAGCGTCGGTGCACAGCTATTTTCAGATCTCTCCAGCAATCTCGGATTCAAGTCTGGGCTCTGGGTGGGCCATGCAAGGACATTCACAGAATTGTCCTAAATCCACTACTTTGATATCTTGGCTGTGTGCTTAGGGTCATTGTCCTGCTGAAAGATCAACCGTCACTCCAGTCTGAGGTCAAGAGCGTTCTAGAGCAGGTTTTCATCCAGGATGATTCTGTAAATTGCTGCGTTCATCTTTCCCTCTTCTATCCTAACTGGTCTCCCAGTTCTTGCCGCTGAAAAACATCCAAACAGCATTATGCTGCTACCACCATGCTTCACTGTAGGGATGGTATTGTTATTGGCCTGATGATGATCCTGGTTTCCTCCAAACATGATGCCTGGCATTCACACCAAAGAGTTCAATCTTTGTCTCATCAGAGCAGAGAATTTTGTTTCTCATGGTCTGAGCGTCCTTCAGGTGCATTTGGCAAACACCATGTGCTTTTTCTGGTCACTCTACAATACAGGCCTGATTGGTGGAATGCTGAAGAGATAGTTGTCTTTCTGAAAGGTTATTCTAGCTCCTCAGAGGAATGCTGTAGCTCTGACAAAGTGACCATCAGGTTCTTGGTCACCTTGGCCCTTCTCCCCCGATTGCTCAGTTTAGATGACAGGCCAGCTCTACGAAGAGAACTGGTGGTTCCGAACTTCTTCCATTTATGGATGATGGAGGCCACTGTGCTCATTGGGATTTTCAAAGCAGCAGATATTTTTCTATACCCATCCCCAGATTTGATAAAGCTGGCGGCAGCCCAGTAAAACGCGTTGGTGGTGCTACTCCTGTTCCAGATCCGTGTTGTTTTAGTGGACCTCATTGGTGTACCTGTCCACATAAGTGACCCTCCCGTCCTGGACCTCCATAAACTGGATCGTTTTTCTCCAATTGGATACAAATGATGGTGAGGTAGCAGTTGGGCTCCAAACATCAGCCACTCCCTCAACCACCCCATTTACCCCACAAGGGTTTTCATCCCCTTTCTGGACCTTGCCCTTCACAGGGACCATTGACGGTGAGGAAAATACAGGTCATACACATTTTTGAGTGTGGACATTCCCTACCACGTGAGATCTGGATCAACCCCTTATTTTACTGTTTTTAATGTATACCCTTTATCACTATTTTATTCATTTGTATTGCAATAAATGTATTATTTTTTAACAGAATTGATTCACCATCATTAATTTAGCGCTGCTCACCACCCTTCTCTTTTTTCTGATTTCTTTGGGGACCGACCCACCCCATTTGAGCAGCTGCTATAAGGAAACACCACAGATTGAAGTGCTCTTAGTCGGAGGCAACTTTGTCTCCGACTCCTTGCATTCCTTCATAGGAAAAATAACTTGTTAAGTTTATCACATGCAACTCTGATGGATGCATACTCCTTGCCAGTATCAACTTATTCTGTGTGGCTAGGGGATACGGTCAAATGGTCGACCATAAGATGGTCAACAGTCATTAGGTCGACATACAGGGGTCTAGGTCGACATGGGTCAAGGTCGACAGGGGTCTAGGTTGACAAGGGACTAGGTCGACATGGGTCTAGGTCGACACCTGCGTTAGGACGACATGGGTTAGGTTGTCAGTCAAAAGGTCGACATGGGTTTTTTGGCTGTTTTTCGAGCCGACATGTGCCGACAGGTGGTATTTCATGCCTTCTAGGGCAAGGTGGGAGAACAAAATAGTGCCCGAAGCATAGCTAGCGAAGCGAACGATGCGAGGGGATGTGGTACACTTAAAATTGTGTCCATGTCGACATTCGGGTAAAAATAAACAGTCAAAAAACCCATGTCGACATTTTTACTTTACCCATGTCGACCTAACGCATGTCTCGACCTAGACCCCTGTCGACCTTCCTGTATGTGGACCAAAAAAATCCCATTCCGTGGCTATGACCTGTGGCACCAAGTATTGCCAGGGCATCAGATGCAATTCAGGCCGCTCATTACTGTGTTTCACAGGCTTATCACAGGATAACAGAAGTCTAGTCATTAAGTTTGCCTCCATGTAGAAGACTGTTGATAGTTCATCTAGAGATGTTGCCATTTATACATTGCCATAGTAACCTGGTATGGTTAGGGCCATGGTGGGAATCAAACCTGTGACATCAGTGCTGTGAGGCAGTAATGCTAACCATTACACCTTCCATACTGCCCTAGGATGAGATATTCAGAAAGTGAGAGATTTGGTAAGAAATCTCCAGTTTTTTTAAAGCGGCAATCATTTACACTGCAAAACCAGTTTGATTTGCAGTGTAAATGTTTGCCGCTTTAAAAAAAAAATGGAGATTTCTTAACAAGGGCCAGATGCACTAAGATTCAAAAGTGATAAAATGGAGAAGTAATATACAAACAAATGTCAGCTCCTGTCCGACATTTTTCAAACACAGTCTGTGACATGGCAGGTAGGAGCTGATTGGCTGGTTGTTTATCACTCTCCATTTTATCACTTTTAAAGATTATGCATCTCACTTTATGAATCCCTCATCCTATTACATTTCACTCGGTGTTTCTAGTAGGTATATCATTCCTACTCGGCAACTGGACCTACTGTAGCTCAACACTGGCAAGCAATAGGGGCATATTTATGATAAGATGTAGATGGATTGTGATAAATTCACCAAAATTCACATTGGATACATGGCACAGGTCTCTCAATTATTGCATGCAGGGCAGAGCTTGTGAGAAACCCTGTCAGTGTGACATACCTCCATAGGCGTGCGCAGCACATTTTATTAGGAGGTGCACCTTCAAAGAGATGTGCCTAACACCACCTATTGAGCATGTCAAATACCGCCAATCAGGCGTGTCTACCATCATCTATTGGCATTCGCTACGATATAAAGCGTCTCTCAGCCACACGATATTCTCATGAATATTTCAGTTTTTTACTCTGTGTAACAGTACATCAAAAACATATATGGATGACGCAGGTATGTAGTGATTTGACAATGGTCTAGTACAATTAACAATGCAAAACACACATAATTGATTGATGGGCGCTTCTTTTAATGGAATACAGTATTTAAAATCTAAATGCTTTGGTAAAAGGTATTGCTGGTATTGCTAGTGGCAGGGAGGTGTTAATAAAGGGGGCACAGCATTAGGGGGTGCCTGTGCACCCCTAACACTTAATGTGCGCACACACCTATGCATACCTCCCAACATTGAAAAGAGGTAAAGAGGGACACTGCACAAAATTTTGGGGGCATGGCCTAGTGGCAAGGGGCATGGCCTATACTCGCCGGGTGATAATTATCGGTGGGCAGTTATTTTCATTACAATCCCCATAAATCAAGCCAGCAGACATACAGTATAAGAGATCCTGTTGATGAAGTCACAGAGGCATGATGTCACAGTGCAAGCTCTTTGGCTTGAGGCTCATTTCTTCACTGGAACTGGATGAAGGAAGAAGTTCTCAGTAAAGATGGGCTGCTGTATCGGCAAATGCTGTGACAGTGACTTACCTGCGAGTACCCGGGTTTCATTGGACTATGAGGAGGCAGAATTTGTTGCGGATGTCCACATGAGCCGACCGGTGTTTAGCCGCAGAAGAAACCGACGCCTCAAGGCTTGTAGATTTGCACCAACCCTCTCCCCCATTGATGAAGAGGAGGAGCCTGAGGAGGCCGCCGAGGAGCTCGGTGGCGGTGGAGATGGAGGCAGAATTCGCCCAGGGAGCTGTGACATGGCATCTGGCACTGGGCATGAAGAATAGAGTCGGAGTCGTCAGACATGGACCCTATTGACTTTTATATGTGCTATTCGTCATTGTGGCCTTTATTGTCATCAGGCTGCAGATCTACCGCTGGTCGGTAGTGAGGAGGACGGCACATTCATGTATATATGTATATTTGTATATTTGTATATATGTATATTTGTATATATGTATATATGTATATTTGTATATTTGTATATTTTATTTGTATATTTGTAAATATTGTACATATTAGATAGATCTATCTATCTATCTATCTATCTATCTATCTATCTATCTATCTATCTATAGATATCACTATCCGTGTATCTATGTGTAACCAATGTACAATAAAACCCTGTATAATAACAGAACATGCGCGTGTGTGATGTGTGTGTGACACAATCCTATCTCTCACAGACCCCAGAGGTCTGTGACCTATGTAATAACCAAGGCTACTGACCTGTACATGGTCTCATCTCCCCGGTCACTTCTAATATCCGTATAAATGATAGAAGGGTGAGCACTATCCCAAATAGTGGTGCAGATACATGAAGCCTGGTGAAAAGTGATAAAGTGGCACCAGACAAACAGCTCCCAACTGTCAAGTTACAGGCTGGGTTAGCAAAATGACCGTTATAAGCTGATTGGCTGGTGCGTTATCACTTCACCAGGCTTAATTAATCTGACCCTTATCCTTAAACCACATTTGACCAGTGGAAGCAGCCCTTCCTCAACACTGTGGTTGCCATGGGCAACTTCTCCATTGTATCTACAGTATAATGACTACAGGGTGTGTAGGTCACAGAGGGAACCACGCCGCACACCCTGCATCCCTGTATTATACCTAAAGACTTGCTCATGCGCAGTACAAACACCACCAGGAAACCTGCACATGCTCAGTAGGATTTGGCTGAGTGATCTCAGCTGCGCCACCAGAGAGAGAGGAGGCCGACTGCATGGATCCTGCACATAGGACACCTACTCTCTGAGCTCTGTAGCCGCTGCTGCCTGATCAGTATTACATGGTGTCGTTTCTCCCAATCCTTAGTTTTGGAATGTGGGGAAGTATGAAACCGGTACAATAGTGACCATGGACTGGAGGAACATTGATGCTTGTTTCTCAATAGGACACAGTTCTTGTCTCCAGTAGTAACACTACCAAAAGGTCTAAGGGAGGGTGTGTAATATTATGGCTGATCCCATTATTCCACACAGATGACAGGGGGCTCCCAACTGCCCCCCACCACCACCACAGGACACTGCCAGCCCCGGGTGGGACGCGGGAACGTCCCCAAAAAACGGAACGTTCCTGCGAAAAAGTGGGACAGTTGGGAGGTATGGTGTGATTCCTCCTCAAACTTCTCATGGTATAGAGCATGGGTCCTTAAACTGCGGCCCTCCAGATGTTGTGAAACTACAAATCCCAGCATGCCTTGCCACAGTTTTAACACTCCCTCATAGCAAAACTGTGGCAAGGCATGATGGGATTTGTAGTTTCACAACATCTGGAGGGCCGCAATTTGAGGACCCATGGTATAGAGTGTAACTTTGCTGCCAGCTACCATAACCCCCCCCCCCACACACACACACACACACACACACACACACACCCCTTCTACATGTGAAGCTTACCTGCACCTAGGGACTGGTGCTTGGTGAGCTCCAGCCTTCTGGACTCCTTTGCTGGACACCGGTGAAAGGATACATAAGAAGCATAGAAAGTTTCTTGTACTTCTGAACAGCTTTCGCCTCAGAAAGAGCATCTTTCAGAAGAGTCATGATAAATGTTCCTGATACTGACACTGAACTTGATATGAGTAACATATTTATCACAAGATATTTTGTTCACATGATGTATCAGCCACTTAAAAATGAATGTCCTTCCGGGTGCTTCTCAGTGGAGGATTTCCCACTAGGCAGTGGCGGAACTTGTGGGTGGTGAGCTCAGTAACAAAAATATAATTTGCTGCCCACCGAAAGTCCGTTGGGGGGGGGGGGTTTGGGGGTGCTGAATTTGTAGTTACGCCACTGTCTATTGCCAACCATCCGACAGTAAATGTATGTGAACAAATAGAGAATATAAATATTTCTTCTTTGATTGTATTGCAGCTAGTCTGAATTCTACTTTGTAACAGGATTTCTAGAGCGGAATTTATCATTCTCTGTATTTATCCTATTTGTTCCAATGTTTCCAGACTAACAAAACTCTGCTCATTTCAATGGTGAACCAAGTTGATGAAAACATTTGGGGCCGGATTCTCTAAGCTTCAAAAGTGATAAAATAGAGAGTGATAAACAGCCAGCCAATCAGCTCCTGCCTGACATTTTTCAAACACAGTCTGTGACATGGCAGGTAGGAGCTGATTGGCTGGCTGTTTATCACTCCATTTTATCACTTTTGAAGCTTAGAGAATCTGGCCCACATTAAGATGAATTAAAGAAGGAAGCACTGTATATAGAAGGAACGTCATTTACAGATCTGATTAATGCTTCAGGCGTCTGCATCTTTTGGGCCAGATGTATCAAGCTTCAAAAAGTGCTAAAATGGAGAGTGATAAACAGCCAGCCAATCAGCTCCTACCTTTTATTTTTCAAACCCAGCCTGTAACATGATAGTTACGAGCTGATTGGCTGGCTGTTTTTCACTCTCCATTTTATCACTTTTTGAAGCTTGATCCATCTGGCCCTTTATCTCTTCAACTTTTGAGAAAAAAACATGTCCACATATTTCCGACTAAAACGATAAAACGTTCGTGAGAATAACTCAGAACCCACTTAATATATTTTCCATTAATTGTTTGTTCTTTTCCATTCTGTCGCTATAATAATGCCTCTTTCTACAACCTGAGGCAATGCATCTTCTACCGCAATACCAAAATGCTGAGTACTATTTGTCCAGTTAATGGACTGACAGATAAGATGCCATTTGTTTGCAAATATGCCCAAAGCATATCTGTCCATTTTTTAATTGCAATTAATAGAGTGATTCTTTATCTATAGCTTAAATAAAATAACTCAAACTCTATTCAAGAGAATTCTGCTCCAAGGCATACATGAACTTAAAAAGCCACAGTGAGTGGCTGTCTCTCCAAATATCACAGCAATTGTTTTGTGCGCTAGGGACACAAATATTAAACTAAAAGCAAAGGCTAAGACCGTGGCCTGGAGCAAAATGTGCAAACACACACCACAGAATTTCCCTAGTTATGTATAAAACCAAGATGGGCAATAGAAAAACTGGCATAGTCACCATGGATGTACAGCATTAACATCAGTTAAAACCCTGGATTGTATCTATATGTCCTCAGCACCATACTTGCCTACTTTTGAAAACTAGTTACAGGGAGATTATAGTTGGTAGTAGAATTTTGCACAGCGCCCCACTGAGGGCGTGTAATGCTCCACTTAAAGGGTGTGTCTAGTTCCATATATCAAGAGATTGTGAAAAGAGATTGTGAACGTGGCACCTAGAAGCGTGGGTGTGCACTACTACATCTGAGAGGAATCTTTTAAAATGATTTATATCCAAATGTAGATGAGCCCCAAGCAGTTAGTAAGAGATACTATACTTGGTAAAGTGCTGGGAAATGGTGCTGATGATTCAATGTAAATGTATATGTCTCTCATTCCTTCCCCCCCCCCCCCCAAAATATAACAGTGTAATGTGGGCTAGGGGAAATTAGGGAGATTGCTAGACTAATGAGGGAGAGAGGGAGATTGCGGCTATTTCAGGGAGTCTCCTGCAGAATGCAGGATGGTAGGCAACTAGTCTTGACTACATGTGAAACATACAGTACATTACTGTACACAGGGCTTAATGTGGTCCTGGAGAGGTGATGGGACTCATTGCCCTCTGCCACCCAACAGGCAGAGCCAGGGCCGGTGGTAGGGTTTTCAGTACCCCACTGCAATCTATAATGCTTTCCTGTTAAGGTTACTATGCAGGACCAAAGGTGGAGGTTGATCTTGTTCCACCTCACCATTATAGGAGGTGGAACATAGGGGTAGATATACTGTATGAAGCTTTAATAACGGAGAAGTGATAAAGTGCCTGGTACTTTATCACCGGCCAATCAGCTTCTAATTGTCCTTTTTAAAACCCAGCCTGTAACTTTACAGTCAGGAGCTGATTGGCAGGTGATAAAGTACCAGGCACTTTATCACTTTTCCTCCGTTACCACTGCTTCATAAATCTACCCCTTAGTTCCACCTCGTTCCCCCCACTTTAACCTCTGACTGTACAGTTCACAAATAGAGACTTGCTTGACCTGACACCTGCACCTCTGTTTTGGCCCTTAGTAATATAATGTCCCACCTCTCACCTGTCACATATACTCCCGACTAACCTAGAATGTAATATCTCATGAGCATGGCCCCACCTCTCCCCCTTCTTTCATAGCCACCAGAATGCCAGTGGCTAACACAAAGAAGCCCATAAGAAAGAGCTGCATGTTAGGGAAACATACTTGTCATCTGTCAACGAGAAAAGCTTCAAAACTTCTTGAAATATTACATTCAGATGTGCAGGATGTGGTCCAATGAAAGTAAAGTCTGTCCGTGGACACAGATACTTTGTGGCGTTCATAGATGAATTCATAAGAATGACACAATTCTACTACCAATCTGAAGTGGTGATAAATACTACCGATTACAAGTGACTTGTAGCCTTTTAAACAGATCTCAAACTCAAACTGTGAGATTTTATAGTGTTGGAGAATATTTCAAGAGTGGTGGAACTATGCATGAGAAAATAAGGACTAGACTAGAGCATCAGTTGACCATTGACTATAGCCCTGAGCAAAATGGTTTTAGTGACTAAGTAAACTGTACACTGGTTGCAGGACACAGGCCTGGAAAAGCAGTTTTGGGTGTAAGCTGTGTTTACAGCGGTTTATCTCAAAACCAGCATTCTATAGTTGGCTAAAGGACACAAAACTCCCTAGAAGAAGGCCAACACCAGGCTGAAATGCGTTTGAGGACACCAAACAGAGAGCACCCCTATTAGCCCAGTAAGAATACCCGCGTGAGAGAACATCCGGAGAGGTGGCACTAGCGTGCGGGACCGAGATCACAGCACGGAGATGACACAGCCAGGCAGCCGCAAGAGGAGAGAGTGATGCCTGTGAAGCAGAAAAGGGAACACGCCGGGAACGGGAAGAGACCAGCCGCCGCCAACCCCCGACCCACCAGTGCACTAGTACCACCCGCAGACCAACACCTGACGCCAGGGAGCTTGTCGTCACAGGCCGCCAACGACCAGGGAGCACCAGCACTCCCTGACCCGCACGGAGAACCTTTTGGGTGCAGAACCACCGGGGCGAGCAGCAACATCCCCACCAGGCAGCCCACATCCATCTCCCTGCCCCCCCCCCCTGTGCACCCCCACCCGCACCGCCCAAATACCCCTGACACCACGTTTATATAGAGTAATACATCTGCATATATGTGTCCACACCTATAATTTGTATGTATATCTCTAATCCCCATTTCATTGTTTTATTTGTTGCAATACACATGGATACATACATTGTATAAACCAATCTGTAACAACATTTGGAATGCATACAAAGTTTGTGTTTATTCATGAGTAAAGTTACAATGTCTTTCACAATAGACCACAGTTTCCAGTCATCATTTGTTCCTACACACTACACCAGCAAAAAGGATTATAGGGGCAGAGCGCGGCACCACTACCCTCTTCTATACTATTGAAACTAGCCGCACCAGGTCAAACGGCTGGTGCCGCCGCTAGCACCGAACAGAGCACAGTGCGCAGGTTACCCCCACGTATCTAAAGGACACAACACTTATTGGACCCTGGTCAAATAAAAAATGAAGGGATCTATTTACTACAGTAAGATGGATATAGATAAAGTAGACGGAAGTCCCAGCCAACCAGCTCCTTACTGCCGTATTACATGCTGTGTTAACTGTTAGGAGTTGGTAAGCTGATATTCTGTCCACCTTATCTTCACCCAAGGCTTAGTAAATAGACCCCCAATATGCCAAAAAGAATGAAGATACAAGCTGAGCTCAAAATCATTTGCTCTACATGCTTTATGTTTGGCTATTGCCATATAAGTAAAGGTTACAGATTTTCTAATCCAATCTTGTCAGGTCAAGAGGTACAGTACGCAAAGAAACAGCACAAGTTACTGGCGCAGCACGGATCCAGGGTCTAATCGCTGCAGATTCCATGTGATCTGGCTGTTTGCCTGGAATCTGCTAAAATGGCCCTGCAAAAATGGCTGCTGCCTTGTTGGAGACAGATTCTACAGGTGTACCTCCCTGGTGATGAGCATTTAACCCCTGACAACAAGCATGAAACCCTTTGCAACGAGCGAGAGGCCCCCAGCAAGAAGCATATAAACCATGGCAATGAGCATAGAAGCCCATGGCAATGAGCATGTGACCCCCTAGGTCGACATATGAAATAAGTTGACATGCATTAGGTAGACATAGTCATTAGGTCAACACAAGCATTAGGTCGACATTTTTTTTTAAAAGAGTGGTTTTCCATATTTTACTATCCAAGTGGACATAGAGTGAGAATATAATAGTATGATGAGTGTAGCGAGGCACAGTGCCCAAAGCATAGCGAGCCATGCGAGGAGACCTGGTACACTTATACGGTGTCCATGACAACTTAAGTGGACATAGACACCAAAAAACATGAAGACCTACTGCTTGTGTCAACCTAATGACCATGTTGACCTCATGCATCTCCACCTATTTCAGGGTTGCCTACCTTTACAGTCTCTTCCCCAGGAAAAGCCCGGAGAGGAGACTGTCAGCAGAATTACGGGGGCGGGGCCTGATATTGGCCTAATGTTGGCCCTGCCCCTCCCAAAAAGCCATGAATCGTGGTATTTAAACACAGCATCTCGGTATTTAAATAACAGGACGAGGGTGAGTTGGTGGGCCCGGTGGGAGGTTTGCCACTTTTCTGGGGGGCCGGGAGGGGGACCCGATTTCCAGAACCCTCCTGGCCAATCCGGGAGGGTAGGCAACCCTGACCTATTTCATGTGTCAACCTGGTGACTTTTGACCTGTAGTCGTCGACCTAATAACTGTCGACCTTAGTTCTGTGGAACCAATGACCCATACCTGGCCACAAGTACCTAGGTCCATCCATCCTCTCTATAGCCCTAATAGCTACCACCATGTTGCAGGATTTAATGCCTGAGTTTGATTTTCTATTAGTTGTGGCATTGGAGGCAAACACAGCAGATAACAACAGACAGTTACTCCTGTTGTCAAAGCCCACTTCTCTTCACATGTCACTCACAGCTCTCCTATACTCAAACACTCAGTGACCATCTTCGTCCGCATACTCATCTCCATCATTGGCATCAAGCCTCTAGTTGTATGTTGATTGAGTCCTCACTACTTACATTTAAGCTGTAATGTGTTTTGATCTGTGGCGCTCTTTATTTGTACTCCTATTTTTGTTATTTATTCAATGTTATGCCAAGTTTTGTCTCCCTGTACTTTTTCTTTGTACGGCGCTGCGAAACACTTGTGGCGCCTTTTAAATAAAATAATAATAATAATAATAATAGTTACAGCATACAGTAGCTGTTATAGTTCCAGGATCATATACCCTGAATAAAATGCTGACATAACTGCATTACAAGCTGCTGGGATCATTTCAGAGGATGATAATTTCAGAAAGTTCAAGTGTTGAACTGTGTACAGATTAGTCATGCTCAGCTTTGCGTCTGCACCGCAGCATGGCTGGCGCGACTCTTGTGCAGGGAACTCTTGTGTTTATATGATGATAAATATTCAAAATATAATTTTATTTATATACCTTTACCTTCACACCTTTTACATCACTAAAATTGGTTGAAGTCTTTTGGTAAGGCGGTATCATACAAGAATTAAAGGGTAAATATATATAAAAACAATACAACAATGATTTTATTTTTGCACTGGTCTTAGGTAATTGGCTTGGTTGCCATGGCAACAGGGACTCTGGTGGACGTTCCCCCTGACGCGTCAGGTGTTTCTCCTGTGCTTGCGCTGACAGATTATAGCAAGCATTAGCGGCTGCTATGGGCAACGGGTGATGCCTGATGACACTAAAGGTGAGCGACCCAAAGTGTGTTCCGGAGCTGATGGCACAAAATCTTGAGTTACCCGATTTATAGGGACACTTTTGATGTACATATGTGTTATCCTGATGACGGGGTGAAATTAGAACCTTCAAACTTTGAAGTATACCTGCATTTATTGTCTTATATGGAGTTCCGTCCATTTGTGTGTGTGTGTGTGTGTGTATATATATATATATATATATATATATATATATATATATATATATATATATATATAGACGTCCATACGGCGGCACTCACCCAAAAGAATCAAACCAGGCAGTGATTCAACGTTTCGAACCTTTTTTAATAGCGGTTCTTCATCAGGATGTACAATAAATAACAGTCATAAAACAGTATTTATACATACCCCATAGGTCCCCACACCAATAGCGTCTGGCTCAGGTTGGCGCCACTGCACAAGCTCCCCGCCTCCGCATGACGCACATAACGTGCACGTCATCACGTCTGCCCGGGTCACCCGACAGCGTTCCCAACCCTACCTTCGTTACTAAGGTGACACACCAAACACAGGCTCCCGGCACCCGTAGCGTGTATGCAGGGAGATCAGTAGCTGTTAGCAGAGGAGGCGCATCACAATACGTCATCGCGCACAGCTCCGCTGCAACCAATGATCCATCTCCGCTACACCGGGTTGCCTTGGAGACTAGTGTATACAAAACATGAAATAGCGAGTATCAGCTCGCAGGCTGATCCAATGCACCATCAAACATTATGAAACAGAACAATTAGTGTCCCATTACACCTAAACACGAGCAGATATAGAATAGAGGAAAAAACAGTGAAAAACAACATATAATACCAAGTCGACATACCAATGTGGTGTCGACACCTACCAAAAACACACAAAAAACTGAATATAAATAACATCAAAAAAAATGAAAGCAAAAAATCTCAATAATGAATAAATGTTATGCATTATAAAAAAATGCAAATCATGGAGATGCACGACATGGACCTGATAAATAGGGTGTATAGCATGGTATAAAATCAGCATTCCCTCCATAGTTGATACAACGAGTCAAGATAACAAAAATAACTGTATACGTTACAGAAAACAGTGTAAGCCCCTGAATTCATTGAGCCCTTTAGGGGCCAATGTGCCCAATCGTTGAATCCATTGGGCTTCACACTGTAAAAGTTTTAATGAACGATTACCTCTGCGTATAGACTCGGGCACATGATCAATGATCATGAACCGCAACATCGGTATCGTGTGGCGCGCTTCAAGAAAGTGGCGCGCCACCGGTTGGTCACTGACACCCTTTTCAAGAGCTGTCTTGATAGAGTGTCTATGGCCAGCCATCCGTTCCCTCAGTGTGCGTTCGGTTTTCCCAACATAACTGAGGGAACAGGGACAGGTGATCATGTACACAATGTCCCTGTTCCCTCAGTACATGATCACCTGTCCCTGTTCCCTCAGTTATGTTGGGAAAACCGAACGCACACTGAGGGAACGGATGGCTGGCCATAGACACTCTATCAAGACAGCTCTTGAAAAGGGTGTCAGTGACCAACCGGTGGCGCGCCACTTTCTTGAAGCGCGCCACACGATACCGATGTTGCGGTTCATGATCATTGATCATGTGCCCGAGTCTATACGCAGAGGTAATCGTTCATTAAAACTTTTACAGTGTGAAGCCCAATGGATTCAACGATTGGGCACATTGGCCCCTAAAGGGCTCAATGAATTCAGGGGCTTACACTGTTTTCTGTAACGTATACAGTTATTTTTGTTATCTTGACTCGTTGTATCAACTATGGAGGGAATGCTGATTTTATACCATGCTATACACCCTATTTATCAGGTCCATGTCGTGCATCTCCATGATTTGCATTTTTTTATAATGCATAACATTTATTCATTATTGAGATTTTTTGCTTTCATTTTTTTTGATGTTATTTATATTCAGTTTTTTGTGTGTTTTTGGTAGGTGTCGACACCACATTGGTATGTCGACTTGGTATTATATGTTGTTTTTCACTGTTTTTTCCTCTATTCTATATCTGCTCGTGTTTAGGTGTAATGGGACACTAATTGTTCTGTTTCATAATGTTTGATGGTGCATTGGATCAGCCTGCGAGCTGATACTCGCTATTTCATGTTTTGTATACACTAGTCTCCAAGGCAACCCGGTGTAGCGGAGATGGATCATTGGTTGCAGCGGAGCTGTGCGCGATGACGTATTGTGATGCGCCTCCTCTGCTAACAGCTACTGATCTCCCTGCATACACGCTACGGGTGCCGGGAGCCTGTGTTTGGTGTGTCACCTTAGTAACGAAGGTAGGGTTGGGAACGCTGTCGGGTGACCCGGGCAGACGTGATGACGTGCACGTTATGTGCGTCATGCGGAGGCGGGGAGCTTGTGCAGTGGCGCCAACCTGAGCCAGACGCTATTGGTGTGGGGACCTATGGGGTATGTATAAATACTGTTTTATGACTGTTATTTATTGTACATCCTGATGAAGAACCGCTATTAAAAAAGGTTCGAAACGTTGAATCACTGCCTGGTTTGATTCTTTTGGGTGAGTGCCGCCGTATGGACGTCTGTATCAACCCTGCTGGGTTTTGGATGGCACCCCACTGAAAAACCCGTTGTTGAGGAAGTGCTGCTCCATTCTGGACTGTATATATATATATATAAATATATATACACACACATACATACACAGTCTATATGTGAGAGACATACAATAATATTAATGTTAGTATTAATAATAGTAATTATAATAATTGTATTTATATAGCATTCTGTATTTAATAGGACTCAAGATGCTTAACAGATAGAATAAATGTAATAAAGTACAGGAACAATGAAGTACAGAAAAGTTTTTCATAAAGGATACTTAAGGGAATTACAGAAATGTTTGAGTAAACCGGAAAGTCTTGAGTCTGTTTTTAAAACATTCTAGAGAGGGGGCATCTCAAATTTTGGGGGAAATAGTTCCATAGAGTCAGAGCATAAATAGCTGCTGGATATGAATACTACTGAGTTTATTTCCAGACAAAAATAAGTGAGAACAGTGGCGGATAAAATCTGCTAATGAGCCAGATGCAGTTCTGAACTCGCTTTACTGTGACTGGCTGTTACCTCCTATTGGAAAATCTACCTGTCACTCACAGACACTTCAGACTGTCCCATTGGAAGATATTTCTTCCATCTGGTGTGCCAGTCCAGGCACACCAGTAGGAAGCCACTCGTTGCATTTTGCACATGACTATCAGGCTTCTGTGAGCAGCAACTGATGCTGTTTGCATATGGGGAGTCACACCATGGTTTCTATGCGTGGGGGAACAGACTGGCTGTCTCCTCTCTGGACAAGGTGGAGCAGCAGCCCACCTACTAAAAGTAATTTGGAGCTGCCTCTGAATGAGCAGACCCTCTTGTTTTGTCTTTGGTTCTAATTCCATCTTTGGGTTCTGGAAAAACACCCTCAGGTGTTTTGGTTTGGATCCAAATTGTGGTTCAGTTTAAAATGAAAATATCTATATAAATTAATAAAAATATATACAAATCAATAAAACATCTGTATAGGTCATTGGTACGACCTCACCTAGAGTATTGTGTTCAGTTCTGGAGGCCATATCTCCAGAAGGATATAAATACATTAGAGACTGTACAAAGAAGGGCAACTAAAACGGTGCATGGCCTACATCACAAAACGTACCAGGAAAGACTAAAAGATCTTAATATGTATACTTTAGAGCAGAGAAGGGAAAGGGGGACATGATAGAAACTTTCAAATATATCAAGGGCTTTAACAAGGTACAGGTGGGAGACATTCTTCACAGGAAGAGGAGCAACAGAACACGAGGACATGCACTGAAACTAGAGGGAGGAAGATTCAGGGGAAATGCGAGGAAGAATTACTTCACAGAAAGAGTAGTAGATAAGTGGAATAGCCTCCCAACAGAGGTGGTAGACTCAAATACAGTAGTACAATTTAAACATGCTTGGGATAAGCATATTGATATCCTTACAAAAAATAAGGATCAAATATGGTTTGAGGTAACATGTTTAAAAAAGGGGCAGACTAGATGGGCCAAGTGGTTCTTATCTGCCGTCAAATTCTATGTTTCTATGTTTCTATCTAAATTCACGTAATTTTTGCAATCCAAAACTCAAAATTTGGATTTAAAATACAAGTTCTAAACCACGGAAAGATCCGAACCGGGAAATTAGTTTGGTTCGGATCTCCTTAGGAGATCTGGTCCAGGTTTTGGTGTGTTGTTGGATTTCTTGAGAAACCACCACTTGCATTGAAAATGTAAAAAAAAACAATGATGCCACACCGATGACCCCTTTCAATGTTGGGGGTTGTTAGCACAAGGTATTGTCCTGACACACATAGAGGTAAAAATCCCGGCGGCTTCGGCATTTGCAAATTTTTCCACAATGACTTTGTTTTGCAGCTCAACTGTCAAGGTATTTAGGTCCATCCATGTGTGATAGAGTTCAGAAACCTATGTCTGTCTCTAAAGTTAAGTTATGGAGCTGATTCGGACCTGTACAGGTCCAAATTCAGCCCTTTCCGACGAATTTTTTGGGTCCGCGCAAGTGCATTTTCCCCAATGTGCTTGTGCAGGCCCCGGCTAAGTTTCTCATCACCTAGGTGCTCAGAGCCTGAGGGACATGCCCACAAAAATTAGCGAACTCAGGCATTCCCCTGCCTGCTCGGGACTGGCACCATAGTCATCCGCCCGACCCGAGCAGGCAGGGGAATTTGCGCAGATCCGTGCAGCCGCCATGTGACTCCTGGTTCAGTAGGAGAAGTCATTCACTGGTAAGTAACCATCATATGAGTTCTCCTATGTGCGGGTTACATGCAAACGGATGTTTACGCGTACACATCCAATAGCATCCCTGCACAGAGATTCACGCAGCAGGGGGGGCGTGCATTCGGCAGGGCGGCATTAACCTGCTGTGAAAACACGCAGGCCCAATACAGATAGAGCCATCCTCAACTAGCCCTTTAATAGGATTAAGGGCCTTATTCTAGTTCACTCTTTCTGACAAAATCCTTCTTAGATGGACAAAACCATGTGCACTGCAGGTGGGGCAGATGTAACTTGTGCAGAGAGAATTAGATTTGGGTGGGGTTTTACTTCAAAGTGAGATCTATATTGCAGTGTAAAAATAAAGCAGCCAGTATTTACCCTGCACAGAAACAAAATAACTCACCCAAATCTAATTCTCTCTGCACATTTTTAATCTGCCCCCCCCCCCCACAGTGCACATGGTTTTGTCCATCTAAGAAGGATTTTGTCAGAAAACTAGAATAAGGCCCTAAGTGAGCCAGAGCTGTCGAAACTAATCCTATGCTAATCCCCTACCAGTAGCGTAACTAAAGCTCTGCAGCCCCCGCGGTGGCGGGGAGGAGCAGAGAAAGGCGGCGGACTCCTCTAGCATCCTTAAAAACTTTCTGCAGTATGGGGGCAGCCATTTTCTAAGTGTCACTTTTCATTATAGCAGCAGGAGCCGGCGCTGGGAGAGACGGGACCGTGACCGCAGACAGATGCGGCAGGCCAGGAACGGGCATAATGCGCAGGCAGGGGATTTGAGGCGGGGGGGAGTACATTCAGTAGTTACGCCACTGTCCCCTACTGTATTGTTCTATGTATTGTATTGCAGCTGAGAACAATAGTCCTTGGTGAGCCATGGCTCATCATGGCTATCCAGAGAAGGCTAGCTGAAGAAGGCTCCATCTGTATGTCATTGTCCTGTATCTGTTTTTCCGTTCTTGGTACTAAAACTATCATCTCACCACAGTGCTATATTTATTGGCTGCGGTTTGTATGTCCAATCCTCACGATCGCTCCAGCAACGGAAATGATCCTCGCCACAGCAATATTAATGCCTTAATGAACAGATGCCTTTGTCAGTACAATTACTAACTAGTTCATTTTCAGAATTGTTCAGTAGCTAAGAGAGTAAAAATAAAACACTTCCTCTGTGACTGCCCTCAATGCTTCTCTTTCCCCACAGGGATTTGCATTACAGCTGTACTGTTCAGTGTTTAGATAGCAGCTGATGATGTGGCTGGAAAATATGAATCAATATGAAAAGACCATTAAGAATATTTTTAGGAAATAAAAAATAAATAAGTTGAAATATTGTAGACACAATAGTGAATTCAAGCTGCAAAGTTAAGTGTAATACATTGGAGATCATTAAAAGCTGTCTGGAGGGGGTGGGGGGGATGCTTCAAGCCCGGGAGAGCGATAGATTGGAGAAGTGTCACAAAGCAGCCAATTAGCCGCTGTCATTTATCTAGCTCAGCTGTTGAAAATGACAGATGCTGATTGGTTGCTTTTGGAAAATTGCTCCACTTTATCTCTCAATGCGTGGGACCTTGCATCACCGTCATTGGGGGCATACACGCGGAGGGATTTGTGATTCCTTTCTAAGCGATCTAGTCAAATCGCTTAGAAATAGCCCTCATGGGTATGCCCCATAAGCCTTGGAGAGAGATAAACTAGGCAGAGATAAAGTACTAAGATATATAATATCACTTGGTGCCTGATTGACTCCTTACAGATAAGGGTATAGATCTGCAGCAGCTAAGAGGCGGTATTGCCAACTTCACAAAAAAAAAAATCAGAATAGGAAAATATGAGCTGGGCTGAAGTAACCTCAGTGTATCTGTATAATTTATTTCATAAAATTTCATACTAACACACCCGAAGGGTATTTTCGTAGCCTTTCCAAATAAATAAAACGCATACAAATGTTATTTTAATTGTTACAAGAATGGCAAGTGTGTTAGCTACAAAGTATCTAGTTGTTATAACATAGTAAGGGGCCAATTAATATATATATATATATATATATATATATATATATATATATATAATTGGGGGATTAGACTCTGTATTGCGCTAAATAATTAATGCAGCACCTCCAAAATTCCTTCTGTTAGTGAGGAATAGCAAGAAATACAAAAAAAGGGGGGGATTGGAGTGCGCAACCTATTGTCTCAATGGTGACATATATATATATCATGTACCACCCAGTTCATCCAATCAGTCTATAAACTCAGAAGTCCTTTCTGAAGGTGATTCCTGTATGTCCAATATTGAATATGTTCGCAATGATCATGCAATTTTCATTTTTGAAAAAACTTTTTATTTCAAAACAGCCCGACGCGTTTCGTCTTTACGACTTCATCAGGGGTACAACCGATCTATGATCATATGAATGATGATCCATACAGTAAGTTTTGCTGATCAAAGTAGATTATAATATATCAATATGGTATTGTGGGTATAGCCAACCTATTACAAATAGTTGGATTTCAATGTTGTGGGTGATCAATCGGTCACCAGCTTGGATCAGGAACTTTTTGAGGTATTGATGAGGAGGCATTTATTTAGAAAAAGTTCCTGATCCAAGCTGGTGACCGATTGATCACCCACAACATTGAAATCCAACTATTTGTAATAGGTTGGCTATACCCACAATACCATATTGATATATTATAATCTACTTTGATCAGCAAAACTTACTGTATGGATCATCATTCATATGATCATACATCGGTTGTACCCCTGATGAAGTCGTAAAGACGAAACGCGTCGGGCTGTTTTGAAATAAAAAGTTTTTTCAAAAATGAAAATTGCATGATCATTGCGAACATATTCAATATTGGACATACAGGAATCACCTTCAGAAAGGACTTCTGAGTTTATAGACTGATTGGATGAACTGGGTGGTACATGATATATATGTCACCATTGAGACAATAGGTTGCGCACTCCAATCCCCCCTTTTTTTATATATATATATGTAAAAAAGAAAAGAAGGTTTCAGAGGGCGCTATATAATGATATATTTATTTTGACAATACTCAATGTCAAATTTAGAAAACATAAAAATACTTTAAAACATGACATAAAAAACACATATATGTGTATTACAAGAGTAAACAGTTTTGGTTTTACGTAGACACTTCAATTTTTTCACATGAACACTCCTTTGACAGATTGTTAGTCGCTGTTACTACTGTTCTTTGACTGTTTGTTAGTAGGAGTTTAGTCGGTTAGGATGTAGAGCCCAACGCAATTCGTCAATACGACTTCCTCAGGGGATCTAAACCAGGATTTATATATATATATATATATATATATATATATATATATGAAACGTTGAAGTAAACCACATTTGAATTAAGTTCACAATCATGCGTACCAGAAAAGAACATTAATATATTAAGGAAGATAATATGTGGATTGAAATATAAAATTGCACAACTGCTAACACGCTTCTAAATCAAAACAAAAACAAATGTATGCTCATATGTAAAATTTCACGATCTTTGCTTCATTTTCAAAACAATAGAACATTTTGAAAATTATTTCTGAAGTAATATTGGTAACAAATCAAGTTTGCTTACATACAACCTCGGATCGTGAAGCGTAATTTGGTATAGTCAGGGAGCTGAGAATGCCGCCAAAGCCTGCTAGAGCTCTTCAATAATAAACTATAAGATCATGACACTTGGGAGCGCTCAGACAACCGAGTCCTCCCGAGCCACTGCGAACATACCCCAGCCTGCCGCCGACGTCACTGCTGAATGTGACAGGCGGCTTAGGCAGGGGGGACAGCAGCAGCACTGCAGGGAAACTCCGGCATACTAACGTCGGAGCGGAGGCGAGGGGGGCTTACAACTTTATGTGGTGGGTTTTGCTGGGCAGGACAAACCTGCCCTGATAGGTTTGTCCTGCCCCAGCAAAACCCACCACTCAAGGGGTATAAGAAGGGGGGGGGGGGGGGGGGCAAGGAGAGAGTCGCAAAATGTATAAAAGTGTACCCCTGGAGCAGCTATTTCTATAATACTGGTACTATCCATAATATGGTAATCAAATGAAAAAGCATTAAAGAGTATGCCAAGGGGTTAGTGTGCATTAAGAAGGTGTGCGGAAGAGGGGGTAGTCTTATACGGCGAGTATATAACAAACTCTATATTTTGAGTGGAAATGTTAGGGGGTCGTCTTATACACCCAGTCGTCTTATACGCCAGCATATACGGTATGTTTTAAAGCTTTATATATATATATATATATATATATATTTATATATATATGTTCCCGTATACAGAGATGTATATAATCCTGGCATTTTTGTTTTTTCAATATTTATCCACTTGAAATGAACAAATCAGTTGTTAATGACCCCTCCGCCTACTGAACGTGCTAGATAGCCAATGACCCGCATGTTGAGCTGGTTGGAAACTTCCAGTTGCTTAATTAGTCCTCAGGGGTGGTTCCGCTGGGATCCAAGAGCAAGTCCCGGTCTCTTTTCCCAAAATAAACAAAACTTGCACTGTAGGTGCGAGAAAACTCTGGGCCGTGGGGTTTTCCAAATTTCCTGCCAGCAGTTGAATTCCCGTGAAAACGATGCAATCAACGTGTGCATAATTATTTTCTGCCACTGTTAAGTGGGATGGCTTACACTCTGACACTCTATATAGTATATCATAAAAGAGACTGACCATATTTAAGATGGCGAAGTCTTCAATGCCAACAATTTGTAATACTAATTCACTGTTCCCCAGTAAAATTTCTACTCGCCCATGGATTGTAAACTTAATCCTCACTGTGCTACTTTCATCTTTTCTTGGCTGGTGCCTTTTTTTTTTTTTGTCAATTAAATGACTACAGTAAGAAATATCTTCTTTAAAGATCTCACGTTTATCTGGATCGTTTATCTCCCAGCCCCTATTCACAAGAGCTTGAGAGAACCCTTTTAAGATTGTTAAAATAACACTCATCATCTTTTCCTGCAATAATAATATATAGAATTATCACTAAGTAGCAGACGTTCCCTGTAACACTTGATCCATGGCTCTTTGGAAAAGCTTCACCTCCAGCAATTTGGCAAAGACAAGACGTTGTACTGAAATAAACCATTGAATGTGCTGATTAAATATTTCTTTGACGCACCTTCAATCTCCATCTGTAAATAAGCCTGTGCTGGATATATTAGTGCAAAAGAGTCTCCTGATATTCTCAATCATTTGTAGTAGATATTGTTCTGTGTGCAATGTTTTATTAATCATATGTTTAAAGCGTCTAAAAATAAAAAAGATGTGATGTTGCCCATAGTAACCAATCAGATTCTGTCTATTGTTTCTCTATTGCAACCTTGAAAATGACAGACACAATCTAAATGGTTGCTATGGGCAATGTCACCTCTTTTTTACTGGCCTATTTACTAACCTTATTTTGACTAAAATAATGTGTTTTCTCACCCTTTCCACATTATTTTGGTGTCACCTGAATGTACTAAAGGACTTTTGGGCATTTTACGTGAAAAACTGCTCCGAACCATTCAATCCGATGGACACACATGCTGATCACAGTGTAAAAAAATCAAACTCACTTCCCCAGGGTCCAGGGATCGGTGGGTAGGGTTGCCGGTCTCCCGGGCCTCCTGCTGTATGTGTGACCCCCTGGTGCAGTAAAGTGATGCTGAAAAGTGGCAGCTCACTTTACAGCACCAGGGATCACAGGAGAAGGAAGCCCTGAAGACCAGCAGCACTGCAGGAGCTGATTCCAGGGTGTTAGTGATTATACCAGAGGTGATGTTGTGGTGCTGGGGGTCATCGTGATGGGGAGGGGGCGATGATAGCACCGATGGTGGCGCATGCGCAGTACAGGATCGGGGTATTTTTCATGAAAAATATCCTGATGATGCTGCTGAGACCCATCGCAGGAACAGAGCTTTAATGCAAGCTTAGTCCCTGCATGCAATAATTGATATATCCATGGCCTGTATACAATTATCGCATTGCTAGTTGGGCCGATGTTATAACATCACATTCGTATCTTCAGATGCGGATTATGATGATAAATGGGCCACCAAGAAGCTTTAGTAAATTTTCCACAAAGTCTCCATTAGGGATGAGCACGTTCGGATCCTAGAGACCCGAACGCACCCGAACTAACGGTATCCGAGGCGTTTCCCAGTGGTTTGCTTCCTTCCCGCCGATAAGCCGAGTTGAAAACAAGGCTGAGCATCATCTTCCTGCTGTCGGATTCTTGTGAGACCGGGACTCTATATAAGTCCCGGCTTCTGGCGCCATATGCATTTAGCATGTGAAATTCAGACAGCACGGATGTGTCCGGTCTGTCTGCAGAGAGGGGCCTGCTATAGGGACAAAATAACACTAATGGGGGACAAATTAAGGGGGGAAAAACTAATGGGGAAACTAACGGAGGCTGCCTAACTTAATGGGGGCTGCTTAAGTGGGACATACTGACGGGCAAACTAAAGGGTACATCTACTAAGGGGGAACTACTGAGCGGGAAACTAGTAAAGGCCAGGGTACAACTACTAAGGGGGAACTACTGGTGGAGGAAATGTGTACAACTACTAAGGTGGAACTACTGAAGGTACAACTACTAAGGGGCATTACTAATACCCCATTCACACCAGCCTAAATTCCCGGGTTGAGTCCGGGAACAACCCGGTGCTAGCGCTGGTGTGAAAGGTTCCGGGACAAAATCCTGGGCAAATTTCCACCCGGCTAGGTACCAGGGTTGTTCCCGGGTTCAACCCGGGGACCTGGCTGGTGTGAAAGGTACAGGGTATACTTACCCGGGTTGCCGTGTCCTCCCCGACGGGAATTAATGCAGGCGGCGGGCGCAAATGACGGGACAGCCGGTGGATGATGATGACGCAGCTCTCCGGTGGCAGTAAGGACGTCGGAGAGCTGCGTCATCTTCATCCGCAGCCTGTCCCGTCATTTGCGCCGCCGTCTGTGTGGATCCCTGGCCTGCACGGAGCAGCAACTGGGGTGAGTATTCTCCCCACCTCCGCCGCCATCCCGCCATCATCCCGCCGACTGCCCGCCTCCTCCCCACCTCCTGCCGGCCTCCTTCCCGCCCCCTTCTCACACCAGAAAATGCAGGGACATTTCTGGTGTGAATGGGTCAAAACCCAGGAATGTCCCAGCTTGTCCCGGGAACTGAATTCCCGGGTTTGTCCCTGGCTCTCTTATTTTTACTACAGGGCTGCCCCCTATCAGTACAGATGTGCTGCCCAGTGTCCCGTATCAGTCCAGGGGAGCTGCCTCCCATTTAATTTAATTTAAATAAAAAGGTGTTTGTTTTTTTAACTGCAAGGGCTGTGAAGTGTGCAGTATCAGTCCAGGCGTTAGCCAAGTGAGCCATATAATTCATGGGGTGCTGCTAAGTCTGCCGTACCAGTCCTGGGTTGCTACCCTTTTTTTTAAATAAAAAAACTGCAGGGGGTGTTAAATTTGCCATATCGGTTTAGTTGTGCTACCCAGTATCCGTATCAGTCCGGGGGAGCTGGCCAACATTTTTTACTTAAAATAAAAATGGTGTTTTTTTTTTTTTTTTTTACTGCAGGAGTGTTGCATGTGGGCAGTATAATTCCAGGGGTGCCCCATGTGTACTGTATCAGTCCAGGGGTACTGCCATGTGTGCTGTATAATTCCAGGGGTGAGCCAAGTGTACTGTATAACTGATGGGGTGCTGCTAAATTTAACATATCAGTCCAGGGTAGCTGTCCTTTTTTTTAATTAAAAGAATATAAAAAGGTTTTTTTTAGCTGCAGGAGGTCTGCCATGTGTGATGTATAATTCCATGTGTTCCGCCATGTGTGATGTATAATTCCATGTGATCCGACCATGTATGCTGAATAATTCCATGAGTTTCGCCATGTGTGCCGTATCAGTTCAGGGGTGCTGCCATCGGTGCCGTATAATTCCATGTGTACTGTATCAGGTCAGGGGTGCCACCATCTGTGCCATATAATTCCTGGGGTGAGCCAAGTCTTCCATATAATTCATGGGGTGCTGCCAAGTGTGCCATATCAGTCCAGGGGTGCTACTAGTGTGCCGTATCAGTCCAGTGTTTGTGCCCGCCCATTTGTGTTGCTCTGCATAGTCATCCATCTACCTTGGTGCAACCTTCTGGCCTAAAAACAACATTGTGAGGTGTGAAGTGTTCAGAACTGGTGAAGAGTGGAAATTAATGTTATTGAAGTCATTAGGAGCAAAAAATTAAAAAAAGCCAAATTCTGCGATTTTAGCATTTTTTATGGCTTTTTAAAAAAACAAAAACAAAAACAAAACACGAAACACGGAAGGGTGGTGTCTTGGAACAGATCCAGACCCAAATCACAGCCAGAGATACAGGCCTAAAACCCAAAACACGAAACAGGAAAACAGACTGGTGCACACCACTAGTCTCCACACAGTTGCGGAACTTGTGGGTGGTGAGCCCAGGTAAAAAAACTCTAATGTGTGCTTCTCTTCTCCACCCCAACCCAAGTTCACATTATGCAACACGGCAGTGAGTGGCAAGGAGAGGCAGTGGGTGACAGGAAGAGGGTGTCAGGGGCAGCAGTGGGCCCAGTGGCGTAACTATCGCCCCGCAGCCCCCGCAGTGGTGGAGAGGCGCTTGGAAGGTGAGGGCGCTGGGGGGGGGGGGGGGCTGCGGGGCTATTGTTACCCGCTGCGTCTGCCCCGGGACCTTTCGCCGGCGAACCAGTCTGTGCTGCGGCTCTCCGTCTCCCTGCTCTCCCGGCTCCTTCTGCAATAAAAAATGTGAAACTCAGAAAATGGCTGCCCCCATAATGCAGACCGTTTTTGAGGATGCTAGAGGAGGCGGAGGCCTCCTCTAGCATCCTTAAAAATGGTCTTCTGTACGGGGGCAGCCATTTTCTAAGTGACATGTTTTTTATGACAGCAGGAGCCGGGAGAGCAGGGAGACGGAGAGCCGCAGCGCAGACTGATTTGCCGGCGGAAGGTCCCGGGGCAGATGCAGCGGCACTACGTGCAGGGGTAAGGGGGTTGGGGAGGTCGAGGTGGGGGGGGGTCGTGGTCATGCTGGGGGTGGGGGGGGGGGGGGGGCGTGCAAAAGATTTGTGGCAGGGGGGAGATTTTTTCATAGTTACGCCACTGAGTGAGCCCATTAGTCCTCAGGGGCTCCGATGCACTGCACATGCTGCACCAATGGTAGTTCCGCATCTGTCTCCACATATGCAAATATTTCCCTCTTTACCCTTCTTCAATTCTGGGACAGTGGACATTGCCCATTCACTGCAACCCATAGGTGGCACATTTTCTAGTTTCCTCAGCCCTCCTTCATCTCCCGGTTGAATAGCATATGGTGCTCGTCAAGCTTTGTGAAATTTCCGAGTTCTGTAGCTTTTTTTTTATTTTTTTTATAAAATACAATGGTGACTTTTCTCTCTCCACATTATCTTACTCCAGGGCTTAGTACATAGACCCTTTAATCTCTTATATTAGTAACATCAGTTTTTGAATCTGTTGACATTTACACCTGACTGATATCTACAATTCCCCTTTATTTTCATGGCCAATAAATGGAGAACTGTTTTTGCACTAGATTTTCTAGAAAAAACTTGCAATGTAGTTCGTGCCATATCATCGGTGATGCATACAGTACTACTTGGTGATCTGCTGTCATATTAATAAATCTTTTTAAAATTATTGACAGTTGAATCAATCTAATTTTCTGCTACACTCAGTTTTGTGTAGGTTTTTTCCATACCATACTTGCCTTCCCTCCCGGAAACGACACAGAAGGCTCACGGTTTTTGTGGTAGTACCCGCAGCCCTGAAGAGTAGGCAACTCTCCCACATCACAACCACTTCCTAGTGATGGTATTTTACTCACAGGCATTTGCGAGAGCCACAGAAAGGGAATTAAATGATCAGATTGTGTTATTTAGCTCCACCCCCTCACTACGGACCCACGAATCATAGGTGTTTTCCTATGTTGCGGGAGGGACCTAATGAGGAGACCAATCGGCTCTGCCCCCTGAAGCATCATGCTATGTCTTCTTTACGGGCTTCTCATAGAGAATAGACTTGCAAAGTACAGTAAGCATGTTCCATACACAATGCTCTTGTTGTTTGCTTACTCAAAGGCAAAGATGACTGGCATAATGCCAGGTCTGTCCACATTGAAACCGAGACATTTTCTAGTTTCCTAGAATTCGGGTCAAGCATTCGCTTGCAGACTGAAATATATCTATGAACAGTTCCTATGTATTGATTGAACCCTTTACTGTGCTTCATATTTCTACTTGTATATGCTGATGTTTGTCTTATGCTTGTATTTTATTTCATGCCTTGTTTTTCTTTTGCCCATAGCAACCAATCTTGGACTTGGCACACTATGTGGTTTGAATAGACATGGTAACCATATGAGATTTTAATGAACAGCAACTACAGAACTGTTTACATTTAAACACCTGCACATACTTCGAGAATGATTAAATAATTAAGGGGACAAGCAAAGTCATCAGTGGGTGTGGTATCACTCGATGCGCACTCTGCACTACTCCCTTGCGCTGAAGGTGTGGTCACCTGTAAAAGGGTATCCTAAACCAAAGAGGGTGTGATCTTGCAGGGATCTCTGTTGCTTCACTCTGCCCATCTACCCAACATCCCAGGAGCAGGGGCGCCGACAGTTTCGACCCGGGCCCCAGTAACAATGGAGGGGCCTCTGGGAGGAGGTGTGACCACGCCCTGTGAAAAAAACAAAAACTAGAGGGATGGAGAGGCCACCTCTAGCATCCTTAAAAACTGTCTGCAGTATGGGAGCAGCCATTTTCTAAGTGTCACTTTTCATTATAGCAGCAGGAGCCGGTGCTGGGAGAGACGGGACCATGACCACAGACAGATGCGGCAGGCCAGGTACGGGCATAATGCGCGGGGGGGGGGGGGGGAATTTGCGGCGGGGTGGCGTACATTCAGTAGTTACGCCACTGCTAGGGACCCTCCCCCTATGTACAATATATTGTGTATGTATACACACTGGAAGGAATTAGAGATGCCTTTCTCCTTTGCTAGCCCCCCTCCCACCTGTCCCAGATTGTTTATAACTAGCTTGGAGTCCTACACTCAAGACTGCTCACTCAGCTTGGCACTATGAGGGTAAGTCCTACTATATATATATATATATATATATATATATATATATATATATATATATATATATATATATATATATATATATATATATATATATATATATATATATATATATACAGGGCTATTTTTCAGCAGGCTCCAGCAGGAACTGAGGCCCTTATTCTAGTTCACGCTTTCTGACAAAATCTTTCTTAGATGTACAAAACCATGTGCACTGCAGGGGGGCAGATTTAAACTTTGTGCAGAGAGAATTAGATTTGGGTGAGTCATTTTTTTTCTGTGCAGGGTAAATACTGGCTGCTTTATTTTTACACTGCAATATAGATCTCACTTTGAAGTAAAGCCCCACCCAAATCTAATTATCTCTGCACAAGTAACATCTGCCCCACCTGCAGTGCACATGGTTTTGTCCATCTAAGAAAGATTTTGTCAGAAACAGTGAACTAGAATAAGGGCCTCAGTTCCTGCTGGAGCCTGCTGAGAAATAGCCCTGTATATATATATACAGTATATATACATATATATATATATATATATATATATATATATATATATATATATATATATATATGTCCGGATAGACCGCACTCTCACTGTTAAATCACAACAACTGGGGTGTTCACCAAGAGGTGTATATGTAAACCATATAGCCTCATAAATAGTCCAAGTGTCCCTGCCACTTGCTGCAGGGAAGATGAACACTCTCCAAATATATTCAAATGAATTAGTCCATCAGAAGAGGTGATATAATAAGACAATTTTATTCCACAGGGGTATATTCAATCATCCTGCCCCGACGTTTCGGTCTTAACCAGACCTTTATCAAGGAGCCTATGATTTAAACAATAGTAACAACAATATCAGGGTGTATCCAAAACATTACAAGGTATACACCCAACCAAAAAAATAAAGATAACATACGTTTTAGGATGCATCAAATAAGGAGCAAATGGAGCTTCAACGTCAGCCCAGGAGCGGGGGTACAGCTACAATAGGAGGGTAGCCCAGGTCCAGCTTTTATCCCCCTGTTAAGTGCAACATAAGAGACACGTGCGTCTCAATTAGCCTCAGCGCCGAGATCGCGCTGCCGCACTTCCGGTGGAGCCGGAAGCGCGTCTGGCCGGAAGTGACGTTCCGTGGAACGCATCTGTCAATGCGTACCCGGAAGTCACCTCCGAATGGGACGCAAACAATCGCGGTGATGCAGCTTGGGTATCCAGCTGCATCATCCGACCAACACAGAATATGGGGTTTGATACAGCACACAGAAATGGCTTTTAAGTTCAGTTGAACAAATGGGGATATTTATATGGGTCTTGATGCTAATCAAGATAGTGAAAATTATAACCCGCTTGGTGTTGCGCAGAAACAGGGATTGCTAGCGCCACCTATGGAGTACTTCATATATATTATACAAGAAGTTAATGTTAAACTGGAGGTGTGCTGTACAAGGGGACGAGTGCTGGATATATAATGGGATAGAATCCGTTAATCACATGTGGGACTATTGTTAACAAAACCTCTCATATTGAGATGTTAGTAAATGACTATCTTATGGAATATGTTCCCATTAAAGGAGTGCCAAGACTGGATCTGGGTTTTTCCACAAAATCAGCAGATACAATTATACATATTATTTATATTTCCATCAGGGACCACTTGAACAGAACAATGAATGCACAAAGTGAGGTCATTTATGTACATAATTAGAAAAATATGAAAAGACACAATAGAAATAAAAAATGATAATAATAATGACACATGAACAATGTGATGAATATATAGAAAAATGATAATAAAAAATATGCAATCGATGCTATATATGATAAATTCTGAGCATCTTGATAACGGTATTAGGTGCAGACTGCACTGTATGTACATGATAAATTGTTTGTACAGTTTTCAAGATGGCCAATTTAGTTAATTTTTAAGAAATATGGATAGAGGATTGTGTTCATTAAGTCCTCTCGGGGATAAGGTTCCCAACTGATGTATCCACCGACACTCATTTTTCTTCAGGAGGAGGGTTCGATCACCTCCTCGTAATGGTGGGGGGACCCAGTCAATGAGCCTACATCTAAGAGTCGATATCTGATGCCCTGCGGCCAAAAAATGACGAGGTACAGGTAACTCGGCTTTACCTGTCTCAATTGCAACCCGGATGGAGTTTCTATGATTGGCCATTCTTTCGCGAAATTTACGCGTGGTCATGCCTACATAGGCCAGTCCGCATGGGCAGTACAACAAATACACCACGTAGTCCATCAAACAATGCAATCTATATTTAATTTTGATTGGTTTCCCCGAATGGGGATGGGGGAAAGTGGTGCCAGGTGTCATACTGTTACACGTGGTGCATCCTGTGCAGCGGAAGCACCCAGGCCGTGTGGTGTGTAACCATGTGGTCTTTGACTCAAGATTCGGGCTAGCCGTAGGTCTCATAAGTAGCTGTTTGAGATTCGGACTTTTTTTGTAAGCCATCATTGGGGGATTATGGTGTTGTAGTTTCAATGTTGGGTCTGAGGCTAATACTGGCCAGTGTTTCTTGATACTGTCATGGATTTGATGTGCGGCATGATTATAGGTGTTCACGTATATCATCCGTTCCTTCTTTTTAATTTGGGTGACATTTGTGACTACAGGAGTTGTTTGTTTTCTTTTGAAGTTAATCCGGGCTTTCTTTAAGCATCTGGTGAGAGTCACTGTGGAGTAGCCTCTCTCCCTAAACCGTGTCGTCATTTCTTCAATTTGTTTTTCCATCACATCTACATTGGAGTTGTTCTGCATCACCCTCATGTATTGGGAGATTGGTAGATTTTCTTTTAACGCCGGAGGGTGTTGACTGGATGTTAGCAACAGAGTGTTCCGGTCTGTGTTTTTGCGGTAGAACGTCCCCACCCTCGGCCGCAATAATCCCACATTTTGCAGCCGGTGGTGTGGCGTTTTAAATAAATGTTCTTTAGATCTAATGCTCCTAGTAGTGGAGGAAGTGGGCATAGAGCTTAAAAAAGTTAAAAAGGATATAGAAGGATTTGGTGTTGAACACTTGGCAACCATTAAAAGTGACAAAACATGCAACCTGATTGACAAACTTCGGATACAAGTTGATACTTATAAAAGAGAGTTAGTATCTTTTAAAAGAAATAAATTTGCGGTAGTTACAGCCGATTATCAAAATCATACTGTATATAGATGGTTATCTGGAGACTCCGGTAATAGGCGTACACAACGACCATTCCGGGGGAGGAGACAGTATACGAATCCTTATAGCCTACAGACAGGCTCTTCTACTTCAGCGTCCGACACTGACCAATCTAATACACCTCAAGATTTTTTAGGTTCAGGCAGTGGCAGGCCAAACCAACCTGCCAGATCCAGAAAAGGACGAGGCACAGGCCACACCCCAGAAGTAGTCGACATAGGAAAACGAGTCCGGAAACCAGTCCAACATTAATCTTTAATCTATCGGATAAAGTTCTGACACCAGCAATGACATCTCTACTCTCTAAGGGAATGTCGTTTGTTCCAACTAGCAAACATGACAACTTTGAGGCTTCTGTCAACTTGTATAAGTTCAGTAGGAAACTCAGGCTGCATGAACAATTCAAAGATTCCATCCAACTCGAACCTATACCAAGATTCCGCCCTCAATCAGTATATGACCCTTCATCCTCTAATCCAAGTATAAAGACCTTTTCTAGACTCGTCGAACAGGACATCCAAACCACAACACAAAAATCTAAATATGATAACCTCACGAGAATTGAACGTGAGGCCTTAGTAGATCTAAAAAATGACACCAATGTGGTGATCCGCCAAGCGGACAAAGGAGGGGCCGTTGTCTTACAAAATTGGACACAATATGATCAAGAAATAATGCGTCAACTCTCCGATGCTGGAACATACAAACTGTTATCATACAACCCGATACCTGAATTCAAAAAACAGGTTGATACATTATTGAAATCCGGCCTACAGTCCAAATGGCTCACCAAAGATCAATATGATTTTCTGACGGTACAATTTCCAGTCTGCCCAATTCTGTACACCCTTCCCAAAATCCATAAATCCCTATCCAATCCCCCTGGTCGACCGATCATCTCGGCACGAGCCTCATTACTTCAACCCCTTGCTATATTTTTGGATGATCAGTTACAACCTCTAGTAACCACAAGTGACACTTACATCCGTGACACCACGGATTTCATCACCAAATTGACAACAGTGAAGATCACAGACGAAACTAAATTGGCTACCATGGATGTATCCTCATTGTATACTGTTATCCCCCATCAGGAGGGACTCACAGTATTACGCAAGAAATTAGATGAAAGGACATTATTAAGTCCTCCAACTGACTTTTTGGTTCAGATGGCTTCATTAATTCTAACATGTAATCATTTCATCTACAACAATAAATATTATGTACAAGTCTCGGGAACAGCCATGGGCTCCAACTTAGCCCCGTCCTATGCCGGCCTCTTTATGCATGATTACGAAAGTACCCTCATTTTACCGAATTATGCCACGTCCATTTCTTTCTACAAACGTTTCATAGACGACGTGTTTATATTGTGGAATGGTGACATAGAGGGATTTAATCAAATGGTATTTGATTTGAATCAACTCACAAGTCCCATAAGATTCACACATGAGATCAGCTCAGAGTCCATCCATTTTTTGGATATCAACATTCAGATCCATCAGAATAAACTGGAGATTAGTCTCTACCGCAAAAACACAGACCGGAACACTCTGTTGCTAACATCCAGTCAACACCCTCCGGCGTTAAAAGAAAATCTACCAATCTCCCAATACATGAGGGTGATGCAGAACAACTCCAATGTAGATGTGATGGAAAAACAAATTGAAGAAATGACGACACGGTTTAGGGAGAGAGGCTACTCCACAGTGACTCTCACTAGATGCTTAAAGAAAGCCCGGATTAACTTCAAAAGAAAACAAACAACTCCTGTAGTCACAAATGTCACCCAAATTAAAAAGAAGGAACGGATGATATACGTGAACACCTATAATCATGCCGCACATCAAATCCATGACAGTATCAAGAAACACTGGCCAGTATTAGCCTCAGACCCAACATTGAAACTACAACACCATAATCCCCCAATGATGGCTTACAAAAAAAGTCCGAATCTCAAACAGCTACTTATGAGACCTACGGCTAGCCCGAATCTTGAGTCAAAGACCACATGGTTACACACCACACAGCCTGGGTGCTTCCGCTGCACAGGATGCACCACGTGTAACAGTATGACACCTGGCACCACTTTCCCCCATCCCCATTCGGGGAAACCAATCAAAATTAAATATAGATTGCATTGTTTGATGGACTACGTGGTGTATTTGTTGTACTGCCCATGCGGACTGGCCTATGTAGGCATGACCACGCGTAAATTTCGCGAAAGAATGGCCAATCATAGAAACTCCATCCGGGTTGCAATTGAGACAGGTAAAGCCGAGTTACCTGTACCTCGTCATTTTTTGGCCGCAGGGCATCAGATATCGACTCTTAGATGTAGGCTCATTGACTGGGTCCCCCCACCATTACGAGGAGGTGATCGAACCCTCCTCCTGAAGAAAAATGAGTGTCGGTGGATACATCAGTTGGGAACCTTATCCCCGAGAGGACTTAATGAACACAATCCTCTATCCATATTTCTTAAAAATTAACTAAATTGGCCATCTTGAAAACTGTACAAACAATTTATCATGTACATACAGTGCAGTCTGCACCTAATACCGTTATCAAGATGCTCAGAATTCATCATATATAGCATCGATTGCATATTTTTTATTATCATTTTTCTATATATTCATCACATTGTTCATGTGTCATTATTATTATCATTTTTTATTTCTATTGTGTCTTTTCATATTTTTCTAATTATGTACATAAATGACCTCACTTTGTGCATTCATTGTTCTGTTCAAGTGGTCCCTGATGGAAATATAAATAATATGTATAATTGTATCTGCTGATTTTGTGGAAAAACCCAGATCCAGTCTTGGCACTCCTTTAATGGGAACATATTCCATAAGATAGTCATTTACTAACATCTCAATATGAGAGGTTTTGTTAACAATAGTCCCACATGTGATTAACGGATTCTATCCCATTATATATCCAGCACTCGTCCCCTTGTACAGCACACCTCCAGTTTAACATTAACTTCTTGTATAATATATATGAAGTACTCCATAGGTGGCGCTAGCAATCCCTGTTTCTGCGCAACACCAAGCGGGTTATAATTTTCACTATCTTGATTAGCATCAAGACCCATATAAATATCCCCATTTGTTCAACTGAACTTAAAAGCCATTTCTGTGTGCTGTATCAAACCCCATATTCTGTGTTGGTCGGATGATGCAGCTGGATACCCAAGCTGCATCACCGCGATTGTTTGCGTCCCATTCGGAGGTGACTTCCGGGTACGCATTGACAGATGCGTTCCACGGAACGTCACTTCCGGCCAGACGCGCTTCCGGCTCCACCGGAAGTGCGGCAGCGCGATCTCGGCGCTGAGGCTAATTGAGACGCACGTGTCTCTTATGTTGCACTTAACAGGGGGATAAAAGCTGGACCTGGGCTACCCTCCTATTGTAGCTGTACCCCCGCTCCTGGGCTGACGTTGAAGCTCCATTTGCTCCTTATTTGATGCATCCTAAAACGTATGTTATCTTTATTTTTTTGGTTGGGTGTATACCTTGTAATGTTTTGGATACACCCTGATATTGTTGTTACTATTGTTTAAATCATAGGCTCCTTGATAAAGGTCTGGTTAAGACCGAAACGTCGGGGCAGGATGATTGAATATACCCCTGTGGAATAAAATTGTCTTATTATATCACCTCTTCTGATGGACTAATTCATTTGAATATATTTGGAGAGTGTTCATCTTCCCTGCAGCAAGTGGCAGGGACACTTGGACTATATATATATATATATATATATGCTGAGTGTTAGTCTGTGGGACTGTGTTTGGGGCGCGGGGCTCTTTGGGCTGCTGCGGCTGGGCAGTTCCATGGCATCGTATCGTACACTTTCCATCACCCCTTTAGCTTGTTCAGTATATATGTAGCACCCTCCACATTTATTACCTCTTACTTATGTACTGTAAGTCTTATCACATATCATTTCCCTTATATTCCTTTACTATCACTATAATTTCACACCAATGTGATGCCATGGGGTGGTTCTGCCAGGCTGGCCTGGGGGTCCTGTGCCCTGGACCTGTCTCAGAGTAGTGGTAGGGACTTGTCCAATAGAGGTCACCTGGACGTGGTGGACAAGCCCATAATAATGGCCATCATTATGCTAAGAACCTCAGAAATGCAATATAGCAATGATATTAATGTTTAGCAATTATATTTAGTGTGCACCTGCAATCTCTGCCTACTGCTTGCTGCACCACAAGTCTCAGCAGGTAGCACCGCACATGTCCAGGGTGTGCAGTCTAGGGCCCCTTCCCCTATGTACCTTTTCATTTTTAAAAGTAATGTAAAGTTCTGGCATACTCATGCATGCACAGGCATTCCTCCCAACTGTCCTGCTTATCGGACATTCCTGGGTGCCTCCCAGGGCTGGCAGTATCACAGAGCAGCTGGGCATGCCCCCACAGTGGCAAAAAATGGGGCGTGGCCTTGTGGCAGCGCCATGAGTACAGACCACACCCTTTTCACTGTGTCTCTTTGGGACAGTGAAATTGGGAGGTATTTACAGGTATTATTACTAAGAGCCAGTATACTATCAGGCAGCTCCACAATTACACTTTGGGTTCCATGTAGAGTTTGTCACAAACTTTAAAATGACAACTTCTACTTTATTCTACTGCACATGTGCACCAACATTTTTGTTGTATGGGAGAAGGTGCTGTACGTAAGGTTTATGTCACCTGGTGGAGGCAGGTCACTTTCAGGTGCAAATTACACATACCTCCTAACATGACCCATTCCAGGAGAGACAAAATGCTCTGTTCCTGGACTTCCTTGCCAGTGGCAGCTGCAATTGTGGGGCTGTAGCACACTCCAAAATTCACATAGGGGAGCCGCACTGACTGCCAGCGAGTCTCGGCCAGTGATGTTTGGCAGAGTGTGGGGTGGCAGTTACACCAGCCCCCCAAGCACTGCATTTTAGTTTTTTCCCCAGTTTTGTGCTTTTGTTTTGATTTGCTAACAAAGCCAAAAGGGGCACAGAGTGACAACAGATAGCATGTGTTAATCTACTGCTACCTCTAACCTTCTTAGGGGTAATTCTATTTTGACTGTCATTTACAGGACAATGTGGGCCAAATGTAATAGAGTGTAAGTACAGATGGAGCTGGCCTTGTCTATCCCCGGCACTCGCCAGATCCCTTGCGCTGGCGGCACCGGCGTGTGCGTCTCACGCACACACGTGTCCCAGAATCGTGGCGGCTGGGCAGCGTGTCCCAGCCCGTCTCCACTTCGGGGAGATGCTGCCCAGTTCGGGGGGGGGGGGCGGCGAGGGGGACCGGTGGAGACGGCGGGGGAGGCACCGGGGACCCCCGCCGAGCCCCGTTGCCACGGGGCGCGCGGGCGTCTCGTGCGCACACGCCCCCTGGCGGGAGCCAGCCGGAGTGGATGGCGGTAGAAACACCATCCACAGCAAGGACAAGGGAAAATTAGAAAATGAGAGATTTCGGGAGAGTTTACCTAATTTTTTTTTAAGCAGCGATCATTTACACTCAAAAACCAGGTTGATTTTGCCATGTAAATTGATTGCCGCTTTAGAATAAATGGTAAACCTCTCTGATGTCAGCTTTTAAATGACAGTGAAATCCTGGTTCTGCAGTAGATCCAACAGCAAACATACTGCCAATATGCTGTGGAGGTAAAGCCCCCCATAAATCACTATTATCTGCAAAGTCTTTGGGGGGGAATTAAAAAATGGATCACGACTGTCGATCCGTCCCGACAACAGTGACCCAGGCCCCTTTTAGTTTTGATCAACCGCATATCGCCGGGTGGGACATTGAATCGTCGAAAAGGGGGTGAGTCCGCATAAACGGGCGCGGTTTGTCGAGATTCGGCTGTGATCGTGAAAATTCACTGTTGCTATATACAAAATGGGCCCGACAGCTTTTAAAGTCGGGCCCGTTCTGTTGGTCGATCGGGCAAGACAGCATTGAATAGGTGCCCGCCACTATTTCCCCGTCGGAAATAGAGACCGGGATTGTATACCCCCCTTTGTTACTGTGAATAGTATAAAAAGTTATTAAAAAAAATGCCCTCCCCCCATATCAATAAACAGATCAGTGTCTTTGCCTCTAGGCTAGAATTGGGGTAAAATTTATTTTTTTCCTATTTTTAATGATTTACAATTTACAGTCTCATTTCCTATGTTGATTTTATAACTACATCACCAAGCCAAGCCACAAACGCGGTTCATCAGAAGACTTCCTCAGTGGGCTGGGTTGTGCGATGCCTCAAGCATACTTAATAACAAATTTCTCTGTCTTGTTTCATAAGACCATATTTATAGTATTTATAATATGGATTGACCATGAATATAAGAAATTAACTCATTCAATAGTCTTGATTCACTTCTGATCAGAAAATATTATTTTTGGGAATGTGAATTGCATGCCAGTCCGTTCCTCCAATTCCACTCTGTCCATGACTAGCCCCAATATGAGCTCTTATGGATCGCATATTTTTGAATACTATTACCGTGTTTGCCGGCGTATAAGACAACTTTTTCCCCCTGAAAAAAATGTCTCCAAGTGGGGGGTCGTCTTATACGCCGGGTGCACTTCGTTGGGATACACATAGGGGTACACTTTTATACATTTTGCACTCTCTCCTCGCCCCCCCTTCTTATGCATACCTTGATACTCCAAATCTCTTATCAGGTCATATAAGAGACATGTCAGTGCTGCCGCTGTCCCCCCTGCCTAAGCCGCCGGTCACATTCAGCAGTGACGTCGGTGGCAGGCTCGAGTATTTTCGGCGCGGCTCAGGGGGACTCGGGAGCGCTCAGGCACCCGAGTCCTCCCGAGCCGCCGTGAACATCCCCCAGCCTGCCGCCAACGTCACTGCTGAATGTGACAGGCGGCTCCATGTCACTAGCAGCAGTCTGTGGAAGGTGTGCGGAAGAGGGGGTAGTCTTTTACGGCAAGTATATAACAAACTCTATAATTTGAGTGGGAATGTTGGGGGGTCATCTTATACGCAGAGTCGTCTTATACGCCGGCAAATACGGTATTATTAATTAAAAAACTAAAAACTGATTTACAGGCTAATCTATATATTCTTAGCTACAGACAATGACCCTTTTCTTTGCTATTTTCTATTCAAAACTGAGCTGCTAAAAATAAAGTCCCTAATGATTGTCTTCTAGACAGTAGTACACAAATGGCTTCCATTTCCAGAATGGCCTCTATACACATTCTTATAGAACCCATCTAAACAAACACTGGCGTAATCAATAAGCTAATGTTCCATACTGGAAATCTCAGTCACAGGGGGGATGGGAGAAACCTTTCACATAAACCTGAGTATTGGCTTGCACAGCATTACACATGCAATGCTAATGCTAAAAGACATTTTATGCTACAGAGGGACTAGCCTCATTGGCCTCACAATATCAGTCACATTTATTGTCCCTGTGCTGCAGAAATGATAACGACATATTTATTGCATCGTGCAAAGTGCACAATGCCAGCTTAGAACAGGGCTCACAGCAGAATTTGTTTCAATTTGATCATTTTAATTTTACGTTCACTAAATGAATGAACAGGTTTTTACATGTTTTAATTGAGAGGACGTTACGGATCTAGTTAATGCCGCCTTATGGACATTATTGGAGTAAATGCAAATTAAATTAGTGACTGTGTAACCCACATAATCATGTCCCACTGTCACATTAGTCACCTTAGTTTTTCTGTGCAAATATAATAAAAGCTAATACCCCTTTCACATCTCAACTAATTACCCGGTACAAGCCGGTTTCTTGCCGGTTCAACCAGGTAATTAGTTTGATGTAAAAGGGGTTACCGGGTCCATCAAACGGGTAGCAACAAGGCAATAAGAACTGGTAAAAAAGAAAGGTTCTTACTGGTTCTTTGCTGGGTTGCTGTGCAGTGTGAAAGTGTTAAACGGGTCGAGTGACCCATTTCCCATTCAAACTATGGAGGCGGCAGCGCTTGGAGCAATGCCAGCTCTAAGCACTGCCTCCTCCCCCGCCCCCGATGATGCGCCGACTCCACGCCGTGCCCCCGGATGACGTCATTGGGTCGTGCCGGGACTAAACCGTTTTAAAGTCCCGATGCGACCCTGCATTTTGCGATGTGAAAGCAGTATTAGTAGTAAAAGTAAATTAGGAAATTTGTATTGTATTGTCTCTTAATAATAATAATAATAATAATAATAATAATAATTATTGTCATCATTATTTTTGTTGTAAATTTGAAAGGCAAAGATAGTAGGGGAAAATAGAAATACATAAAATAGGGACAACATACATAACATAACATACAAGCTAGACAAAATAAATAGATAACCGAAATGCAAAACTATGGAAGAATATGAGTGTCCACCTCCTCAGGGATCATGTCGACATATGGGCAGTCACTTACAGTCATGGCAGGATGGTGGCTGAGCAGTGGCGTAGCTAGAAATTTTTCTCCCCCCTGCCAAAAAAATTCCAGCCCCCCCCCCATATTTAATGAGCAGGTCCCCACCCTGTGCATATGTAATGAGTGAGACCCTCATTCAATATGCACTGCACTGAGTCCCCGCTCATTAGATATGTTCAGGGCAGGACCAGCTCAGCGCTTACTGCTGCCTCGGTCGTCTGTCAGTTCACCCACCACAGACCCCCTAAGCTACCGCAGGGTCTGCCACATATGTAGCTACGCCACTGTGGCTGAGACGGAAGGGCTGACAGACTCTGACTGACATCCAGCACCCTCATATTGGTTTTGGGTGGGCTGGTCCCTTTATACTGTTAAGCAGTAAACATATATTTTTTAAATCCTAAACAACAAGGGGAAGAGGGCACAAACCTTGGTACCCCACCCCTGAATGTACCACTGGGAGCTCTGCAACAGAGCAGTATGTACATGCTGTAATTCCTCCATTTCTGATGGCAAAAGCATCTCCTGTTGGTTTCTATGGGGTCTGTTAAATTATTATTAGATTTATCATTTTGATATTGTAACCACTTTTCTCAACTGTAATTATTATACATGCAGCTGTAATCAGTAATATGCTGCTGATAAGTTTGATTGGGACAAGGGTGTCACCTGTTGTACAGTAAATACCCTCCTTGTGCACCAAATGTATGTGACAGCAAAAGGGGTGTGGCCTCATATGAAGGCCTCATGGCCTGACCCAAGTTTTTATCACTCTAATGGTCCTGGTGAAGCTAGGCTGTCCCCAGAGGCTTTATGGCTGCCCTGACAGCTCCTACACTGTGACATGAGCTGAGTGCTTGCTTGTGTTCCAAACTCAGGACTTTCCAGATTCTGGGCCACACCTGTTCGCTAGGCTGCACAGACATCCCACCATTGAAAACGGGGCTGAATTGGGCCCTCTGTAATATATGATCAGATCTTCCTAAATAACGAATCATCAATATATTCCTTTCCACTTGTGAGCTGAAATGCTTCACTGAATACCACTGGGTGAGTTTATACCCAGCTCAGGTGACATTATATAAGAGGCAATCAATGTATTTTTCAGTAGAGTAAGATGCTTGAAAGTGTTGAAACTGATTAAAATGTAATCAAATGTCATCTTATGGATGGCATCAAACATATTTCCACTAAATGATCTTGATTCAAAATTGCTGCTCCAAATTTGCTTCTACAGTAAGGAACACTTGTCATCTAGTGCAACAGTATACGGGCCCTTATTCTGGTTCACTCACAAAGACAAATTCCTTCTCAAATGGACAAAACCATGTTCACTGCAGGTGTGGCAGATCTAACTTGTGCATAGATAATTAGATTCGGTGAGTTATTTTGTTTCTGTGCAGGGAAAATACTGACTGCTTTATTTTTACACTGCAATATAGATCTCAATTTGAATTAAAACCCAGCCGAAATCTAATTCTCTCTGCACATGTTACATCTGCCCCACCTGCAATGCAGGTGCAATGCAGCTTGACTGGCAGTGTGTAATAATACATGACAATTATAATTGTGTAATACTGCAATTAATAGTCTTCTGTCTCTTGCAATTGAAATCTATTACAATCTTGGGCCTGTGATTTGCAATTGCTTTAGAAAAAAACGTCACATTTGGATACTTGTATATTAATAATTTGTTTAATTGTCTTTAATACTTTAATATTTAATTTATTTGATTATCAATCAATTAATGCTTTACCTGGATTAGGTACTTGTTTCTGTATTTGTGTATTATAGCGGCGCCCCCGATGTACATCGCGCAATGTTTTTTTTCGAATCGCATCGCATGCCATGCACCCGATGGCATGCGATGCAACGGGATTTTTGCCCCCTATGCGATGAAACATTGTATAAGCACCCTAAAGGGTGCTTTTAAGCACCCAAATGGGTGCTTACAATGTTAAATGCACCCCCACGCCACCCCCCCCACTATAAATGTGAACCCGAAGCGTGGCGAGCGCAGCAAGCCCGCGAGGGGCGGGGGTACGCGTCCTCTGACCTTTTCATACCCCCACTATCCACGTCGGCGTGGAGTTGATTTCACATAGTGTGGTGAGCGCAGCGAGCCACCGAGCCCAAAGCGTGGCGAGCACAGCGCGCCCCGCGAGGGGCCGCGGATTACTTCACATGTTTTCAGCGTCCCCTCGCGGGGCTCTCTGCGCTCATCACGCTTCGGGCTCGGTGGCTCGCTGCGCTCACCACACTACAGTATATAAAATCAACTCCACGCCGAGGTGGATAGTGGGGGTATAAAAAGGGCGGAGGGCGCTCACCACGCTTCGGGTTGGCGTTGATAGTGGGGGTGGCGTTAGCAATGGGGGTGCATTTAACACCCATCAGGGTGCCTGTACAATTAAAAATCGGGTACGATATTAACATTGTACAGTGCGGGTCTTAAGACCCGAAAATCGGGTCCCATCGCATCCCATCGCATCCCTTAATAAGTACCAATTGTGAGCTCTGAGATGGTCAAAATTACTAGATATAACTATAAATAAATGTTACTGATGTTAATAATACTGTATAAACAATTACATGATTTTAGTAAAACACACACTAAAATTATTATTAATGTTACTAAACTATATGACTATTTTAGCTGTTTTTCCATCTTCACCATCGAGGTGCTTGTGGATCAGATTGATCAGCTTGTGGATGCGCGTGCGTCTCACATGCACGCATGTCCCAATCTCTCGGCGGCTGGGCGGCGGGACCCTGCCTGTCTCAGCTTCAGGGAGATGGGCAGGGTTAGGAGGGGTGCGGGGAGGTGGGGGCAGGCGGCGGCGAAGCGGTAGTGACCCGAGGGAGCTTCATCAGAACGGGGTGATTGAGCGTCTTGTGCCCCCTTTTCGACGGCTGGTGGGGCCCGGCGGCTGGCGGGAGCTGGCGATAGATTCACCTCACTCCATCACCCCTGCAAAGATTAAACTTGCTCCATCTGTACCAGTGCTGTGTGCTGAGCGATTTGTTAGTGCCATGGTTCTCTAGTGAGAACATTGGCCCTGACCAGGGGCGGATCCAGGAGAAAATGACAGGGGGGCACCATGATAGGAGAGGGTTTGGGGATGTTAATGGTGCCAGTGTACATGCTAAGGGAGCGGCGAGAGAGAGAGGAGAGCAGAGAGAGAATGGCATTAAAAATAGGCCCTGGCGTTTAAAGTACACAGGCCCACCTTGGCGACAAAAGGTGGTGTGGCCACTCAAAAGGGGGCGTGTCCCTGAGAGTAGTGTACCACACAATATACAACTTCTACACATTATGCAACAAAATACTAGACACATTTTATTTGCCCCCTACACATGATGCCAAATGGAATGAGCCAACATTCACATAATGCCACATGGATTGAGCCAAAATTCACATAATGCCACATGGATTGTGCCAAAATTAACATAAGGCCATAATGGATTGTGCCAAAATTCACATAACGCCACATGGATTGTGCCAAAATTCACATAACTCCACATGGATTGTGCCAAAATTCACATAAGGCCACATGGATTGTGCCAAAATTCACATAATGCCACATGGATTGTGCCAAAATTCACATAATGCCACATGGATTGTGCCAAAATTCACATAACGCCACATGGATTGTGCCAAAATTCACATAACTCCACATGGATTGTGCCAAAATTCACATAAGGCCACATGGATTGTGCCAAAATTCACATAATGCCACATGGATTGTGCCAAAATTCACATAATGCCACATGAATAGATCCAAAATTCACATAATGCCACAGAGATTAAATGAAAATTCACAATATGCTTCATAAACTGGAAAATTTACACCATAATGCCCATTACATGTTAATCCACACAGCATAATGTCCATTATGTATTATGCCAAACACCATAATGCCTATTAAAAATTATGCTACATAAGTGCTGCTTACCTACATGCTCATTGCCAAGGGTTCCATACTCATTGCCAAGGGTTCCATGCTCATTGCCAGGGGTTCCATGCTCGTTGTCATGTGGGATTACATGCTCATTGCCAAGAGGGAATACATGCTTGTGGTAACTGGGGGACAGCCACAGCCAGGCAGAAGTGACAGCCATTGACAGAGAGCTGGGAGCTGCCCGGCTGTATTCAGAGCACTGCAGGTCCCGGCTATTTGAAATAATACCCCTTTCACACCAGAAAATGCAGGGATTTACCAGGGAATATTGTCCCAGGATCATGCAGGGACATTCCCAGGTTGGCCCCTTTTACACCAGCCTAGTCCCTGCATTTTCTGGGTAGAGAAAACCACCCCCTCCCCTCCCTTTAATACCACTTTTACACCAGAATGCTGGGTAGGAACTTGAACACGGGAAATTGCCAGGGCATGCCCTACCTCAGACTCCATTTACACTGCACTTCAATCCAGGTTATTCCCTTTTACACTGAAAACGGATCAGCCCTGCCTTTCCAACAATCCACAGCTGGAACCTGGAATTCCGATTCTGGAGTTACTGTCAGATAAGATGAAAATGGCTCTGGATTCTGACTGTTGGGACATTCCAACAGTCGGAATCCTGTATTGAATACCATCTAAGAAATCATTCAATAATCATTTTGCTTGTGCACAGGTTTCCCATTTTCCCTTTCCCCATCACCACTATACAGAATCTCTTATATATTTGGCTACATCTGTCACTCAAAGTGTGTGAGTGTGTCTGTAACGCTGGGTGGAGCCTCTGACTCACATGACTGACTCACATGATAGAGAACCAGCCCAGTGTGCCCACAGTGCCAGATACCCATGTTGCCCAGCAAAGACACTGTACTCCACAGCCACCAGGTGAGCGCCCCCCCCCCCGCCACGACCCCCCCCCGTGCGATTTGCGGCACAGACCCCCCCGTAACCCCTCTGCGATTCACGGCAAAACACTCCCCCCCCCGCGATTCGTGGCACACCACCCCCCGCGACCCCCCCTCCCGCGTTCCCCCCCGCGATTCGTGGCAAAACCCCCCCACGACCCCCCTCCCAAGATCCGCGACAACCCCCGCGACCCCCCCTCCCGCGATTCGCGGCACCCGCCCCCCGGGGCCCCCTCCCGCAATTCGCGGCACCCCCTGCGACACCCCCCCTCCAGCGATGTGTGGCAACCCCCCGCACCACCCGCGCCCCTCCTGCAATTCACGGCACCCCTGCGCCCCTCTTTAGTCCCCCGTATGCCCACACACCCCTATCAGTACCCAGCTTCCTGCTCTCCTGAACCGTAACTTCCACCACTGGGGAGTCGCTGACGCTGTGTTGCCCACATACCCTATCATGCCGCATAGCCCAGCCTCCTGCTCTCATGCACCCTAACTCCCACCCAGTAGGAGGAGATACTGACTCAGGGCCACCATCCTGTACTCCTGTACTGCCACGCTGGACCCTCACCCACTGGCAGAAGCTGCACAGTGTCTCCCACCCTCCTCTTTAGTCCCCCTTATGCCCACACACCCCGATCACTACCCAGCCTCCTGTTTTCCTGTGTCGTGACCTCCGCCAGTGGGGAGCCGCTGACTCAAAAACACCCTACTATACTATTGCACACACACACCTAAACAACACGCACACACAGCCCCCCCCCCCCCCACACCCACGAATGTCACTGTACCCTCCACACTATCAATGTACATCTTACTCTGTAACCTCTATTTAACACATTTCACCTATAACTCAAGCTGCAATACAGGGCATCTTTCATACAATTCTAACCATATTTCTCATATACAAACATTCACAAATTAAGGGGGCGCAGCCCCTTACGACGGTGTGAAGAGCGCCCGTAGGGCGCGATGAATCACCCAGTACAATATATTAGGTGAATAGTTCAGAGCTTTCATTAGCATGAATTTAATCTAACTGACGGGGAAGTGAAATGAGTCAGAAAAAAAATCAAACCGTTTGCCATTGTATTAGGTATTGAAAGGGCAAGATAATGGATCCTGGGTAATAAAGAACAGCCTGAAAATGTCAACATTAAAAAAGACAGAAGGAATAATAAAAGTAGAATTAGTCAGAGCAAAATTAAACATGATCAGGATCATTCCTTCAATTCCGGAGCTACAATAATATCCCAGTATTTCCCAGTATGCTCTTTTCTAGACACCGTGGCTATTACAGCCATAATAGGCCCTTATTCAGATCTGATCGCAGTACACATTTGTTCTCAAAATGGGAAAAACCATGTGCACTGCAGGTGGGGCAGATGTAACATGTATAGAGAGAGTTAGATTCGGGGGAGTTATTTTGTTTCTGTGCAGGGAAAATACCGGTTGCTTTATTTTTACACTGCAATTTAGATTTCATCTTCAACACACCCCACCCACATCTGCCCCACCTGCAGTGCACGTGGTTTTGCCCATTTTGAGAACAAATTTGTACTGCGATCAGATCTGAATATAAGGGCCATCGTGTCATGAAAATAATGAATGTGAAATATGTAACTATACCAGCTTAGAATCCATTTGCAACGGGTGCAATGGAAAGAGGAGTTGGTGCATAAAACAATCTCAAAGTTACTGTAATGCAACAGACTATTGCATCATTAGATGAATAAAATAAAAAGTAAACCATTAAAAAAATTAATTTGAAAAATAAAATGGTAAAAGAAAATAAGATCTGACTTATAAAGTTAATGTACTCTTAACGGGTAAGTAGAATCGGAGAAAGACATAAATAATCTATAATGCAGTGTGCCCCTGAATGATAAGAATCCTTATCGAAACATACTGTATTGTTGTAACAAATCATCTTAATTTACTAGAATCTGAATGGCCAGCAGATGAGCTGAGACAAGGGCCCTTATTCTAGTTCACTCTTTCTGACAAAATCCTTCTTATATGGACAAAACCATGTGCACTGCAGGGGGCAGATGTAAAATGTGCAGAGAAAATTAGATTTGGGTGAGATTTTGTTTCTGTGCAGGGTAAATACTGACTGTTTTATTTTTACACTGCAATATAGATCTCAATTTGAAGTAAAACCCCACCCAAATCTAACTCTCTCTGCACATGTTACATCTGCCCCACCTGCAGTGCACATGGTTTTGTCCATCTAAGAAGGATTTTGTCAGAAAGAGTGAACTAGAATAAGGCCCAAGGTTCCTCCCCAGCGGATAGCAATCACAGGAAAATGGCATAGTCTGTATAAAAAGTGAATAAAACTCTTTTAACCCCTTCATTCTTAGCTCAAGGGGCCGATTGAGAACTTAATGTGGTCCTCGAAAAAAGTCAGTGGCCTCATGTTTTCGGTGTGCCCAATTTATACCCCTTTCACACCAGAAGCAAATTACGGGTTAAAGGTTTTCAAACCCGGGAATTTGCTGAAAAACCCGGGTTTTTCTTTGGTGTGAAAGGGTCAACACGGGTCTTAGATCCTGGCACTCCGTCCCTGCTCTTGACAAGGGTCAGAGTGCTGGGATTTAAGACCCGAGTTGACCCTTTCATACCATAGAAAAAAACAGGGTTTTTTCAGCAAATTCCCGGGTTTTAAAGCTTTAGCCTGGTAATTTGTAAGTAAAAACTGCAAATTACATAAACATGCTTAGAAGTGTCAGATTGTACAGTGTAAATTAACTCCCAATGTCTTTAAAATACAGAAAAAACTAGAATTTTGTTGTTAGCTGGCAAATAAATATATCTCTGTAATTCCTTTTATTATTACATTATCCAGACTGTGAGCTCCATGCCCACTTCTCTGCAAAGACAGATACATTGGTCCAAGTGTAATAGGGTGTGAGAATCAGAAAGTGGGATATTTTGGGAGAGTTGTCCCATATTTTTTTAAAAGAGGCAAAAAAATGGGAAAACTCTCCTAAAATCTTTCACTTTCTGATTCCCTCACATTTGGCCCATGGTAGCTAACATGATTGTCAGCAAAGCTGTTAGTCCCCAGCATGTACAGTATCTGTTGAGTCCTGCATCAGTGAGTAATTTTATGTTTTTATGGTTAGTTAGTGTGCTTTATCCTTTAGAACAGTGATTTCCGAACTTGGTCCTCTAGAATCCTTAACAGTTCATTTTTCCAGGTCACCTGTGGATTTTTTATATGTCTCAGTTGGAAATACACAGTGCACCTGCTGGGTGACCTGGAAGACATGACCTGTTAGGGGTCTTTGAGGACTGAGTTTAAGAACTACTGTATTAGAATATATTGTAACCTTACACATATACTGATGTGCCCAGGTTCATCTTGCACACTAGTTGCAGTAAAAGCAACTCACTTGCTGCAAATAGAGTGCCGATACTAAAAAATAGAAATCAATAGAGCAGTTGCACACTGCGACTTGGTGCGGCAAGCTGTGTATAATTGTTGCCACGTGTGTTATATACAGGATAAACCGAGATATATTTGTACAACTGTGATGCGCTTGGCATCTCGGTGGTCAAGATGCCCGCATTCACAATACCGACGCCGGCATTCCGATTACCACCAGGATACCAGCACTGAAATATCAACAATAATGAGAATGTTGAACATGTTGGGGCAGGCTAGGGCAAGGCCAGGAAAGGGGTGTGTAGGGGTTTTCAGTTTAGGCAGTAGATGGGGACTTAGGGATAGGGTAGGGGGGTAGGTTTAGGCTGTGATAAGGGAGGGTTACAGTTAGGCATGTAGAAGGGGGTTAGGGTTACTCTATGGGTGTGTTGGGTTGAGGAGGCAGGGTACGGGGTTAGGATTTAGCACTAGTGGGGAGGCGGTAGGGTCAGGCTGTGGGGGGAAAAGTTAGGGTGAGGTTGTAGGGAGTGATGGTTATGGCTGGGTGGGCAGGCATTTGGTGAGTATACTTACCTTGCATAAGAAGATAACTGGAGCCAATGCTAGAAGAATTTATTTTTATATATACTTACAAAACACAGCATAAAATGTTCTGCAAACATTTCTGACTTATAGTTGAATGTTGAAATTATATCTGTTATGATTAAATCACCAACTATTCATGGCTTTTAAAACAATTAATGAAGGTCCAGCTCAAAGCCATTATCCTTTCCTCCTAGACTGAACCATAATTGAAATAACAGCTATTTCTCTTTTGTTGACTAACTCTACTTCTGTTTTCATAGAACATGACTTGATAGTGCTGTACATTATTTTATGCAGGCAGTCAATACAAGTTTGCTTGTCATACTGGAAAATAGAACAATGCACAGCGAACCCTCATCTAATTTTAATGTGATGATAGCTAACCATTAAAAATCTACAAATGCACATTGTTGCATCACTCAGTGTCATTTCAAAAGACAGATATTACATTGACCCAAAAAGGTTTGTGAATAAAGGGGCGGATTGTGGGTTGCACACTATGCCGATGGTATATTGATCTAGATCACTAAAAGGTTGCACATCATATAGGGCCCGATTAAAGGTTCCATGTGCCCTAGGCTAATATACATGTTTCTCCTCTTGTGATTCTGCTAAACACACGTGTATGGGCGCTCTGGGACTCAACAGTCATACTGTCCATGTGCATAGGCGCCAACAGCTCAGCCATGCCCGGGTAAAATGGACGGGGTGTGGCCACAGGGCAGGGAAGGGGCCCCCCGTGGGAAAAAAATAAATGAGAGGGAGAGAAATGACAGGCTGCCACTGCTAGCCCCAACTTACCGAAAAGGCTCTAAGCAGCGTGTGCTGTGCTGGGGAGAGAAGCTATGCTGCAGCCTGTCATCTCTCTCCCCACTGCCCAGTTCCCTTCATTGGGGAAGGGGGGAACTGGAACCTGGCCCCTCCAGCAGACCTGGGCCTGAGTTAATAGTTACTTCTCCCCCCTCTATGGCACTGCCCATGTGCATGTAATGAAGGTTATACAACTGGCATGTAGTTTCTAATGCTTGTGGCGATTGAAGGAGACTTTGGCTTTAGACTGCCTAGGTGGCGCTGTAGCACAATGTACATAAAGTAATGCCCACCAATTCCTGCACATTGCATACCTCCCAACATTGGGACCCCACTGGTCAGGATGATCGTACGGCAAAGCTGTACGAATGACAAGGAGGCGTGGATGTTCAAAGGGGGCATGACTTGCGGCCGCAGCATCCATGCAAGGCCAGGTGTGAAAGCGAAATGCGTTGGTGGAACCCCAAAGGTGACTACTACAGCCCCACTTCCTTGAAAAACATTATCTTTATTATCAAGTGACCGAACCACCCTGTCACACGCAGCCGCGGCGGTGCGCGGCGGGCTTACTACTCACCCGTTCGCGCCCGCCGTCGGCTAGCGTGTAGTGGTCTCCAGGTCAGCGGCAGCAGGCAGCGGCAGTCTGGTGGGCAGCAGGCAGCGTGGGACGCCAGCAAGTGTAGTGGTATGTGCTGTAGGGGCGCCGGGAGGCCGGCGCCGCCATCTTGATTAAGGGCAAATAGCAGATTGGTCCTTGTCTGAGGTTTCCGCCCATACTGACCTGACAGCCAATGGCAGCCGCCCTCTAGGGATATAGGGGATCTGCCTAGGCCTGTTCAGTGTCAGTACAAAGAGTCTCCAGAGGCGTTCACAGCTCCCAGCTGACTCCGGCTCTCTGACTCACCTCTCCTGACTTGGTGCCTTGCTTCAGTGCTCTGTGTTGGTCTCGATTCAGCTTAACCCCATCGCTGCCAGATCTCTCCACAGTCTGGTCTCTGCCTGCATCCCTGAGCTTCCTGGCCTAAGTTCTCCAAGTCGTCTGCTTCCAAGCAACTTCCCATTCTTCTGTCATCATCCATCTTCTTTCAGTCTTCAAGGATCCCTCATTACCATCAAGTACATTCTCTTTCCGGATTTCTTCATTTCCCAAGACCCCAGCCTGCAGTCCGCAGTGCTTGAACTGTCATTGTTTAAATGAACTTTTTCTTCTTTACAAAGTGCCGTGCCGGCCCAATTCTTATTACTGCTAAACTGCCACTTGACAAAGTATTCAAGCGTGTATTGTTCTATTTATGAATTCTATTATTAAACCTGCACGATTTAATCCTTCCTCCTCTGGTCCGTCTCCGGTTGCTACACACCACACGACTTCATCCAGCCCTTCAGTTGTGACAGTTTGTACTGACCCGATGGAGTCGGGTGAAGAACAGGCTTCCATGGCGGACGCACTTCACAGCATCATGGCTCGTCTGGAGCAAGTGGAGGCTACCCAACGTCAAGTGGCTCAATTCCTTCAGGTCTTGGCTTCGCCCCCGGCGGCTCCCTCAGTTTCTGTGGCTCCAGCTCCAGAGGTTCCAGTCCCTGTTCCTACACCTGGACCAATAGTTCCTCATCACATGCAATTACCAACCCCCAGCAAATATGATGGTTCTCCGAAAGGATGCCGTGGGTTTCTGAACCAATGCGATGTGCATTTCACCTTACAGTCTTCTCAGTTTCCTACTTCCAAGGCAAAGGTGGCTTATATTGTGTCTCTCCTAGCAGGGTCAGCTTTGGACTGGGTGTCCCCTCTCTGGGAACGTGCTGATTCCCTGCTCAATGACTATGAAGCTTTTATTACCTCTTTCCGTCACATCTTCGACGAACCTGGCAGAGTGTCGTCTGCCGCTACTGAGATCCTGAGAATTCACCAGGGTAGTCGCTCAGTGGGACAATATGCTGTGCAGTTCCAGACTCTGGCTTCGGAACTAAAGTGGAACGAAGAGGCTCTCGTCTCCGCCTTCTGGAATGGGCTGGCAGGTCGTATCAAGGACGAATTAACTACCCATGACTCTCCTGCTACTTTGGCTGAACTTATCTCCTTGTGCAACAAAGTAGATCTACGGATGCAGGAGCGTCAACTAGAGAGAAGTCGCTCCGACCGTCTCCGCCCTCGTCTCACCACCAACGCTGTTCCTGTTCCTAGACCTGGGCCCTCCACAACCACACCACCAGACGAACCCATGCAGATCAACCGCTCTCGGCTTTCCTTTGAAGAAAAATCCCGTAGACGTCGTGAGAATCTTTGCATGTACTGCGGTTCTTCCGCTCATCTGTTGTCTTCCTGCCCACTGCGTCCGGGAAACGACCGCTCCTAACCTCCCCGAGGGAGGCCAGGTTAGGAGTTCTGCTTTCATCTCCCTCTTCAACTGTGCCCACCATTCCTGTTACTCTTGTGTGCCCTCAGGGAAAAATCAAGGTCCAGGCTCTACTAGATTCCGGAGCAGCCGGGAACTTCCTTTCTTCCTCTTTCGTTCTTCAACATTCCTTGACGGTGCAACCTTTGGCCCATCCGTTGGCTCTCACTGCAGTAGATGGGAGTCGCATCAGCAGCGGGCAAATCACCCTTCAAACCGATCCAGTGACAGTTCTCGTCGGTGCCTTACATCAAGAGACTCTAGAATTTTTTGTCCTTCCTCAGTCCTCACACCAGGTAGTCCTGGGCCTACCATGGCTTACTAAGCACAACCCTCATATTGATTGGACCAGTATGGAGATCACAGCCTGGGGTACGAACTGCCTAACTACTTGCATGCCTCGTGTCATTCCACTCCATCAAACTAATCCTCAAGAAGTAGGAGGTTCCAGTCTTTCATCTTCACCAGCTCCACCCTTGTCGTTACCCACACCATATCTTTCTTTTTCTGACGTCTTCAGCAAAGGAGGTGCCGATACCCTGCCGCCTCATCGTTCCTGGGACTGTCCGATAGAGTTGATACCTGGGAAGTTCCCACCGCGGGGCCGCACCTACCCCTTGTCTCTGCCAGAGACCAAAGTCATGTCTGACTACATTCGAGAGAACTCGGATAAGGGGTTCATTCGCCCGTCCACTTCGCCAGCCGGAGCGGGGTTTTTCTTTGTGAAAAAAAAAGATGGAACCCTCCGCCCATGTATCGACTACAGGGGCCTGAACGATATCACGATCAAGAACCGCTATCCTTTGCCTCTGATCACCGAATTATTCGATAAAATCCGAGGGGCTTCCATCTTTACTAAACTGGATTTAAGAGGGGCGTACAACTTGATCCGTATACGATCTGGAGATGAGTGGAAGACGGCGTTCAACACCCGAGACGGCCACTATGAATACCTGGTGATGCCCTTTGGTCTTTGCAACGCTCCAGCCGTCTTCCAACAATTTGTAAATGACATATTTCGAGATTTGTTGTATCATTCCATTGTGGTGTATCTCGATGACATTCTCATCTTCTCATCGAACCTCCATCTCCATCGGCAAACAGTAGCTGAGGTCTTGCGGCGCCTTCGCCAAAATAAATTATTCTGCAAGCTAGACAAGTGCGTCTTTGAGGTTACCTCCATTCCATTCCTCGGCCACATCCTCTCCAGCACTGGGATAGAGATGGATCCAGAGAAAGTAAGAGCCATCTTAGACTGGACAGCGCCCACCACGCTCAAAGGCATCCAGAGGTTCCTGGGCTTTTCAAATTACTATCGTCGTTTCATCCGGAACTTCTCCACCCTTGCTGCACCTCTTACTGCTCTAACCCGTAAGGGCTCTGATCCAAGTCAGTGGTCACCTGAAGCCTCTCAAGCCTTCCAACAACTAAAGGATGCTTTTGTCTCCGCCCCAATCCTTCTCCAGCCAAACCTCGACAAACCCTTTATTCTTGAGGTGGACGCATCCTCAGAGGGGGTAGGGGCAATCTTGTCACAGAGAGGGGAGGACCAGGTGCTTCATCCTTGTGCCTTCTTTTCCAAGAAGTTTCTTCCAGCGGAGAAGAATTACCCCATTGGAGAGCAGGAGTTACTGGCAGTCAAATCAGCGTTAGAGGAGTGGCGGTACCTCCTGGAGGGGGCACGACATAAAATTACGGTGTACTCCGACCATAAGAACCTCTCATTCCTCAAGCAGGCCCAATGTCTTACAGCTCGTCAAGCCCGCTGGGCCATGTTCTTCGAACGCTTTGATTTTCAAATCAAATTCAGACCCGGGACGATGAATGCCAAAGCCGATGCCCTTTCACGCTCTTTTGAAACTTCCGCTGATCTTGAGACTCCTCCTCGACCCATTCTCGATCCTCTGGTCTTTGCTCAAGTAACAGTCCAGCCTTCACCTCCACCAGGCAAGACCTTCGTTCCTCTCAATCTCCGGAAGAGAGTGCTGTCCTGGGCACACGCTTCCCGTTTCGCAGGGCATACCGGGGCACAGAAGACCTTAATGTTCCTATTACGGTCATACTGGTGGCCTACCATCCGTCGTGATGTAAACTCCTTTGTCGCTTCCTGTGTAAAGTGCACTCAGCATAAGTCCTCCAGAACGTCTCCTGTCGGTCCTCTTCTACCTCTAGCCATACCAACAGAACCATGGTCCCACCTGTCTATGGACTTTATCTGCGAACTTCCTCCCTCCAAAGGGCATACAGTAATTTGGGTGGTGGTCGACCGCTTTTCAAAGATGGTGCACTTCTTCCCATTGAAAGGTCTTCCATCTGCTCCAGTGTTGGCTCAGCTCTTCATTTCCACCATCTTCAAACTCCATGGGTTGCCCAAAGAGATTATTTCGGACCGTGGCGTGCAGTTCGTCGCAAAGTTTTGGAGGGCCCTCTGTTCTGCTGTACAAGTCAAGCTCAAGTTCTCCACTGCTTTCCACCCACAAACCAACGGGCAGACAGAACGAGTCAACCAAGACTTGGAGGCCTTCATTCGTTTGTTCGTCTCTTCCTCTCAAGACGACTGGGTAGACCTTCTGCCTTGGGCGGAATTTGCGCACAACAATTCTTATCATTCTTCCTCCGGCACCACTCCCTTTTTCACTGTCTTTGGCAAGCATCCCCGATCTCCGGAGTTCTCAGATCTATCATTGTCCGAAGTCCCTGCAGCTGCTTCTTCCCTACAACGGTTTGCAAAGATCTGGTCAGACGTCCATACAGCTCTCCTCAAAGCATCCGCTCGATATAAAAGGATGGCGGACAGGAAAAGAAGAGCAGCTCCTAAGTTAAAGGTTGGAGATCGAGTATGGCTGTCTACCCGCCATATACGCCTTCGGTTACCGTCCATGAAGCTGGCTCCTCGGTTCATCGGGCCGTACCCGATCACTCAGGTGATTAATCCGGTGGCCTACAGACTACAGCTCCCTCCTTCCTTAAGAATATCAAATTCGTTCCATGTGTCTCTTCTGAAACCTTTGCGTTTGAACTTATATCAGAAGAAGGTGCCTAAACCGCCCAAAATTGGCTCGGAAAGAGAAACAGAGTTCGAGGTGAGGCGCATTATCGACTCACGTTGCCGCAATACCCATCTTCAGTATCTGGTAGAGTGGCTTGGATTCGGTCCTGAAGAGAATTCCTGGGTTGATGCTGCAGATCTTCATGCTCCTCGTCTGGTGAGACAGTTCTTTCAAAGAAATCCACACAAGGTGCGTAGGTGCCCTGGGGTCACCCAGAAAGGGAGGGGTACTGTCACACGCAGCCGCGGCGGTGCGCGGCGGGCTTACTACTCACCCGTTCGCGCCCGCCGTCGGCTAGCGTGTAGTGGTCTCCAGGTCAGCGGCAGCAGGCAGCGGCAGTCTGGTGGGCAGCAGGCAGCGTGGGACGCCAGCAAGTGTAGTGGTATGTGCTGTAGGGGCGCCGGGAGGCCGGCGCCGCCATCTTGATTAAGGGCAAATAGCAGATTGGTCCTTGTCTGAGGTTTCCGCCCATACTGACCTGACAGCCAATGGCAGCCGCCCTCTAGGGATATAGGGGATCTGCCTAGGCCTGTTCAGTGTCAGTACAAAGAGTCTCCAGAGGCGTTCACAGCTCCCAGCTGACTCCGGCTCTCTGACTCACCTCTCCTGACTTGGTGCCTTGCTTCAGTGCTCTGTGTTGGTCTCGATTCAGCTTAACCCCATCGCTGCCAGATCTCTCCACAGTCTGGTCTCTGCCTGCATCCCTGAGCTTCCTGGCCTAAGTTCTCCAAGTCGTCTGCTTCCAAGCAACTTCCCATTCTTCTGTCATCATCCATCTTCTTTCAGTCTTCAAGGATCCCTCATTACCATCAAGTACATTCTCTTTCCGGATTTCTTCATTTCCCAAGACCCCAGCCTGCAGTCCGCAGTGCTTGAACTGTCATTGTTTAAATGAACTTTTTCTTCTTTACAAAGTGCCGTGCCGGCCCAATTCTTATTACTGCTAAACTGCCACTTGACAAAGTATTCAAGCGTGTATTGTTCTATTTATGAATTCTATTATTAAACCTGCACGATTTAATCCTTCCTCCTCTGGTCTGTCTCCGGTTGCTACACACCACACGACTTCATCCAGCCCTTCAGTTGTGACACACCCTCTGCAGTGGACCCTCTACACATCTTAAGCAGAAGGAAAGCATCCCCCATTTAGCCAACATTTAGGGACTCTAAGGATGAAAACTGAACCCTACCTTGGGAATACCATCGGGTGAGGCATAATAAAAAGACATGAACATTCACCCAGTCCCGTTGGACATAGATATGAATATAAGGTACCATATGGACTGTAATGTTCATGTTCCCTCTTTTTTAACCTTTTAGCCCCAGTCGTGTTTTATGAAAATATTATTTCTATCAAATGTGTAACATTCACCTTCAATATTTTAGCGCAGTTATCCTTCTACCTTTTACTGCAGACAGTGGTAATTTCAACCGATGCTGAATCGGACCTTAAATACTTTAGTTCTTTCTTAAATAACTCAAAAACTTTGTGATATCAGTTTTCCCATGGTACTGTATATTTGGATTCTATGCACAAAAGGAAATGGAAAATATTTATATACTGTATATCGTTGCGGATGCAAAATGTCTGTTGAGTAATGTAATCGGTTCCTATTTCGGACATAGAGTGCAAATTTGCCAAAAGTGGTATTTGTATTATATTGCCTCATTCTCATCCTTTCAGGTCCAAGTGGTAGTTCTCAAAACAGATGCAACTCCTAAAAGCATTTCTTTGTTATAACTCATACTGCACGTAACATTACTGAAAATCCATAGACATCTTTGAAAGTTGAAATCACCCCGTAAGGTAACCCAGAGCACTGATGTAAAAAGGTTTTCTTTTAAAGGCATGTTTCTCTGGGGCATGAGCACCTATTGTTACATGGTTTTATGTCCTTGTGCAATCAAGTTTGTAGACATTAGATAGAATGAATCTCTACTCAACGATTCTAGGCTTATCCAAACACATATATTGTTTTAAGACTTTTATTTGTTGTACAGTTTTGTTCTCAGGAAACAGTAATACGGGGTCAGAGCAGGAGAATAAGTAGGTGGGGGTAAGAAGAACCTGTAGTCAGTAAGAGCACCAGAAAATTCACAGCAGCACAGAGTTTTCAGCAGAGCCAATCCCTATTTGATCATTTAAAATGGCTGGAATGAATCAACGCGCTTGAAGCAGCCCAAATTATCAGTTATAAGTTACCAAACATATCAATAAATACACAAAGGGCCTTATTCTGGTTTACTCTTAGAGGCAGATTAGTTATTTTGTTTCTGTGCAGGGAAAATCAGGGGGTCAGTACACCTGGGTCCCCCTCTATCTAGGGCCCCCTGTGGCCATCATTTTTTTTAGCTAAAGGTTTTGTGCATGGGAGTGGGGTAGTGCTGCAGCTTCACCTATCTGCCAATGTGGCAATGATTAATGGTGCAGAGCTACGGGAGTCAAGGCACACTGACTGCACAAGTGTGCAGTGCATTACTGGCAGTTGACACATGAGACTTTGCAAAAGAGGTCAGAGGCTGAGAGGCTTGTGCTGAGCTCTGATTGATGGAGCTCTTCACATGCTTCTCAGGCCCATGGAAGACAGCAGCAGTGGCTTCATCATGGGAGGGTTTTTACTCAGAGGCAGCGCTGAGCCTGTGAGGTTTCTTACATGTGGTATATATATATATATATATATATATATATATATTAGTCCCCCACCCTGCTGTTACCCATTGACCAAGTTTATACTGACTTTACTCTGTGTTTTGACAGTGTAATATTCTCCAGTGCAGTTTGCGGCCAGTAATGACAAGTGGGAGGTGTCCCCCCATCTAAAGTGACCCGGGCCCCCCAAAGGCTTAATCCACCCCTGGTGATATATTTACACAATGTACACTACATGAATAGGTAAATGTGCAAAACCATACCATAGGGCATAGTCTACTGGAACAAAGCAGACTTTTCTCTTTTTTAATGAGTGAAGATCCTGTCTAAGATAGGGAAGTGGTGTTCTCCGGGATTAAGTTCTGATTCCACTCCATAAATAAGAGAGAAGAAACCTCAGATAGAGTAATATTGTTAACAAACAATGAGTACATAATGTTTAAGATATATGGGAACCGTACCCTATAATGTGGTCTACTGATAACCAGCAGACATATCTTGCATAATTGAGCATAGATTAAGCCTCCAATACGATCCAACCATGATCCTTGAATGTCGGTAACCATGTAAAAACAAGTTTTTCTCCAATAGTGTAAAGTAGTTTTATAACGAATAAAAGAAAATGGTACATATAATATGTGTCAATCGACTCACCGATGCAACTGGTCTACAAAGTAAATTGTAGACAATAACAGCATTTGATCTCAATACCACAGGCATCCCTGGAAACTGCTACGTGTCCCACCGGGTCCTGACCACCGCTCATCCAAAGCATTTTGAACTCAATGTTACACACAATTTTATCAAGGCAAGGAACTCACTCATAAGGGTATTTATACCCCATTCCTTAATTTAATTGGTTATACCTATTTCCAGACATAGATTAACTGGCTCTAATTCCCCAAAAATAATTGTACAGTATGTCATTCCTGGACTTGTTTATCTTATTTTTGCTCCTCTACTATTTTTAATCTCCCGCCGTAAATATCATGACCAAAAGTTCCTTGCGTTTCACCGCCGCGTCACAGGAACTGGAAGTATGACACACTTCCTGTGTGCCTCCCCATGATTGTAGTTCCCGGCTGGGCGGTGACGTGGGCACCTCAATGTGGTGTCAAAGTGTTCTAATTGGCTCCAGTCAGCGGGCACCATTTTGTAGAAGTCCCATGTTAGTGATCATCTGTATGGTTCTATCATCTAGAAAAAGTGCTGTCTTTAAATAAACATACAATACATATACATCTTTGTCTATTGTTTTGTTACTTGGCTGTGTAACTTATGATTCTCAGATTGACTTGGACATTCTAATGATCTCCATTCTCCATTCCTGACTACTCAATCTTCTATGCCATCTTCTCCACTCCAAACCAGCTCACCACTTCAAAGGGTAGTCACTGCAATCAGGGGTGGATTTTCCATAAGGCAACCTAGGTGGCTGCCTAGGGCCCAGATACATTTGCTAAAATGGGAGTTCTACTGAATATAGGATGTTGCCCATGGCATCCAATCAGATTTAATTTATCTACTAGATGGTGCAAAATAAATAAGCAGAATCTGATTGGTTGCTATGGGCAACAACCCATCTAGAGTTTGATTCAGATTTTTATGCAATGCCGATGTTCACGCAGTTAAGCATTTATCGGTAGACTGGGGACTTGCCAAGGTATTCTATCGATTCTGCCTCCAATCAGCAGCAGAAATATAGGCCCTTATTCAGATTTGATCACAATACAAATTTGTTCTCAAAATGGGCCAAACCATGCTACACTGCAGGTGGGGCAGATGAAACATGTGAAGGGAAACTTAAATTTGGGTGTGGTGTGTTATAACTGAAATCTAAATTGCAGTGTAACAATAATGCAGTCAGTATTTACCCTGCACAGAAACAAAATAACTCACACAAATCTAACTCTCTCTATACATGTTACATCTGCCCCACCTGCAGTGCACATGGTTTGGCCCATTTTGAGAACAAGTTTGTAGTGCGATTAGATTAGAGAATAAAGGCCATAGTGCTATGGATTGTTGGAGGGATGAGGCTCCAAACCGGTATCTTTTCTAGGGCTCCATGAGGTATAAATCTGCCTATGTCCGCAATGCCCAATCCTGGGGAAGGGGTCTTCTGTACTCCGTGGTTTAGCCTGGCCAGCAATAACATTTTTGGCAAAATGTAAAATGGGCATTCTGTATTATATCCAGTAAAATGTTACTTTTATACAAATGATAGTATGAATTGCTGCAGATAGTTTGTATAGCTTCAACAACTCTCCTTTACAGTATGTCTAACTGCAGTTTGTTTCCAGTTCCTAGTTCAGTTAGTGCAGAACAACAGATTCCCTGGACAGTGTGGGGTGCAATCATCAAATTGGCATTGTGGACATTCATGGTGTTTACATGATTAAATATTAGCATTAGGGTAAACAGTAGCGTTAGTGTTGGTATTAGGGTTACAGTAAGGTTTATTGTTACCACTGTTACACAGAAGCATAGAATGTGATGGCAGATAAATACCATTTGGCCCATCTAGTCTGCCCTTTTCTTAAGTGACAATATTAGCAGCAAAGCCTTGCGTATAGATCATACATATGTATAATGTCACTGACTGGTTTGAATAAACAATGAGGCAAGTTCAAATGTAAGGACATGTTATAAAGCAAAGGTAGGAACAATGCACTCCAAAGTTGCTGGGAGAGTAAATGTAGACTCCATTGGTAAACCTGCTAGTCGGGGCATCTGGATTATCAGAGAGTTATACCCAATATATATTATGCCTTCAACTGAAGGAGGTCAGAAAGAATAGGGAGAAATTACATGGGAGAGTATGTATAAACCTGCTGTATTAGATGTCTTGCAGGATCTAGAATGTACAACATGTTGATAATCTGAAATCTCTAATGAGGAAGTGACCATAAAGAGCTCTTAAGGTAACTTACTCTGTAGGAGACCTAACAGGCACAGCACTGCCTCTGATAAAAACCCTCCCATAATGAGGCTACTGCTGTCCTCTGTGGGCCTGAGAAGCATGTGATGAGTTCCACCAATCAGAGCTCAGCACAAGCCTCTTAGCCTCTGACCTCAAAGTCTCATGGGACTTAGCCCACTCCCAGTAATGCACTGCACACTTATGCAGTCAGTTTGCCCTGGCTCCCAATGCTCAGCACCATGAATCATTGTCACATTGGCAGATAGGTTAATCTTAACAATAAAAAAAATGATTTATATATTTTTAAAATACATGCTGATCACAGGGGGCCGTAGATAGAGGGGGTACCGATCCTCTGAGTCCCCCCTAAATCCGGCTTTGACCTGAAATAGTGACTCATACTGTAGATCCCTTTCCCCATCAGTAGTTTCCAATATAGAACTATTAATACTATATTATTGACATATATTACACTGTATTATGTCTGTCTGTTGTTACCCAGTTTGTTTTATCACTGTCTACTCTTGTAAAGGGCAACGGAATCTGCTGCGCTATATAAGAAACTTTAAATAAATAATAAATAAATTATAGTCTTATACTGTAGTTGTCTGTTTGCTCCTAAAGGCCAGAAAACTGCGGAAAGCATTCATTAAGAAAAATTAACTCAAATGGATTTAAGGTACTTGTCTGAATGACTGTTCTCATCCATTTTTATTGTGATTGGGAGTGAATGACAACTGGCTAGAATTTTGCTCCAACTAGCTACCTAGTTGGCTGGTTGGAATGATAACCATTACTTGCATGGCCAGCTTGTAGTAAGTTTGTAAGAATTGTGCTTTATTCCAGCTATAAGAATACCATGTTGTAGTTTTGTGAATGCCGACAGAGTAACAGTAATGCATTAGCAGCAATCAATGTGGTTTGAGAGGACTTTTGTCTCTGTAATGGCATTTGCTGTTTCTTAGGAATTCTATAAAATATTTATATTGGATTTGACATCCTGATCAAAAAGCTGCGTTGCAATTTCATAAAAAAGGGCTAATAGAATGCAGCTCTATTTCTATGGAAATTGTAATTTTTTTCAGAAATACTTGATGTATTCTTTTATTTGCCACTTTTACCTTTGCAGAATGTTCAAGCAGAATTATGCCATACAGTAATTAGTTGTTTATTATTTATATTATACATTATAAATATTTAACCATGGGTTCAATTATTTCAGTATATTTATTCTCTATATTGTACTTTAGGTAGTATGTCCAGATAGAGCCCCTCTCATGCTTGCAGGGGCTGGCGATTCTATCCCTGAAGCGGAGACAGGCAGGGTCACGCCGCCCAGCTGCCGAGTGACTGGGCGGCGCTTCACCAATCAGTGCTCAGCCCAAACCTCTCAGTCTCTGCCCTCTTGTACAAAGTCACATGCAGTGGCGTAACTACTGTAAAGCAGCCCCAGCTGCCGCTTGGGGGAGCAAGTGGCAGCAGGGTCTGTGTCGGCGCCGGCACCTGCTCGATGCACTGACATGCTGCTGCCTGCCTCTGCCCACTGGCTGAGCACCAGAGGCGAGTCAGCCACAGCGCGGGTGCGGCCATGGCAGGGATGACAAATCCCCCCACTGATTCAATTGACTGTACACAGAGCAAGCTATTGACTACTGTATACAGGATGGGCGGGCGGATGGGTGTGCTAGGGCGGCCTGGGATGCGTCAGAGCCAAGGGAAGCAGTGTCTGCTGGTCTCTCTTCCTCTCTCCTGCTTCAGCTTCTCCGTTATGCATGTGATGTCATCATGTCACACGCTGGAGAGGAGCCGGGGGGGGGAGACAAACTTTTTTACGCCACTGGTCACATGGGACTTAGTAAACTCCCAGTAATGCACTGCCTTGGCTCCCGATGCTCATCACATTAATCATTGTCACATTGGCAGATACAGTAGGTGAAGCTGCAGCACTACCCCACTCCCATGCACAAAACTTTTAGCTTTAAAAAATACATGCCGACTACAGAGGGCCCCTAGCTAGAAGAGCAAACAGGGGTACTGACCCCCTGTGCCCCCCCCCCCCCCCCTTAATCCTGCCCTGGTCCAGGCAACTATTAGTATCAGTATTTCATGATTATATAGTGACAATCTGTGCAAAAAAATTCCCTAGACCAGAGATGGGTATACCTGGACAGGAGCCTATAAACAGGCAGAAACTCGGCGTCTGCTGTCGAGATGACGCTGCAACTAGTCAACTCTACTGAAGAAGCAGGCGGACTTGGTGGCTGGGCCTGGGGATTACGCAAAATGCCTGAAGCACTGTATCTTGTCCTTGTACACTACAGGACTGTAACACACACACAACCGGGCATGCGTATAGAATCTATATGTAGATTCTATATGCAATTAAATTTATGGGGGTAATGGACAGTCGTGCTGCCGAGATACATATGCATGCCTGGCTGTGTATCGCCAGCGCAACTGTCTATTACCCCCAGGAATTTTATTTTGACCACATTTGGGGTAATTTACCCCTGTTCCCTGACTACTGCTCCAAATGAAAGGCTTTTTTTTTACCGTCAGGCCAGTAAAAGTATGGAACTCTCTTCCAGAAGAAATGGTGTCAGACACAATAAATACATTTAAATTAAGGTTGGGCAAGCATTTATTGGATAAAAACATCCAGGAGTACAACTGATAAACATAATTTAGCACAAAGTGAAATCAAAGTAAAAAATTCCAAAATGGACTTAACATCTAGACAATACACTCTAAGGGGTCCTGTAAAAGGTTGAACTTGATGGATGTAAGTCTTCTTTTAACCTAAACTACTATGTTACTATGTTACTATGTAAAGGGGGGGATCGCGGGCAACTTGTCCAATGGGAGAAGTCGCCCAAGTGTATGCCAGCTTTAGCTTTGAGCATCTTTTTTTGCTGAAAATGTATCTTATACGCAATGTGATGTGTCCAGGATGCGTCAGTAGACTCTGCTCAGGAGTCTGCAAGGTACAACTTGAGTATATGTTTGCAACAGATTCTCTAAATCTGCATACAAAGTGCTAAAATGCACTGTCCGTTGCTTTTTTCCATGTCAAGTTGTTCTGTGCTTCTTATACAGACTGAGCTGTACACAGATAGAGTTGCACGTCATGCTTGTCAACAGAGTCACTTGGTACATCCTACAGTAGATGCATCACCTTGAAACTAAGATGCATTTTACGCAAAACAGATGCTCAATGCTAGCAGAGTTAGCCAAGTTAGTCAAGCCATGCATCTCCCGCTGCCAGAGGTATGAGGACACCTCTGTACACTCTTAATGACCTGTGAATTGTATTGCGTCTCAAAGATTTTAGTTGCTATTCAAGATTTCACAAGGATAAGCAGAGGATCAAAAATGCTACTGTAGTGCAGTGTCGTCAGAAGCCTGGTTCTGGGGCTGTGGCTTGCACCTGGGTGTAACCCTCAGAAGGGGCGACAACAAGTGCTGACTCATCCACAGTACAGTGGCAGGAGCCAAGTGCAGCACTCAGGTCCTGTCAAATATAAAGAGCTGTAAATACAGACAGCCTTGGCTCTGGGGGCAGCCAGCATCTCTTAGGATTCTACACACGCCCCCAAAATAAAGGAACGAGATCCCAACAAGGCCATGCCCCCTTTTTGGGCAGTCACATCTCTGGTGCGGGAGAATATGATAATGCAGAGTGTGCATTGTCTGTCAACACACCCATTGATGCCTCTGCTGTAGACTTACATGTAGTACTGTAAGGGGCCTTAGTGGTGCCGAGAGTGCGGTAGGGGGTACTAATTACTTGGGCCCAGGGTGCATGGCCACGTCTTGCCACCCCCTCCCCCCCATTGCTTTATGAATGTAAACCGGGATGAGATTTTGCTGCACCGCCCCAGCAGCCTCACCCCTCACATTAGCCTCTACAAAACCATAAAGCCTATTTGTATCTCTGTTCTGTCTCACAGCTCTGACTGACAGCTACGACCCATCAGCATCAGCATAATCTGAGGCCTTTCGTTGACAAGTCATGTTCAATTTGTTTCTTTTTCAGCGCAAGATGACCCGGGGTTGTAACAGACCCATGAATACACTGCAGATGTTAGGGACTTTGGCCGTCAATTAACTGTGTCAGCAAAGATCACTAGCCCCGCAGTAAAAAGCTTGTCAGACTGGCTAGTAACACTGTGCATCATTTCTTCTTTTATTGCCCTATTTATAGCTTATGGTATATTTAGTTTATAATCTCTCAACATTTCATCCTATTGCTGGTTCTGACCGGAACAGTTTGCCCCTTGCTTCATACCCAGCTGCATGACAAATGCTGGTTAAATGAAGTATAATTTTATCTAATCGTACATTGTGTAAAATGATATTCCAAATATCATTTGATTTGGAAGATGTATGCATTTTCTAAATAGACACTTGTAATATACTCAAGAGAGTCGCTAATTACACATAAATTAGATTTGTCTTGAAATATTAATATAAATTCGCATTGCATGCTGCAAGGGAGATGCATAAAATGCTAATTTAAAAACTTACAATTTGTTCTCCTTTGTCAACAGGGTACATGATAATTAGATGAAGATGACATATTATGCAAAGCTGCTTTGTAGTACAGTAATATATGAAAATAGGTTACAGTGTCTCATTGCTACCCATATTTTTAAAGGGACAGCGAACCCAATATATAATTATTACAAACCACGCAGAAATACAATATTTTATTATGATTTTATTCTATTGTTCTGTAGCCGACACTGAAAAGGGCACAATCTTGAGAGGTGTGCAACTAGAACTAAAGGCAGTGATGTCCCAGTTGCAGTTATAGGCCCTTATTCTGATCTGTACGCAGCTAGTCTGTATTCGCATGGGGACCGATGTTTCTTTAGTGTGCATGTACATTTCTGCGCGTGTGCATAAGCAGGGTGCGTGCACCCACAGTGAACATTCTATTCGCTGGGTGCACGCACCTTACATAGCAGGCAGGGGGATGGAGAGGGGCGTCAGCCAGCCTCATCACCATATTGGACCGCCCAGGGTTTCATGGGCATTCCCATGAGAATGCTGGGCATTCTCATGGTAATAAGGCCATGACGTGGGTGCTGGGGGCAGGCAGTTGGCACCGTATGTCAGCTGCCTGCCCATTTCTTTTCCAGCATGCACGCATATGTTAGTGACTTAAAAGTCACTATTATATGCGTGCACCTTCCACATCTTTCGATGGTCGGTGATCGATATATATATATATATATATCAATTAATATAAAATAGCAATACATGAAAGTACATTATATCATCGATAATGTTCTCCATGAAATAATGTACTTTCATGTATTGCTATTGGATAGATTGTGCCGCTTACTGTTTTTTAACTTTGTCACTGATTGTATGTTGTTATTTATAGCTATTGCCTAGCAACCTAACCTGGAGTTCGAGCGCACCGGTGGGTGCGCATCGCCGGATAGTGACGTCACCGGACTCGGACAGACGGAAGGCTGCAGGACAGTGATTCACCTGGTGGGTGAAGGCTACTTAGGTAAGACTGTTTTTTCATATCTTTTGGGCTAGATAGCGGTCAATAAAGGACCAAAACGTTGCCGCAGACACCTTGAGTCCCTGTGTTTTTCTTCATAAGTCGCGGAGTGCCACCGCCATTGCCATTATCTATATATATATATATATATATATATATATATATATATACACAAATACAGGGACTCAACACTCTCCATAATGAACTAACTCACCTTAGTATACAATCAATCAAATAAATAATGGGGTTTTAGTTCATGAATTGATCAATGCATTTAAGCTTGCAGCCCATCGCCAAGGGACCCCATTTCACTGCAAGTCCTATACTAGCATTTGTTTCTCAAGAGCCTGCCAACTGCCGACACATCATAGCTAAAGTGGACATGTAAATTTTCCTGGTTTAAAGCTCACCTGCCAAGTGCCTTATGGCTTTTAAAGATGAGGCAGTCACCTAACACAACACCTGACAGAATTAAAGGGGCAGCTGTAACAGGTTACAGATAAATTAGCTCATCTGGGGTGAAAGAGAAAGCTATGATCACAGTAACAAAGGTTAATAAAAATCAACCCACATATATACACACATACAGAGTACCACAACACTCGCCATCCCTGCGAATGGGGTGCAAACAGCACTCGCCATTCCCAGGTTGGGGTGAAAGTGGCCTGTGACCACATGCTCTAATAAATACAAATACAGGGACTCAACACTCTCCATAATGAACTAACTCACCTTAGTATACAATCAATCAAATAAATAATGGGGTTTTAGTTCATGAATTGATCAATGCATTTAAGCTTGCAGCCCATCGCCAAGGGACCCCATTTCACTGCAAGTCCTACACTAGCATTTGTTTCTCAAGAGCCTGCCAACTGCCGACACATCATAGCTAAAGTGGACATGTGTATTTTCCTGGTTTAAAGCTCACCTGCCAAGTGCCTTATGGCTTTTAAAGATGAGGCAGTCACCTAACACAACACCTGACTTAGAATTAAAGGGGCAGCTGTAACAGGTTACAGATAAATTAGCTCATCTGGGGTGAAAGAGAAAGCTATGATCACAGTAACAAAGGTTAATAAAAATGTATGTGTGTATATATGTGGGTTGATTTTTATTAACCTTTGTTACTGTGATCATAGCTTTCTCTTTCACCCCAGATGAGCTAATTTATCTGTAACCTGTTACAGCTGCCCCTTTAATTCTAAGTCAGGTGTTGTGTTAGGTGACTGCCTCATCTTTAAAAGCCATAAGGCACTTGGCAGGTGAGCTTTAAACCAGGAAAATACACATGTCCACTTTAGCTATGATGTGTCGGCAGTTGGCAGGCTCTTGAGAAACAAATGCTAGTGTAGGACTTGCAGTGAAATGGGGTCCCTTGGCGATGGGCTGCAAGCTTAAATGCATTGATCAATTCATGAACTAAAACCCCATTATTTATTTGATTGATTGTATACTAAGGTGAGTTAGTTCATTATGGAGAGTGTTGAGTCCCTGTATTTGTATTTATTAGAGCATGTGGTCACAGGCCACTTTCACCCCAACCTGGGAATGGCGAGTGCTGTTTGCACCCCATTCGCAGGGATGGCGAGTGTTGTGGTACTCTGTATGTGTGTATATATGTGGGTTGATTTTTATTAACCTTTGTTACTGTGATCATAGCTTTCTCTTTCACCCCAGATGAGCTAATTTATCTGTAACCTGTTACAGCTGCCCCTTTAATTCTAAGTCAGGTGTTGTGTTAGGTGACTGCCTCATCTTTAAAAGCCATAAGGCACTTGGCAGGTGAGCTTTAAATCAGGAAAATGCACATGTCCACTTTAGCTATGATGTGTCGGCAGTTGGCAGGCTCTTGAGAAACAAATGCTAGTGTAGGACTTGCAGTGAAATGGGGTCCCTTGGCGATGGGCTGCAAGCTTAAATGCATTGATCAATTCATGAACTAAAACCCCATTATTTATTTGATTGATTGTATACTAAGGTGAGTTAGTTCATTATGGAGAGTGTTGAGTTCCTGTATTTGTATTTATTAGAGCATGTGGTCACAGGCCACTTTCACCCCAACCTGGGAATGGCGAGTGCTGTTTGCACCCCATTCGCAGGGATGGCGAGTGTTGTGGTACTCTGTATGTGTGTACATAATTCTCATTCCCCTTTTGAGAAAGGCGTGGGTAACGCCGAAACGGCCCGTTAAGGGACTCTCTTTTGGCCAATGAAGCTGGATACGTAATGTATACCTGAGAGAATGTTTCTACAAAACTGTTTTTGCCATGTGATGTGATGTTGGGACTTTGGCGTTTTTGAAAAATGGATCCTTTTTATGGAACATAAAATACTTTTTACTTGCAAACAAGTTGACTGGTGCTGGTTTGTCTGAGGACTTGTGAATACATTACTTGGATATGAAACGGTATTAATTATAACCTGGCATAGTCTGAATTCATTGGAAGCGTGTGCGGTATAACCCCGATACATTATATATATATATATATATATATATATATATATAGATAAAAGGTTTCCCAGCTCCCACCGGACACCGGAAAACAAACACGTCACTGCAGCAAAATCTTCAAAACGGTGAAGTATTTATTAGCGCCCCAACGGCTCGTTTCGGGGTTTCCCCCTTTCTCAAGAGGCAATACAGACAATTTAAACAGTGTACAACACATACCTTAAATACCTCCCCAATTGGCGCCAATCTCCCGTCCCAGCCTCCAGACTTACAGCGCACACCTGCGTACAGGGTCCCACTGCGATGACGTCAGCGTCTCACACACGCTTCCCTCAGCACCATGGAAACCGGACGCTTGATGTGTTAGTAGTCATGGAGTATCCCGCCTTCTGGCACGCCCCCCCACGGACGTCACATGTACTACCTGACAGCCTCTCTCACTGGCGTCAGCGTAGTCATGGAAACTCTACCGTGCGGGGAACCAGAATGACGGGTCAGGGATAGGAAGTTGGACCCAAGGATCGGCACACCCAGAACAAATATAACAAATAACATAAACATATAAAATGTGTACATAGTACTGACGGATGGTTCAGGTATGAGACATCGGGGTCAAAAACGCCATGTCTCACACACATGGAGCAATCTCACGATGTCACCGACCAGAACCATATCTCAGCACACATTGTACAAACATTGCATAGCATATGGGAAGGGAGAATGGGTAACCACTAGGAGCTCACACCTCCAAAGTTAGTCACCCAGCCCCACCACCCCAATACATGCAGCTGGACAAGAATACAGCAAGAAGATATATTAAAAAACACATATGAAGGAAACATGGATAAAGATAAATGCACAATATATTGCCACATCGGCAATCAGGACAGTTTGCATCATACATAAACTATACTTATAAATATACAATCATCATAGCGAAAATTGCAAAAAGAGATAGAGATCCTACATAAATGAACTCCACACGATACGTTCATTCAAGCCATTAGGCGCTACGGTATCTAATCTATAGATCCATGAAGCCTCTAATTTTAATAAGCGTTTCACTCTATCGCCACCGTGGTTAGACGGAGGTACATGATCGATGATCAGATACCGCAGCGATTCCAATGGATGACCCTTATCCCTAAAATGGATTGCTACCGGTTGATCTGCCTTTTTCCCAGCCAATGCTGCCTTAATTGAGGACCTATGTAATGCCATCCTTTCTTTAAACTTCCTTGAAGTCATACCAATGTAAAATAAATTGCATGGACAGATAATTGCATAAATAACGAACTGAGTATCGCAAGTGAGAACATGTCTCATGCGATATATTTTATCACTATGCGGGTGCGTAAATCGATCTGTAGCAATCAAAAAATTACAAGTGGCACATTTAGGGCATTTATAGCAACCGGGCTTTTTATATACTGTTTTAGAACGTACCTCCGGGTTAAACCCTGTAACATCTGAGTGTACCAGTATATCCCTCAGGTTGCGACCACGTGTGTAACACGTTAAAGGTCGTATATCTCTAAAGGCAGGTAGATTTTTATCAGTAGCCACAATTGGCCATAAGGCTCTGCTGGCAATTGGGACCACCATGCTGGACGAATCAAATTTAGAAATAAACGGGAACACTTTATCCATTTTTTTGACAGCAGGTTTCAATAAATTGGTTCTATTTAATTTGAGGGCTCTTTGTTTGGACTGAAGTAATCTGTCCAAAGCATAGCCCCTGACATGAAATTTCTCAACAATAAGATCCAATTCCTCTTCAACTTTGGAGGGGTCACTACAAATACGCCTGGCGCGTACCATCTGCGAGTATGGTAACCCGTTTTTAAGAGGCGGGGGATGGTGACTGCTTGCAAGAAGGAGTGTATTCCTGTCTGTCGGTTTTCTAAAGACAGAGGTTTCAATGTTACCATTATTTAAAGAGACAGACACGTCCAAAAATTCTATCATGCTTTTACTGGTTTTATACGTGAATTTAATGGGCGTGTCAGCTGCATTAATTTCTTCCATCATGGTAATAAACAGTTCTTCCCCGCCATTCCAAAACATAAACAGGTCATCTATGTATCTGCAGAACGCCCGGATGTGCTGGCCAAAACGGTGTCCAAAAATGAGTTCTTTTTCAAAATTAAACATAAACACATTAGCATATGCTGGAGCGACCGCCGCCCCCATTGCACACCCGGACGTCTGCAGATACATAGACCCATCAAATAAAAAATAGTTCTTGGTAAGAACCAAGCGCAAAAAATCCAAATACAAAGGGATATTAAATTCAAAATTGGTCAAATTCTCGAGGAAATCACTCATGGCTGAGAGCCCTTGAATGTGGGGAATGGACGTGTATAAACTTGACACGTCCATTACACACATAATGGTATGTTCCTGCAAATCATCCATGGCAGCAATTACATTCAAAAAACTGGTCGTGTCTTTCAAAAAATGGGGCTGTACAGTAATGAAGGGCTGAATCAGCATGTCAAGCAGTTGTGACACCGGTTGGTAAAGACTCCCCCTGGCAGAGATGATAGGTCTGCCAGGGGGGTTATCACTGTTTTTATGAATCTTTGGTAATGAATACAGGACCGGGATTACAGGATTCTTAATCTTAAGGGCTTCAGCACACTTTTTATTCAATAGTCCCTGTAGCACAGCACTATCAATAAGTTCAAACAATTCCCTTTGAAAATCTTTGGATAGTGACCCTACCAAAGATTTTCAAAGGGAATTGTTTGAACTTATTGATAGTGCTGTGCTACAGGGACTATTGAATAAAAAGTGTGCTGAAGCCCTTAAGATTAAGAATCCTGTAATCCCGGTCCTGTATTCATTACCAAAGATTCATAAAAACAGTGATAACCCCCCTGGCAGACCTATCATCTCTGCCAGGGGGAGTCTTTACCAACCGGTGTCACAACTGCTTGACATGCTGATTCAGCCCTTCATTACTGTACAGCCCCATTTTTTGAAAGACACGACCAGTTTTTTGAATGTAATTGCTGCCATGGATGATTTGCAGGAACATACCATTATGTGTGTAATGGACGTGTCAAGTTTATACACGTCCATTCCCCACATTCAAGGGCTCTCAGCCATGAGTGATTTCCTCGAGAATTTGACCAATTTTGAATTTAATATCCCTTTGTATTTGGATTTTTTGCGCTTGGTTCTTACCAAGAACTATTTTTTATTTGATGGGTCTATGTATCTGCAGACGTCCGGGTGTGCAATGGGGGCGGCGGTCGCTCCAGCATATGCTAATGTGTTTATGTTTAATTTTGAAAAAGAACTCATTTTTGGACACCGTTTTGGCCAGCACATCCGGGCGTTCTGCAGATACATAGATGACCTGTTTATGTTTTGGAATGGCGGGGAAGAACTGTTTATTACCATGATGGAAGAAATTAATGCAGCTGACACGCCCATTAAATTCACGTATAAAACCAGTAAAAGCATGATAGAATTTTTGGACGTGTCTGTCTCTTTAAATAATGGTAACATTGAAACCTCTGTCTTTAGAAAACCGACAGACAGGAATACACTCCTTCTTGCAAGCAGTCACCATCCCCCGCCTCTTAAAAACGGGTTACCATACTCGCAGATGGTACGCGCCAGGCGTATTTGTAGTGACCCCTCCAAAGTTGAAGAGGAATTGGATCTTATTGTTGAGAAATTTCATGTCAGGGGCTATGCTTTGGACAGATTACTTCAGTCCAAACAAAGAGCCCTCAAATTAAATAGAACCAATTTATTGAAACCTGCTGTCAAAAAAATGGATAAAGTGTTCCCGTTTATTTCTAAATTTGATTCGTCCAGCATGGTGGTCCCAATTGCCAGCAGAGCCTTATGGCCAATTGTGGCTACTGATAAAAATCTACCTGCCTTTAGAGATATACGACCTTTAACGTGTTACACACGTGGTCGCAACCTGAGGGATATACTGGTACACTCAGATGTTACAGGGTTTAACCCGGAGGTACGTTCTAAAACAGTATATAAAAAGCCCGGTTGCTATAAATGCCCTAAATGTGCCACTTGTAATTTTTTGATTGCTACAGATCGATTTACGCACCCGCATAGTGATAAAATATATCGCATGAGACATGTTCTCACTTGCGATACTCAGTTCGTTATTTATGCAATTATCTGTCCATGCAATTTATTTTACATTGGTATGACTTCAAGGAAGTTTAAAGAAAGGATGGCATTACATAGGTCCTCAATTAAGGCAGCATTGGCTGGGAAAAAGGCAGATCAACCGGTAGCAATCCATTTTAGGGATAAGGGTCATCCATTGGAATCGCTGCGGTATCTGATCATCGATCATGTACCTCCGTCTAACCGCGGTGGCGATAGAGTGAAACGCTTATTAAAATTAGAGGCTTCATGGATCTATAGATTAGATACCGTAGCGCCTAATGGCTTGAATGAACGTATCGTGTGGAGTTCATTTATGTAGGATCTCTATCTCTTTTTGCAATTTTCGCTATGATGATTGTATATTTATAAGTATAGTTTATGTATGATGCAAACTGTCCTGATTGCCGATGTGGCAATATATTGTGCATTTATCTTTATCCATGTTTCCTTCATATGTGTTTTTTAATATATCTTCTTGCTGTATTCTTGTCCAGCTGCATGTATTGGGGTGGTGGGGCTGGGTGACTAACTTTGGAGGTGTGAGCTCCTAGTGGTTACCCATTCTCCCTTCCCATATGCTATGCAATGTTTGTACAATGTGTGCTGAGATATGGTTCTGGTCGGTGACATCGTGAGATTGCTCCATGTGTGTGAGACATGGCGTTTTTGACCCCGATGTCTCATACCTGAACCATCCGTCAGTACTATGTACACATTTTATATGTTTATGTTATTTGTTATATTTGTTCTGGGTGTGCCGATCCTTGGGTCCAACTTCCTATCCCTGACCCGTCATTCTGGTTCCCCGCACGGTAGAGTTTCCATGACTACGCTGACGCCAGTGAGAGAGGCTGTCAGGTAGTACATGTGACGTCCGTGGGGGGGCGTGCCAGAAGGCGGGATACTCCATGACTACTAACACATCAAGCGTCCGGTTTCCATGGTGCTGAGGGAAGCGTGTGTGAGACGCTGACGTCATCGCAGTGGGACCCTGTACGCAGGTGTGCGCTGTAAGTCTGGAGGCTGGGACGGGAGATTGGCGCCAATTGGGGAGGTATTTAAGGTATGTGTTGTACACTGTTTAAATTGTCTGTATTGCCTCTTGAGAAAGGGGGAAACCCCGAAACGAGCCGTTGGGTTGCTAATAAATACTTCACCGTTTTGAAGATTTTGCTGCAGTGACGTGTTTGTTTTCCGGTGTCCGGTGGGAGCTGGGAAACCTTTTATCTGTTTGATTTTGACAAAGGCACGCAGCGTGTGGATTATTGTGGAGAGTGCTGGTCCGTTGGCCATATATATATATATATATATATATATATATATATATATATATATATATATATCACTTTGGATTTCTGGTAATTGTTTTAGTAATGAAAAAAATGTGTATTTGTTTTTTAGTAACGGGATTATGCTTTTTTTTTTATTATCAGGTCCCTCCACCCCAAGTACAACCAGCCCAAATATGGTGGAACAAAGTGTTGGGGTCCCCCATATTTAGGAAATCATCACTGGGCTCTTGGGCAGGTCCTGGTTCCAAAAATACAGGAGACAAAAAGACTAGGGGTCCCTCTACTTTGGAACAAGCACCGGGCTTCAACAGCCAGCAGTGTAATGCCGCAGCCGGGGGACACTTTTCATACAAGGTCCTCCGGCCAAACCATTATCACCCTGGCTGGTCAGCCATGGATGGGGTCCCTGCCATTTCCACACTTTTACAGAGAGAACCATGCATAGATCTCAATGATCTGTGCATAGTTCTGGCAGACTTGCTTGCCAGAACCAGGTTTATTGCAAGTTTTTTTTTTAATATTTAGGATGTGATCTGAAAAATCGCACCCTATTACATTTGCGATTTGGAATGTGGGATTTTTTCGTCACATTTTAGATGTGTGATTTGCGGTAAACATTTGGATGTTTTTGACCAAAAATTAGCAGAATCTAAAAAAAAAATCTCACCTTAGCGTAGGATGTGGGTCTGCCAGGGAAGAAGTGTCTGTGAAGCTACTATGAGGCCCTTCATTATAGGTCCCCACTCCCCTAGAGAAAGACCCATGCAGCAGCAGAGGCATTTTCTTACTTAAAGCATCTTAAAGGGCTTGCTGTCATTGTAACAAGTAATGAAGGCTGTAATCTGTTTACATTGTAGGCTACTTTCTACTGGTTACAATAAAAACAGTCATGGACTACCAAGCAGAGTGAGCTTAAAGAAGTTGAGAAGTTGACAGCTTTATGTACAGGGGACCCTTATAAAATGTAAATATGTTGATATGGGATCCAGAAATGTGGCACAGCATAAGATGTAATGTAAACCTGGGAACCTTGTGTTTCTATCTGTTAGCTATTACCTAAGCCCCTTCAATTATCCATCCTGAATTGCTCAGGAGAAGAACAGAGGCCTTTCTTGAACTGCTCATTGACAGACAATGTGAGCGTTGCACTTTTAAGAGCAGATTTGGGGGTCTATGTGGGTGGAGGGTTAGCAGTGTACCATTTTTCTCACATAACAGTGGCAACTGCCCACACCCTATTTACATATGTCAAGAGTGATGGAGCCATAGTTCCTTTATCTGGTATCAGAAATGTTGTAGAAAAGTGATTTACATTTCTGGGACAAGACTAGAAATGCATGTGAAATGGTCAGTTTAAAGCTGCACAGACATGCCCATGGCAACCAATCAAAATATACTTTGTTTATCTACCACATTTTAGAAGGTAACAGCTAAAATCTTATTGGTTGCTAGGGGCAACATCTCTACTGCAATTTATGGAAAATACTCCTAAGGGTGACATCTAATGGGATGAGATATCCTGACTTTTGCGATTATCAGTTAAAAAAATGGGCGAATTTGGGTGCAAAATAGGATGCAAATTGCGCTTAATATTGCATTTTTCCCTGGGCAATCCGCACATGGTTACCTGTCGGTTTAAATTTGCACTTCAATTCGCATCCAGATGTTTTCCCATTAAAAAGTATACAAATCACAGATTTAATAGGATGCAAATTCAGAATTCGCCTCTGAATTTTTACTACAAATCTCCACATGAACAGACCAGGTTGTGATGGGCCGATTTGAAACAGACCAACTTGTTAAAAAATGGAAATAGTTAATTTTTACACAGGTGTTCCCTACTATAATCAGAAACTCCCCTACATATACCCTAACATCATCAAGGACACCTGTGAAGAGTTGAGTGATGCAGTTTTTGCTGTCTGGAGTAGAGCTGGTCATTTGTGATATTGCTTGTTTGGAGGAGCTGCGCAGGAGGAGGGAGCAAGCTGCGTACCAGATCTGGGTCCCACGAGCACTTTGTGCTTCACGTAGGTACCATGCAAGGGTGTACCTGGACTCCCTACCAGATCACAAGGTGGTGGGGATGTTTCGGCTGAACTGCAATAACCTCTTGAACTTATACGAGCAGGTGAGAAATGATTTGGAGCCTTTTGGGGCTGCCAACTATGCGGTGTCCGGGCTACAAAAATATATGTGTGCCCTCCACTTCTTTGCCACAGGCTCCACTCAGTCTGTGAGCTCATGGTCATTGGGGGTCTCACAAGTCACTTTCTCTAAGCATTTCACTCAGGTGTTATATGCCTTGAAGAAGCTGTGGCGCACATACAGTATATCACATTCCCATGTTGTGAGTCCAAGTAGCAATCTATTGGCTGTCAGCATTCCCTAATGTGAACATAGACTTCACCCACATTGGGATTCGGGCACCACACGTGAGGGGACACGTCTTCTTCAATAGGCATGGGCGTCACTCCCGCAACATGCAGGTGGTATGTGATGCCAACCTGAAGATTCTCAGTGTGGTTGCAGGCTGCCATGATGCCTATATCCTGCGTCACTTTTGCCTTTGGGACCTCTTCCAGGAGTGCACCATGCTCGAGGGCTGGCTACTTGGTAAGTACATTTTCACTTTATATTCATGTGTTTGGCTCTATCTATAGTGTATGCTGAAAAAGTTTAACATGGAAAAAATACACAAAACACCAGTATAGTGGTGTGCTTATTTAGTGACTGGCTTTAAATCATGCACATGTCAGCTATATCTAAAATGGCATGTTGCTAAGGGCAACCAATGTGAATGTTCACCTTTTCGACATCAAATTTACACATGATTATGCTTGCTTAGCCTTTAGCAACATTCCATGTGAAAGTGTAGGTAAATTAACTAGTTTTTGGGTGCTACAAATGTGTTTGTGTGAATATGTGAGATCTCATTACTGTAATTTGAAACTATGTTATGTGACCTTACTAACATAACAGTTTTTCATAGGTGACTCAGGATATGGGTGTCTACCTTGACTCTTGACACCACTGCAAAACCCTCAAGGCCCTGCACAGCACTGCTACAGTGATGCACACATTGCTACCCGTAATTTTGAGTGCTGGAAAGCCATTTCCGGTGTTTGGACAGATCATCTGGTACACTGCTTTACCATCCAGCCAAAGTACTGATGATTGTCCTGGGTTGCAGCATGCTGCATAGCGTTGCCCTGGCTCAAGGCAATTATGCAGAGGAAGCCATTGCAGCAGTCATGGAGGAAGTTGAATCTACCCAACCTAGGGTAGTTAGGGGTATGCAGAGGGGGGATAAGATTCGGACTGAGCTGATATGGTAGAATTTCTCAGGCGTTTGGAGCTGTGCAATGAAATCATTCAAAAAAGGTTCCCCCTATAAAAAATATTTAAATGCCTTCAAGTACACTAACATTGTCAGTTTTACTGACCCCAATTGTTAGGGGATTAAGGGCCAACCCCTGAGAAGTTCTGCCATACCTGTTGGATTCTTTCATGAATAAATGCTGGTAAGTATTATGTGCAAATGATAAAAATGTACCATTGTCAATGTACTTTACCTTTGTACCCATTTCAAAATGTTGGTATAATATTTGTCAAATACTGTAACAATATCATGTAAATCAATGAAATTAACAACAAAATGTAGGTTACAGTAGCCAAACAAGTTTTACTGGGGAAAACAATGTATACATATACATTTGAACAAACAATGTACTTGTATGAAAAAGAAGGCACAATCAAGGATCGTCAGAGAAAGACAAAAAATCCCCACCCCCCAATTAAGGCTTTCTGGCCTGCGTTCTACTGCAGCCCCACTTTTCAACTTTGCCAACACCACCCCATGTAAGGACACTCCTACGTGGCGGCGTAGTGGTTGAGGTACTGATAGGTGTGCTTGAGACATTGCTGATAGTTGATGGGCTAGGAAAATGATATTTTCCTATTGGCTGGTAAGATGGGTGTGTAGTGACACCATAGCAGTAGTTTGTGCCATAATGGCCTGGGTCTGAGCACCTACACTCTCATAGCAGTAGTTTGTGCCATAATGGCCTGGGTCTGAGCACCTACACTCTCAGTGAGTGTTCTTAGAGAATCAGTTTGTGCCCTTAGGGCCTGACTGATTTCTGAAAGTTGGTTATTGATTGTGGCAAACATTCTAATTTTTGTGCTAGCAGTTACGCAGGCGGTGATGGCCACCTTAGCCAATTGCTGGCACATATTGTGAGGATAGCCCTGCATGTTCTACATCTGATTGGTTTGTTTAGACCTACAGGCATCCCACCTGCTTGTTTTTAAATGTCTAATGATCTAGCTAAATCATTGGCAGTAGGTGCTGGTTGGGTAAGTGGGGTTTTTTGGGGTGGCCTCACGCTTTTTGCCCTCTGCATGACACTGGCTGTGTTGGTTCCTCCACAGGTTTGAAGGACTCTACTGACTCCAGATTGATTTCTTGTTCGTCCTCCATCAGTTGTGGCGGTACTGGTGGCTGGAGTGGATGTGTTGATGTCACTGTGAATATGTTGACTTTGGTAAATATGTTAACATTACTGAGTATTTTGTTATAATGTGCCATTTTGGAGCAATGTTCGGAAATGCAGATTACAAACCCTCCATTATACTGTTTTTCTTAACAAATGTTTTAACATCATGTGGCAGGGCCATTCTTAATAATACTATAGGCCCTTACTCAGGTCCATTCGGTAGTCCTTATTCGTTCGCACGGGGGGCGATGTTTAGCATCTGCGCAGATGCATTTCTGTGCATGTGCAGATGCTGGGTGCCTGCGCCCACCGTGAACGATGGGTGCACGCACCCAACCTTGCAGCCAGTGGGTGGGGGCATGGGGCAGCTTGCAGGGGAACTCGCCCATGGGAATGCCCATTATACCATCAGCTACATTGATACTCACAAATTTGGCCACATAAACCTACCTTTGACAAATATTATGTTCAGGTTTTTGCAGGTATACATGACTTGCCATGGGGCGTTGGATTATTTGTTCTACAGTACAGTACAGTATTTGTGAGTGAATTTAAAAATGTAGGGGTGTGTTTTTGGTGCCCTTGATTGTAGCCTAAGTGTTGCATGAATGTGTACATGTTAATAGTGTTTTTGTACATTTTAACAGGAATTACTCACCTGCAGCTTGTGAATCTTTGCTTAGACACTATGCAGTCTGCGGAGCAGAAGGCCTTCTGAGATGTGGAGCTGTAAACAAAATGGAGGACACTGGTTAAATTATTTGCATTAATAACATTTGGAACCAGCATGCATGAACACATGTGTAAATTGAGCTGAACTAATTGACTACATGCCCGAACATGAATTTGGACTATTTCTGAAAACGTAAAAAATCATGGAAAACCAGTGTTCAAAAAATGTAGGCCTTTGAGTTTTTCCTCATAGGAAGTATCGGTCACTGTGACGCTGGTTCTGCCCCCTGTGTGACTTGTCTGCTTTTTTCTGTGGCCATTTTAGTTTTGAGGAACCGCTTTATATCATTGACGCACTTTTTTATATTGTGCACTTTGCGCTTGTGGTTGCTCACAGCATTCACAGCCCCAGTTATCTCCTACCACATTTGACACTTGCTCATCATATTGGTGCGTACAATATCCTTTACAAGAAGAGGCACAATGGCACGGATTAGGGCAATTGTCTTCAAAGGAAATGCGCACATGCGCCCAATAGGAGTAGAGCCTGGGTCCCCTTCCATGTGCTCATCACCCTCCTCTTCCTTTGCACCCTCCTCATCCTGGCCAGCATCCCCCTCTTCCTCCTGTCAGTCTACCTCAGACATGTCTGCCTCCTCCTGCTCCTCCTCATGGTCTGTGGCAAACAAGTTCTCTTGTGTGCTGCTGTAGCTGGTTACGGAAACAGCCTCCTCCTGCTCCTCCTGTTGTGGGTGCTCCTCCTGCCTCCTCCCTGGCACTGCCTTCCTCGGCGCCATACTGGCTCTCTTACTGCTTGTCTCTCTGGGTCGCTTCACTCTGCAAGTTAGTAGTAATAGATTAAAAATAAGATTCAATTTACCAATCAAAATCATAGTAGATTGATACATTTCAGCAAGAAAACAGAATTGCATGGAAAGATCATGTCAAGTGCGAGAAATGTTCTTCTCCTTATGATCAATATATGATATCATACAGTATATGAGATCAGTACTAGATTATACTATATATCTATATCAGGCATTCCCAACCACAGTCCTCAAGGCACACCAACAGTGCAGGTTTTAGTGATATCCAGGCTTCAGCACAGATGGTTTAATCAGAATCCCTCAGGTACTAATTAAGTCACCTGTGCTCAAGCCTGGATATCTACAAAACCTGCACTGTTGGTGTGCCTTGAGGACCGTGGTTGGGAATGCCTGATCTATATAATAAGTTGAAGAGTCTGTGTGCGTGTGTGTGTGTGTGTGCGCGTGTCCGTTGCATTGCGGACACACCGTGGCACTCAGAGCCCCCAAATTTGGCAAAAAGGTACCTCTATACCCGGTGGTGTGCACCTCGAAGCCGTTTTTGGGAAATTTCACTTAGAAATTTAAAAAACACCAAGTTTTAATTTGCCTTCATTGATGATCAGGGAAAAAGATTG